>NC_063333.1:126144219-126194612 GCF_021869965.1 Rhincodon typus
AGATGCTGCCAGACCTGCTGAGCTTTTCCAGCAACTTTGTTTTTGTTCCCGATTTACCGCATCCGCAGTTCTTTTGGTTTTTATTCAACTCAGTACCCTGTTCTTGCTTTCTCCCCACAACCTTTTATTCCTTTGGCCCTGAGAATTATATCTGTCTCCTTCTTGAAGGCATGCAATGTTTTACCCTCAATCGCTTTTTGTGGCAGAGAATTCCATAGACTCACCACTTCCTGGGTGAAAAAATTCTGGTGGATTCCATAGGCTCACCACTTTCTGGGTGAAAAGATTCTTCATCGAGGTCCTAAATCCTGTCCTAAATCCACAGTCCTGTATGCTTATCCTGTGACTCTTGGTTCTGGACTCCCTGGTCATCATGAACACTTTTCCTGCATTTAGCCTGCCTAGTCCTGTTAGATTTTTGCAGGTTCCTATGAGATCCACACCTCCCCACACCCCTCCACCCCACCATTCCTCTCAGTTTTATGGGTATAGTTGTGACCCATCCTGTTTTTTTTATCATACAGCAGTCCTACCATTCCAGAAATCAGTTTGGTAGAACTTTGTGGCATTCCGTCCATAGCCAGGACATCCTTCATAGATAAGAGACCAAAACTGGACACAGTACTCCAGGTGTGATGTCATCAAGAACCTGTACAGTTGCAGCAAGGACACCACTGTTCCTGCACTCAAATCTTCCGGCCATTAAAGTCAACTGACCACTGTTCACCTTATTTATGCCCTTCATAATTTTATAAACCTCTATAAGGTCATCCCTCAGCCTTCGATGCTCTAGAGGAAAAAGTCCCACCCCATCCATTCCTCTCCCCATAACTCAAACCCTCCAGTTTCGGTAACATCCTTTCTTGCACCCTTTCCAGTTCAATAGCATCCTTCCTATAGCAGGGTGACCAGAATTGTACGCACCACTCCATGATCTAAATCAACATTTTGTATACAGCTGGGGTCCCAGAACTGGTCCCTGCTCTATCCCACTAGTCATTTCCTGCCAGTCAGAATAAGACCCATGTATTGCAAACGTTTGTTTCCTGTCTGCCAACCAGTTCTCTATACTTGACAGTAAACTACCCACAATTCCATGTGTTTAATTGTACCGTGCCACTTCGTTTGCTGTTACTTGTCAAATAGCCAAGTCAGACGGCTATCATAAACCTGACAAAAAGGTACAGTCCAACATGTAGCATTTTAGGCTCAGAGCTGCTCAAATTCGCTGTCAAATCATACTGCCCCACTGGTATAGTACTGGATAGGAGCAATTGCCAATTTGATTTGTCTCATTGATGGATACCAAGGGAATGCACAAGGGTGATTGCTGACTTTTGTATGTAAAATAGCAGTGCCTGCATTTATAAAATTGGTTTTGGAATTAGAATTAGAACTGGAGCTAAGTTTTATTGTCACGTGTACTCAAGTACAGGAGTACAGTGAAAAGCGAACAATGTCTCCACACACGCAGCCATCTTAGATACAAAGTACCTCGTTACAAATCTTGGGTACTAAAATAGATCAGGTACAAAAATAGAGAAACAAAGAAAGAAGCTACAAGTTCTACATTACAGTTCTTCACAGTATAAATTAGGGAAATAAGGCAATAAAGTTAAAGGATAAACATTACAGTCTTTCTATAGACCGCAGACGCTCCACACTGGGGGTTGTCCACACGTGATCTCACCCTGGGCTGGCCCAACCAGGCTGTCAAGCCGCTGACCGAAATCTGTGACAGGCTGACCACACCAGGACACAGCCCACCGACTGCTGGCCGTCCCGCTCCATTCCAGGCCTGCTGGCCGTCCCGCTCCATTCCAGGCCTGCTAGCCATCTTGCTCCATTCCAGGCCTGCTGGCCATCCCACTCCATTCCAGGCCTGCTGGCCATCCCGCTCCATTCCAGGCCTGCTAGCCATCCTGTTTACCTTGTAATAGCTTTTATTTTTGCGTTATGGCCAATTCAGCGACATGATTGTGAAAGAGAGGGGAAGCTGTGATCCGGTTTGTGAATATGCAGTTTGGTTTGCAGTTCTTGGTATGAAACTCTGATTATTTCTTTAAGAATGCCAAGACAGGAAGGAACTGTTCAGGTCGCCTTGTCACTTTCACTTCTTTTCATCAGGCTTGGTTTCCTTGGCCACTCTCAAATTATGTTATTAGAAAGGGAGTCTCCTCAGGGCAGTGAAGGTATTCAGCATTCAGTATGCCACCAAGAATCTTGCCCAACACCCATCAAATGATTTTTCCTCCAGAGCCGTCCAAGCACTTTCAGCTTGACAATAACTTGTTCTATCAGATTAAAATGATCTCTCACAAGTGCAAAGAAGGCTCTCAGGGTGGACTGGTAGTGTCCCTACCAGTGAGCCAAGAGGCCCATGTTCAAGACACAGCTGCTCCAGAGATAAGTAACTACATCTCTGTATTGGTTGTTTAGAAACTATCTCACAAATGCAACAAGCAGCTAAGACACTGGCTTTGTGCATGCATTAGAGTGAGGCTTTAAGATGGACTCTGCAGTCATTGGTGATACTGGGGCAGCTACCATGCATGTTCATTTGTCCTTTTCCAGGGTACTCAGATGGGGACTTTAGTGGGGTTACAGACAGAAGAAGGCTCAGGAGCACATTGTTTTGGAATCACAAAGTGCATCCAAGTGGTTCTTTTCAGATTCAGTTAAATATAGTTAAGAGGAGACTCAACAACAGCAATTTACTTAAATATGAACATTTATTGAGTAATAATTAAAAAATGGAAAAGAAAGGAAAAAAGATTGAAAAATGAACATTTATTAACTAATACAAAAAGATGAAAAAGGAAGGAAAAGAAATAATAAGCCCCATGCCCTTCTGCCCGTTGGGGACCCCTCAATTGACGGCTGGTCTGGAGGCTGAGTTGTTCCTAGCATCATTCGCAACCTCGGTCTGAGATGAAGTCCAACAAGTTGGAATGAAACTCTCTCTCTTATGCAGTGTAACAAACAGTAAGGCACAGAAAAACAAGTACAGATTGTGCCGTCCTCAGCAAGTACAGGAATGTTCGCAGGACTCATTCAAGGTCATGCAGCTGTCGAATATCATCATCAATTTTAGCCCTTTAACCCATCCTGTACACGTGAAGTGCAATTCTTAGTGTACTGAAGTCTTTAATGCCTGTCAGAAAGCCTGCTGTCCCTAGAAAGGAGCTTGAAGGAGTCCACTTAACACAGGGTTATTCGCAAATCCTGCAACCTATTCTTTTTAAAGTGGAGGAGGTGGCAATTTCCAAGAATTTTGTTTAAAACAGCTAGTACCCAAAAGGATTAACCAATACACAAGGTAAGCTCTGCCTGTTGGGTATAAAAGACTGCTTCTGGTAAGAAATAACCAGTTCCGTTTTTTTTTGTTATTTGAGGTGCTAAGTTTCACGTAGCTAAGCAATAAGGTATACCCATTCTTGTGTCTAACCTGAGATTTCATGAGAGTCTTTCATGTAATTCAATTATAAAGTAACTAGCTATCAAGTACGTATAATAAATCTTCCTGTTCAACAGGACTGAGCCTCTTTTCTGACAAAGGCTTTGTGTGGGCTCTTGCTTGCCATAAGTTAAACCAAAACTTTTGGGAAGAATGTGAGACAACAAGATGTAGAGCTGGATGAACACAGCAGGCCAAGCAGCATCATAGGAGCAGAAAGGCTGACGTTTCAGGCCTAGACCCTTTGTGACTTTCTGATGAAATCTTTTTCTCTACAAAAGCCACAGACATCCAAGGGCAATAAAGAAGAAAAATCCCAGTAAGAACACTGTGAGCGTATCTTAAAATATTTAGCAGCTTAAAAGCACACAACTTTTGTGATAGCAGCAGCCAATAGTTTAACAAAAGCTGCAGAGAACTTGCAGTACTAAGCCTGTCTGGGGAAGGTCAGAACAGCTAAAAATCATGAAAAGTACTGAATGACACTTGTGTAGAACATGTAAGAGTCTGAATAAAACTTCCAGATGGAAACATTTTAAACATAAAGCCAGAAAAAGAATTCAATATCAGGCATCCAAAGTAAGTTATATTCTTCAGAAGAAGGGCAAAAATTTAAGGAAAATTCTAGCTGAGAAACTAAAAGAAGGCTCTATTCACCACATTTAGTTAACAAATGTTGTTGTAATAATTTTAAATTTTCAGGAAAATTTACAAATAAACTCCTTGAATGAAGTGCTGTCATGAAGAAAAATTAGGAATTTGACTAGTTAGTAATTTGACTAACTATAGAATGAAGAGGTTGAAGACAGAAGAAGGCTGTATTACAAATTGACATTCTGAAGTAAAATCACAGCTTTGTTTCACAGCCAAATTACTCTGACAGGCTCCAAAGCAAAGTGACACCATTTTGTTTTCATTTTCAAACACTGCAAATCTCACAGAGCAAGAGCAGGAAAGGTGAGAACCATCCATGTTGTTAGAAATGGTGTGACACTTACTAAGGA
Source organism: Rhincodon typus (assembly GCF_021869965.1). Taxonomy (NCBI): domain Eukaryota; kingdom Metazoa; phylum Chordata; class Chondrichthyes; order Orectolobiformes; family Rhincodontidae; genus Rhincodon; species Rhincodon typus. Next base: position 126,148,681 of record NC_063333.1, read on the forward strand.
GAAGGGAAAATTACACAAATTTACAGCAATTCCTCCCTCACGAAACAAATTAAAACAGCATCTATTCACCTTGCAGCATTTCAGTAATCTTTAAATAACATTTAAATAACATTAAGTAAGGCAGATGTCGGAAGACTGTAGGGAGGTGGCTTTCTCGGGGTCTGGAACAGGGCAGTGAGTGGTGGGCCCGGCGCAGGAGGACACTAGAAGGGACAGGTGAGGCGGCTGGCAGAGGGGTGAGCACGGAGACCCAGCAATCAGCTGCTACGTCAGCCGAGGTGATTTTCGCAAGGAATGTTTGAGCTTTCCAGCCCTGACTCATGGCAGCGGCGTCATCAGTAGAAGCAAGATAGCGCCGAAGAATGGCAAGTTGGTTCTGCAGCGGCAGCACGGTGAAGGGACCCGAGGTTGGCTGACTGCACCTGTGGTGTTGGTCTTAGCCTCAGGGTGGATGAGCCCAGATCCAGGCCCATGACAAAGCACTTAAGAAGGACTGTAATGTTGAACTTTTAACTTTTTGTCTTTATTTTCTACTTCATAGTTAAGATTTTTGTACCTAGATAACTTTGTACCTAAGATAGTGCTGGGAATGATGACTTTGTACACTTTCCATTGTACTCCAGTATCCCTGTAGTTGTGTACATGCAACAATAAAACCTAATTCTAATTCTTTAATGTTTAAATAACATTTTCTACTTTTCAGCAGAAATAGGAGGATAATTCTGATTCATTTTGAAATTTACCAGCTGTAATTAACAGAAAGTAATTTTCTGAAAAGGAATTGAGACAGAAGCTAAAAATCTTCATTAAAATAACAATAATAAACCTTTCTTATCAAATCATTTTCAATATCCAGCAGTTCAAAATATATGCAACAGCTATTTTAATATTTTTAGAAACTGCCTGAAGAAGATTCTACAATGTTATATAATTGAAGTAATTATACAAATTTAAAAAAAAATACTGAACAGCCAAACCAGCTACAAGGAATTTGATATCATCCTTCAACAACTTTCAAGTAAATTGTTTAAAGAAGAGACTTCTTCACACAGATATAAAATCACAGAAACTTCAGGTGTTGTACTGGACTGTCTTGCAGAAATACTTAGCAAAGTATAGAATCACTTCAGGGATACATAAGAAGCTCAGAGAAGAATAACTGGCACATATTTCTTTATTCTGTAGGTCTGATGGCAAAATATATTTAAAACAACGGAATGTTAAAGTGATGTAAGAGCAGTTGAAAATACTTTATATGTCAAACCAGTTCATAATAGTGAGGGCAAGATTTAATAAAGAATACAGCTTCCAGGAGATCTTGTTGACAGGTTTACTAATGATCTTGGTAGGAGCAAATTGCTGCAGATGCTGGAATCTGTACTGAAAACAAAAAATGTTGGAAATCACAATAGGTCAGACAGCATCTGTGGAGAGACAGCAAGTTAATATTTTGAGTCCAGCTGACTCTTCATCAGAGTTTACTAATGATCTTTACATGTTGTGATTAAAGGTGTGTGATTTGTATATATATAAATATCACTGTTTTTAGAATTTGGATTTCAAATATGTCTGTTGGCCTATTTTTGTGAAGGAGTTTAATAATTTACCATGTCAGTCTTTCCAGAGCCACAATTTTAAAACTAATATGCTCCAGAGAGCAGGTGACTACATGGAGCAGTGGAGTGATATTGAAGATTTCTTCATATTATGGAGGCTTACAACAGGAAAGAGAAAACACTAAGCCATTAGCCATAGTAAAAATTAGTTCAAGAGCTTTTGGGCTTCATTCAAAGAATTCCTAACCAAGGTCAGAAACCAGTCTTGACTCTCAAAGAAAAAATATTGTTCAGTGTAGTTAAGGGAAAAAGTTACCTCAGTGAAAGAGTTTTGTGTGTGAAAATTCCAGATCAGTGGTTGATTAGAAACCTGCATTGGTTATTCAAAGCTTTCAGTTGTGTGCATATTTATAGAAGTAGCTTCAATGCTCACAGGACAGGAACTGAGAGGATTTAGTCAAGTCAAAAATGCATATTTAATAGGGAAGGAAAGTTTCTTTGGATTTTTATTAACTGAAAAATGACGGTGTTGGGGAACAGATGGCACTTTGTTGTACGATGTGGTTTGAAATATTTACAACTATGCTATGTTAAGACAGCTTGGTTTATTTTTGTTATTTCTCTTGTGCAATAAACTTCTGTTTTATTGTTAAAACAAATTTGCAGCCTTGTTTGCTCTTACTTCCGTGAAAGACCTCAATGCTAAATAAAACATTTAAAAAACTACCAAGACAGCTTTCATTCTGGGATTTGGCTTGTCCAGTCATAACATTAGGTGGCATCATAACGATGTTGCCAGAGTTTTATCGCTATGGGGATTTTCAAACAGTACCAGTTTGGGAGAGAGCTGTCATCAGAATTTCTGATACATTTCTTTCAGACATGTTACAATGAAAAGCAGAGCTCTCACTGGAAAGAATTATTCAGATAGTTTCAGCAGGTGAAATCTGAAAACAGAATATATTAATGATGGAACAGAAAGTCCACCTAGCTCAAGAAAATCACCTGAATCTGTCAACTTTCTAAGGTACAAAAGCACCAAATCATCACATGATAGACCAACACAATATTCTTCAAATCTTTTGCTGCCCAAAGTTACTGTTCTAAATGAGGAGTTAGAAAACCACACAAAAAGAAAGTTTCAAGCTTTATCACATTAATGCAACTTGTATAAGACAGTGGTGCAGTTACAGGTTTAGAAAGTAGCCCTATCTGATCAAACTTGTGGAAGCAATCACTGGCATTTGAAAGTGATCACAGAGTGTCAGATTTATGAAAACATGCATAAGCATCAAATGCAGTTTCCCAAAAGCTATGGTATAAAGAAAACTAAACAGATTTTACAGTGTATTTTCAAAATTCTTTCCTCACCTCTTCCATGCCTCATTCTGATCATTCTCCTGTGTTGATTCTGCCAAGGTGAGCAACTCTGAGGAATAAATGGGACACTTCACAGGAGGAAGGATGGGGTGAAGTAGGAATGTTATAATGTAATGGTCAATAATGTAAGTAACAGCTTAAATGCAGCATCACTGAGAGAAGTAAGAGTGCGATGGAATTAAATTTAAATGTAAGTAATGAAATATTAAAGCTAGCATTCATGAACTTGCTAAGGCTACTTTGATAACACCCTCCAAATCCATGACTTTGATGAGATAGAAGACCCTGGGGCAGTAGATTCATCTAAACACCATCACCTGCCAGTTCCTGTCCAAGCCACACATTATCCTGACATGGAGCTTTATCACTGTTGCTTTGTTGTCACTGGGTCAATAACCTGGAACTCCCTAAGAGTCCCTGGCTACTTGGCTGTTGTTCTCAAGTACCTGGTTGTTGAATCCTAGAAATGAGGGTACTGAGATCCAGGGCAATAAGAAGATCCAGACAAGCTTACCATCTGCAATGCCAAGGAGTTCAACAGGTTCCGACAGAAGACAGCCTTAACTCCAGGCATTGTCCAGCCTAACATCCAGGCTGCGCTACTGTTTAAGAAAACCAAGTGTCTGAGCAAGATTTATACACAAAAGGGCAAGATTTGAGAATGTGATAAACATCTTGAGAATAAAAAATTTGTAAAGAAAATCTCTACCACTCAATTCTTGTGGTCTTGCTTCAAATTCAAAGAGATGGTGTTAAAAAGGGGAAGCAATTACAACATCACGAGCAAACCCAGCAAGAACAACCTTCTTTCGCTTCAGTGACTGCTGCCTGGCCTCTGGAGGGACACGCAATCGGAGACTGAGAGTGACACAACCTCAGATCCACAAATCTCATTGTCATTCTGTGTAATCCAAAATGGAGGACGGGAAAAATTTGTGGATGTAAGAGCTGCTCCTTTTTGAGGTATTTTCAGTGTTGGAGCTGATTTCCTCAAATTCTAGGAGCAGTAATTACTGTTTTATAATCTGTTGCATTGTTTTGGATATTTGGGAGAAATGATTAAAACAATGGCACTTTAAAAAGGAGGAAAAGAGACAAAGGCAGTGGCCACATGGGAAGTGAATCAAACAGAGAAATAAACCTGCACTGCTGCCTGACTCAGCATTGAATCTACACAGTTGACTGTCTCTACTGTTTGATTTCAAGTGTCTCTGGACATTGGAGTTCATCTAATAAAAATAAACAAACAGCGAAATTCATAGCTGACCTTTGAGAAACCTGTGTGGAGGAGTTCACAGCAGGGGAAAAGCTAAATGGCTAGTTTTTAAGTGTAACTTAGTTTTTTTTTGTAAATCTACAATAGTGAGTAGAGTGGGCTCTTTATTGATTAACACAGCAGGTTAAGCAGCATCTGAGCAGTAGGACAGTCAATGTTTCGGATTTACACCCTTCAGTCCTGAAACATCGACTATCCTGCTCCTCTGATGCTGCCTGACCTGCTGTGTTCCTCCAGCTCCACACTGTATTGACTCCAAATCCAGCATCTGCAGTTCTTGCTATCTCCATCTTCTTTTTTGATTTTATGTTTTATTGAGATCTGTCTGGAGCAGTGTTTTTAGGGCAGTAAGACTGGGCTATTTCCTGGGTCTGTAGATTGTTAAGGTGCAAAGATGGCCTTTAGTAGAGGGTTGTGCTCTTCCTGTCAGATGTAGGAGATTAGGGAGTGTTTCCACGTTACTGATGATTATGTCTGCAGGAAGTGTGCTTGCTTGAGAATCATATTGGATCGCATGGCTCATTGGAGCAACAGTTAGAGGCAATGAGGAATTTACAGGAGCTAGAGGGTGTGATGGATGGTAGCTGCACGAAGGGAGATAAACCAAAGATACAGTCAGGTAGATGGGTTACCTCCAGGAAAGGTAGGAGAGAGAGGCAGGTTGTGCGGGAGTCTCCTGTGGCTATCCACATCTCAAACAAGTATACTGTTTTTGGAAAATGTAGGGGGTGGTGGACTCTTAGAGGAATGTAGCACTGACAGCCAGATTTCTGGTACCAAGACTGACTCTAATGTAACGAGGGTGGGTCAGGTTCCAAATGATCGATTGTGACAGGGCACTCCTTAGTCAGAGGCACAGACAGATGTTTCTGCGGCTGACAGCAAGAAGTCAGAATGGTGTGTTCCTTCCCTGGTGCCAGGATCAAGGATATCTCAGAGATGGTGCAGAATATTTTCAAAGGGGAGAGGGACACATTGGTACTAATGACATAGGAAGAGAAAAGGACAAGATTCTGAGGAGAGAATATAGAAAATTAGCCAGGAATTTAAAAATGAGGTCCTTAAAGATAGTAATATCTGGATTACTCCCAGTGCCACAAGCTAGTGAGAGTAGGCATAGGAGGATACAGCAGACGAATGCGTGGCTGAGGAACTGGTGCAGGGGAGAAGGGATTCACATTTTTGGATCAGTTGGCTATCTTCTGGGGTAGAAGAGACTTGTATAAGAAGGACGGATTGCACCTGAACTGGAAGGAGACTAATGTACTGGAAGGGAGATTTGCTAGGGCTGCTCAGGAGGATTTAAACTAGCGGGGGGTGGGGATGTGGGAGGCTTGGTGGTGTGACGCAGGGAGACAGTGAGGAAAGAGATGAGTCTGAGACAGGTAAAGTTGGGAAAAGGAGCAAGTCAAACAGCCAGGGCAGGCAGAAACAAAGCAGGACTGATCAATTAAATTGCATTTACTTCAATGCGAGAGGCCTGACAGGTAAGGCAGATGAACTCAGGGCACGGTTGGGTACATGGGACTGGAATATCATAGAAATTACAGAGGTGTGGCTCAGCGATGGTCAGAACTGGCAGTTTAATGTTCCAGGGTATATGTGCTATAGAAAGGATAGAAAGGGGGACCAGAGAGGATGGGAAGTGGCATTTTTGCTTCGGGATAACATTACGGCTGTGCTTAGGGAGGATATTCCTGGGAATATCTTCAGAGAAGCTACTTCAGCGAAACTGAGAAATAAGAAAGGGATGATCACATTATTGGGATTGCACAATAGACCTTCCCAGTGGTCAGCGGGAAATTGAAAATCAAATTTGTAAGGAGGTCTCAGTTATTTGTAAGAATAATAGGGTGGTTATGGTAGGGAATTTTAATTTTCCAAACATAGACTGGAATTGCCATAGTGTTAAGAGATGGGATGGAGTGGAATTTATTAAGGGTGTACAAGAAAATTTTCTGATTCAATGTGTGGATATATCTACTTGAAAATTTGCAAAACTTGACCTACTCTTGGGAAAAAAAGGTAGGACAGGTGACTGAGTTGTCAGTGGGGAGGAACTTTGGGGTCAATAATCATAATTCAATTACTTTTAAATAGTGATGGAAAAGGATTGACTGGATCTAGAAGTTAAAGTTCTAATTTGGGGGAAGGCCAATTTTGACAGCATTCGGCAAGAACTTTCAAAAGTTGTTTGGGGATGGATGTTTGCAGGTAAAGGGACAGCTGGAAAATAGTAAGCCTTCAAAAATGAGATAGCCAGAGTCCAGAGACAGTATGTTCCTGTTAGGGTGAAGGGCAAGGCTGGTAGGTGTAGGGAATACTGGATGACTAGAGAAATTAAGGTTTTGGTCAAGAATAAGAAGGAAGCATAGGTCAGGTATAGATACCAGGGATCGAATGAATCTCAAGAAGAGTATAAAGGCAGTAGGAATATACTTAAGATGGAAATCAGGAGGGCAAAAAGGGGACATGAGACGGCTTTAGCAATAGGGTTAAGGAGACTCCAAAGGGATCAGCAAGGCTGCCTGAATGTGGAACCGCAGAAGACGGGGGAGTTACTAAACGAGTATTTTGCATCAGTGTTTACGGTACAGAAGGATATGGAAGATAGAGAACATGGGGAAATAAATAGCAACATCTTGAAAAATGTCCATATTACAGAGGAGGAAGTGCTGGAAGGCTTAAAACACGTAAAGGTGGATAAATGCCGAGGACCTGATCGGGTGTACCCTAGAATTCTATGGGAAGTTGGGGAAGTGATTGTTGTGACCCTTGCTGAGATAGTTGTATCATCGATAGCCACAGGCGTGGTAAGAAAGGTGGTAAGGAAAAGTCAGGGAACAAGAGATCTGTGAGCCTGATATCAGTGGTGGGCAAGTTGTTGGAGGGAATGCTGAGGGACAGGAATTACATGTATTTAGAAAGGCAAGGACTGTTTAGGGATAGTAAACATGGCTTTGTGTGTGGGAAATTGTGTTTCACTAACTTGATGGAGTTTTTTGACGAAGTAATAAAGAGGATTGATGAGGGAAGAGTAGGGGACATGATCTATGTGGACCTCAGAAAGACGTTCGGCAAGGTCCCTCATGGTAGGCTGGTTAGCAAGGTTAGGTCACATGGAATACAGGGAGAACTCGCCTTTTAGTTACAGAACTGGCTCGAAAGTAGGTGACAGAGGATAGTGATAGAGGGTTGCTTTTCAGACTAGAGGCCTGAGTGTGCCACAAGGATCGGTGCTGCATCCACTGCTTTTCGTCATTTATATAAATGATTTGGATGTGAACATAGGAGGTATGGTTAGTAAATTTGTAGAACACACTAAAATTGGAGGTACAGTGGTCATCAAAGAAGGTTACCTTAGAGTACAACGGGATCTTTAACAAATGGGACAATGGACCAAGGAGTGGCAGATGGAGTTTAATTTAGATAAATGCGAGATGCTGCATTTTGGAAAGGCAAATTAGGGCAGGACTTATACACTTAATGGTATGGTCCTGGGGAGTGTTCCTGAACAAAGAGATCTTGGAGTGCATGTTCATTTTTTCTTGAAACTAGAGTAGGATAGTGAAGAAGCAGTTTGATGCCAGTGCATTGAGTATAGGAGTCAGGAGGTCATGTTGCAGTTGTAGAGGACATTGTTTAGGCCACTTTTGGAATACTGCATACAATTCTGTCCTCCCTGTTATAGGAAGGGTGTTGTGAAACTTGGAAGGATTTAGAAAAGATTTGCAAGAATGTTATCAGGGTTGGAGTGTTTGAGCTACAGGGAGAGTCTGAATAGGCTGGGACTATTTTCTCTGGAGCAACGGAGGCTGAGAGGTGACCTTACAGATGTTTGTAAAATCATGAGGGGCATGGATAGGGTAAATAGACAAGGTCTTTTCCCTGGGGTGGGGGAGTCCAAAACTATAGGACATAGTGTTAAGGTGAGAGGGGAAAGATTTAAAAAGGGACCGAAGGGGCAACATTTTCACACAGAGGGTGTTGCATGTATGGAATGAGCTGCCAGAGGAAGTGGTGGAGGCTGGTAAAATTTCAACATTTAAAAGGCATCTGAATGGGTACATGAATAGGAAGGGTTTAGAGGGATGTGGGACTAGATTTAGTTAGGACATCTGGTCGGCATGGACGGATTGGACCGAAGGGTCTGTTTCCATGCTGTACATCTCTATGATTTGTTATGGAGCAGGCCAGACCGTCTCAATGTATTTTAAGAAAGTAGCCTAGACCCTAAATATTCTCATTTTAAAGGTAGATGTGAAGTGGGTGTTCCAGGTGTGCTGCAACTGGTCAAACCACTCGGCATTAAGCAAAACACAATTTATTTAAACACTATAGTTAAAATACAAACAAAAGAAAGAGGAATTTACAATAACTACTGGAAAACCTAACTGAATAATGGACACAGTACCTATCACTGATTAACTGTTTCAATATAGTGACATCCAATAAATATACCCCTTGGCAAAAAGGTAAATATAGACACAGATTCTTACATGCCTTAAATGAATATGATTTGGTAGCCATTACAGAGACATGGTTACAGGATGGTCACGACTGGGAGTTAAATATCCAAGGGTACCAGACTATTCGGAAGGACAGACAGGAAGGTAAGGGAGGTGGTGTAGCTCTGATATTCAAGGACAACATCAGGGTGGTGCTGAGAGATGATATAGGTTCTATGGAGAATGAGGTTGAATCCATTTGGGTGGAAATTAGAAATTCTAAGAGGAAAAAGTCACTGATAGGCGTAGTCTATAGGCCACCAAATAATAACATCACATTGGGGCGGGCAATAAACAAAGAAATAACTAATGCCTGTAAAAATGGTACCGCAATTATCATGGGGGATTTTAACCTACATGTAGATTGGTCGAACCAGCTCGGTCAGGGTAGCCTTGAGGAGGAATTCGTTGAGTGTATCCGTGATAGTTTTCTTGAACAGTATGTAATGGAACCAACGCAGGAGCAAGCTATCCTAGATCTGGTCCTGTGTAATGAGACAGGAATAATTAATGACCTCATAGTTAGGGATCCTCTTGGAAGGAGTGATCACAGTATGGTTGAATTTAGAATACAGATGGAGAGTGTGAAGATAAAATCCAATACCAGGGTCCTGTGCTTGAACAAGGGGAACTACAATAGAATGAGGGAGGACTTGGCTAAAGTAGACTGGAGACAAAGATTTTATGGTGGGACAGTTGACGAGCAGTGGAGGACTTTCAAAACAATTTTTCAAAGTGCTCAGCAAAAGTATATTCCAGTGAAAAGGAAGGACCGTAAGAAAAGGGGTAATCTGCCATGGGTGTCTAAAGAAATAAGGGAGGCTATCAAATTGAAAGAGAAGGCGTACAAAGTGGCCAAAAACAGCATGAAACTAGAAGATTGGGAAAACTTTAAAGGTCAACAGAAAGCCACAAAAAGAGCTATAAAGAAAAGTAAGATAGAACATGAGAAAAAAACTAGCACAGAATATAAAGACAGATAGGAAAAGTTTCTATAAATATATAAAACGAAAAAGAGTGGCTAAAGTAAACGTTGGCCCTTTAGAGCATGAGAAGGGGAATTTAGTTATGGGATATGATGAAATGGCCGAGGCATTGAACAGGTATTTTGTATCAGTCTTCACAGTGGAAGACACTAATAACATGCCAGTAATTGACAAAGAGATGAAGGTAGGTGAGGACCTGGAAACAATCATAATTACGGAAGAGGTAGTGTTGGGCAAGCTAATGGAGCTAAGGATTGATAAGTCTCCTGGCCCTGATGGAATGCATCCCAGGGTACTAAAAGAGATGGCAGGAGAAATAGCAGGTGCACTGGCGGTAATTTTCCAAAATTCGCTGGACTCTGGAGCAGTCCCAGCAGATTGGAAAACAGCAAATGTGACGCCACTGTTTAAAAAGGGAAGTAGACAAAAGATGGGGAATTATAGACCGGTTAGCTTAACCTCTGTAGTGGGGAGGATGCTTGAGTCTGTTATCAAGGAAGAAATAGCAAGGCATCTTGATAGAAATTGTCCTGTTGGGCAGACGCAGCATGGGTTCATGAAGGGCAGGTCATGCTTGACAAATCTTTTGGAATTCTATGAAAACATTACGAGCGAGGTGGACAATGGGGACCCAGTGGATGTGGTGTACCTAGACTTCCAAAAGGATTTGGAGTTGGGAATCACGTGTAGGGTGTCAAAGTTTGCAGATCACACTAAGATGAGTGGCAGAGCAAAGTGTGCAGAGGACTGTGAAACTTTGCAGAGGAACATAGATACATTGAGTGAGTGGGCAAAGGTCAGGCAGATGGAATACAATGTAAATAAATGTGAAGTCATACATTTTGGTAGGAGTAATAGTAAAAAGGATTATTACTTGAATGGTAAAAAGTTGCAGCATGCTGCTATGCAGAGGGACCTGGGTGTCCTTGTGCATGAAACACAGAAGGTAGGTCTGCAGGTACAACAAGTAATTAGGAAGGCAAATGGAATTTTGTTCTTCATTGCTAAAGGGATTGAAATAAAAAGCAGAGAGGTTATGTTGCAGCTGTACAAGGTGCTGGTGAGGCCACACCTGGAGTACTGTGTGCAGTTTTGGTCTCCTTACTTGAGAAAGGATGTACTGGCACTGGAGGGGGTGCAAAGGAGGTTCACTCGGTTGATTCCGGAGTTGAGGGGGTTGACTTATGAGGAGAGACCGAGTAGATTGGGATTATATTCATTGGAATTCAGAAGATTGAGGGGGGATCTTATAGAAACATATAAAATTATGAAGGGAATAGATAAGATAGAAGTAGAGAGGATGTTTCCACTGGCAGGTGAAGCTAGGACAAGAGGGCATAGCCTCAAGATTAGATGGACCAGATATAGGACTGAATTGAGAAGGAACTTCTTCACCCAGAGGGTTGTTAATCTATGGAATTCTTTGCCCAGTGAAGTAGTTGACGCTACTTCAGTAAACGTTTTTAACGATAAGGTAGATTTTTTTTGAACAATAAAGGAATTAAGGGATACGGTGAGAATGCCAGTAAGTGGATCTGAGTCCACGAAAAGATCAGCCATGATCTTATTGAATGGCGGAGCAGGCTCAAAGGGCCGGACGGCCTACTCCTGCTCCTAGTTCTTATGCCGTTCAACATCAAGAGAGAGGAAGTTACAGTTTGGAATCATTTACTGAAGCTTCCAACACTACTGGGACATAAACAGCTTCTGTCTGCTAAAAAAGTTAGAAAGTTAGAAAGCCAATCCCCTTCCATTGTTACAACTGTTTTAACAACAACCTGAAGACCTCTTAAGCTGTTGATTTAGGCTGTATCCATTGCCACTTTGTTACATCTGCCTTTACAACTTCTCTTCAAGAAAAAAACCAGGGCAAAATAGCCTTCTTAAAGTGACAGCATTGTCACAGACTCTATGACTCTATTTCCTCCTACTGTCTGAAAGGCAGTGCAGCCACTGATTAAGGATGTTTGAGTTACCCTGGCCAAACTGTGTCACCTGCTGGAGCAGAGCTTTTGCTCAGAATGACTGATGGGTATCCATCCCAGTGGCTGTCAAGGTCACAGTTAGAACATAGAACATAGAACAGTACCGCACAGTACAGGCCCTTCGACCCACGATGTTGTGCCGACCTATTATCCTACTAAGATCAATCTACCCTGCATACCCTACATTTTACTATCCTCCATGTGCCTATCCAAGAGTCGCTTTAAAGTCTCAGTTGCCCTGAATTTTTATGCTAGCGGCTAATTTCAAGGAATAACTGAGGAGTGTGGCATCTCGCCACCTTCCATACTTAAATGCATCCAAGATGTCGCTGATGTCAGTTTTGTCCAGATCACAGCTGTTCATATCATTCCTCCATGACGAGGAAAGCCCAGCAGTCGGATTCTCTACCATCTCTGGCCTCTCCCAGATACTGGGTGTTATTGACTGAACTCCCTTAGCTTTGAGCGTGCCTAAACACCAATCTGCAGAGTTCATCAATAGGAAGTCTTCCACTCTATCATCTTTTTGTGGTGCTTAATGACAATGCTTGAAGGTCTAAGCTAGCTATCCTGGGACTCACTATGACACTTATGTACTAAAGGACTCACAGGCTCCTGCTTCCTTCCAATGTCCTACTGGATGGCTACTGGGAGACGACAAACATAATTGATGACACGTTAACTAATTCCTCATAATGACACAGAATGACGATACAGCGATGGTCACACATACACAAGAGCCACAGCAGAAGAGACAATACAGCTCCATAAAATAAGGTTTTTATATCTGGACCACTCCGGTGGGAGATTGGAATATAATACAGAAAGAGCGTGGAGGATCATTATAATATGCTGTACCCTTCACAACTAGTATTGACAGAAATGGGTGGTGTTCTGGATGCATATGAAATAGGGGATCAACATTAATCTTTCCAGGATGAAGATGAGAATGAGGACATGCACAAAGATGCCTGTGCAAGACAGCATGACAGAGAACTTCCAGGATCAAGGAGGCTTTTTTTTATTTACGGGATGAGGGTGTCACTGGTGGGCAGCATTTATTGTCCATCCCTAATTGCCCAGAGGGCAGTTAAGAGTCAACAACATTGCTGTGGGTCTGAAGTCACATGTAGGCCAGACCAGGTGAGGATGGCAGTTTTCTTCCCTAAAGGGCATTAGTGAACCAGATGGATTTTTCCGACAATCGGCAATGGATTAATGGTCATCATTAGACTTTTAATTCCAGATTTTCGTCATTGAATTCAAATTCCACCATCTGCCAAGGTGGGATTCGAACCGAGGTCCCAGAACATTATCTGGATCACAGGATGAATAGTCCGGCAATAATAAGATGTCAGGGAATTAGTTGTGAAGGTGTGATAAAAACTTGTGTCAAATGAGAATGTGCCTGCACCAGCATTAATGTGAGAGTAGTGTAGCACGATACAATGATGTTATTGGATCATCAGACGCCATTTCCGCCACCTCCAGCAAGATGATACCACCGGACACATATTCCCCTCCCCTCCCTTGTCCGCCTTCCGCAGGGACTGTTCCCTCCGGGACACCCTGGTCCACACTTCCTTCACCCCCAACACCTCCCCACAGCCCTACAGCACCTTCCCCTATAACTGGCGAAGGTGCAATACCTGCCCATTTACCTCTTCCCTCCCCCGTATCCAAGGGCCCAAACATACCTTCCAGGTGAAGCAATACTTCACCTGCACTTCCAAGAATCTAGTCTACTGCATTTGCTGCTCACAATGTGGTCTCCTCTACATTGGGGAAACGAAGTGTAGACTTGGCGACCGCTTCGCAGAACATCTACATTCTGCTCGCAAAAAAGTCCCTGAATGACCTGTTGCCTGCCACTTCAATGCACCACCTTGCTCCCTGGCCAACCTACCTATCCCTATCTGTCTCCGGCTTGCTACAATGTTCCAGTGAAGCTCAGCACAAGCTGGAGGAACAACACCTCATTTTCCGCTTGGGGACCCTACAGCCCTCCGGACTCAATATTGAGTTCAATAATTTTAGGGCCTAAACTGTCCCATGTCCCAGCTCTCAACCCCACACACCAGGCCTTGTTACCACAGAGCCTGCCACTACACACCCCCTGTTGTTAGTCACTAACAGTCCCCATTAACAACTATTCACCCTCCCAGCCTGATTGTTAGCAACTCCTTTGTTTGTCCAAATGTCCTTCTCTCTCTTTGGGCTCTATCCTATTGTTTACATTATACCCCACCCACCTCCCTGTTTTCTGCATATAAACTGACGTTTTCCCAACCACCATCAGTTCTGAGGAAGGCTCACTGGACCCAAAATGCTAACTCTGTTTTCTCCTCCACAGGTGCTGCCAGACCTGCTGAGCTTTTCCAGCAACTTTGTTTTTGTTGTTAATGATGTTATTGGGTTGTTTTGGCTTTGAGGCCTCCCCATGTGTGGTCCTATTCTTCTCTAGGCTGAATGAACATGTTCTCCTTGAAATGAGAAAGGAAACTGATGTTCAACCCCTGCCTGTTGATCTTGGCCTTCTCTTTCTGTTTATGGGCCAGTTGTTCCTGCAATGAGACAGAGGCAGGGATTGAGGGGATGGAAGAACTGTCGTTGCCAAGGCAGAAGGCGGAAAGATGTTGAGATGGTGACAGGAAGAGTTTGCAGTTATTGGGTAGAAGTGGGTGAAAGCCATTCGGTGGATATCATTCATGCAATAGTTGGAGCCCACAACCTTAGGTGAGAGAAGTATGTGGTAGCATTATTAGAGTGAGTCTGGGCCTATGAGTGTGAAGCTGCAGGGAGGAGATGTTGGCACTCACTCTTGTGGGAACCTTAGTTTTCTTCCTGTACTGCTGTGCATTTCATTCAATCTGAGATATAACACTGATCGGGGCTGCCTTGTACGTACAGGCTGTCTGAGTATGGCAGCGTAGCCTCCTTTGGTGGGCTATAGGAAGAAGGCAGCCCTTCTTACCACCCACTTCAGGTCCCTGCCCACAAAGTGGGGAGCCAGTTAGGCCATTTCCTTAGTGATATTAGTTTAGCACTACAGTGTGAAGGACAGTTCCTGCTCTGCAGTGTCTGAAGTGGTGTACAGCTGAGCTTTAAACGTGTAACAAGCAGCGTTAATGCCAGATGGCCTGGCCACCTCTCTTGCAAGCTGCTGCCACAAGAAAGGCACCATGGTGCATAAATATTAAGATGAAGAGCGGAAGATTGCGGGAGATTGCACAGCAGGTCAAGCAGCGTCAGAGGAGCAGGAGAGTCAACATTTCGGGTTTATGCCCTTCATCAGGACATCCACCTATCACCATCCCACCTACCTTCCCCCAACCCCAATCCCCCCCCATTTACTCCTGAGCTCCCTTCCCCACCCCACCCCACCCCAGTCCTGATGAAGGGTGTAAACCAAAAAGTCAACTTTCCTGCTCCTCTGATGCTGCCTGGCCTGCTGTGTTCCTCCAGCTCCACACTGTATTGACCTCTGACTCCAGCATCTGCAGTTCTTGTTACCTCCTAGTCACTGAAAACCCTACTGCGAAGTCTCTTCCAAGGATGCCCACCTTGACGAAGTTATCCTCCTTCCTCTGAAAAGATCTCAGTAAATCTCTCTCCCACTGCAACCCACTGGTGATCTCCTCTGCCCTGAAGCTCTTCAACCACACACTGAAATGAACCCATTGCTATCACCACATCTCATCTACCTGTCACCATCCCACCTACCTTACCCCAGCCCCAGCCCCTCCTCTATTTATTCCCAAACTCCATTCCCCCTCGCCAGCCCTGATGAAGGGTGTAAACCCAAAACGTCGACTTTCCTGCTCCGATAATGCTGCCTGACCTGTGCAAGAAATGTCACTCAGGGCAACGGTGGACTCGGCACCATGAATTCTACTCAATTCAAAACACAACGGAAAATGGGAAAGTTCAGTCCTTTGTGATCTCCAGCTTAAGAAGAGTTTCTTCCTTGATCACTTCAGCTAAGTAATGCCTTGCAGTGAATTGGAGCTTCTGTTTCAGCTTCAATCCTTGTCAGATCATTCCCTACAATTTCACTTGAACTCTGCTGAAATGCTTTAAAGGCAAGTAAATATTTGCAATTGATGTGATTCCAGCACTGTGGTGATTTCATTTCAGGATCATTTGTTTCAACAGATCGCGATTAGATGTCAAGCAGTGATTGAATAAACACGTTGGAACGCATTTCACTGTGAACAGATGTTTCTGGGCAAAGAATGGCTTGACATTTTTCTGGTAGTTCTTACTCTTGCCCCACAATGTTAAATAAAGTAGAGAAAAACAACTTCTATTGACAAGTGGGCCAGATTCAAGGTGACTGGTGAGAGAACCAAGTGCAATGTGGGAACATTTAAAATACTCAGCCCGTTGTGCTGATTTGAAACGCATTGTCTGAAATTGTGGTGGACAATAATTCTTAGAATCCTCACAGTGTGGAAGCAAGCCATTCAGCCCATCAAGTCCACACCAACCCTCTAAACAGCATCCCACCCAGACCCACCCCCTCCATCCTATCCCTGTAGCCCTGCACTCACCATGGCTAATCTCCTAGCCTGCACATCCCTGGACACAAAGGGCAATTTAGTATGGCCAATCCACCTAATTTGCGCATCGTTGGGAGGAAACTGGAGATCCCAGAGGAAACTCACGTAGACACAAGGAGAACATGCAAACTCCACACATGGAGACAGTTGCCCAAGGGTGGAATCGAACCCTAGTCCCTGGTGCGTTGAGGTTGCAGTGGTAACCACTGAGCCACTGTGATACCCAATCTGATTCAATAAAATCATTGAAAAAAATGGATAAATGCTAGAAAACAATACATATTGATGCTTAGGGATAAAAGAGTAGGTGAATGGAACTAAATCAATAGCTCAATCATAAGCCAGCACAAAGGGTAGAATAGACTTCTTCTCTGCAGTACTATGCCATGATTCCATCGTCCAGCTCCCTCAAAACCAATTAACATTTTACAATCGTGCTAACTGATCAATTGTTTCAAAGATATTTTATTTTATATGACATGAGATTATGTTTTTGAGAATTGCCCAAGGCAAGCAAAGGAGAAACTTGCCCTCTGGGCAATTTTTTTTCTGATTAGACCTGTGTTTGAGCAGCACAGATCCAGTGAAGTGAACAATGTGAACCCAAAATATTTGCCCTGCTCATTACTTCTCTCAATAAAAGAAAAATTGGCAAGTAAATGAAGCAAAAAGCTTGACTGGAAAAAGGACAACATAAAACACTGAAATTCAAAAGAAAAAATAATTGTCACCAAAAAATTTTAATGTCTAAATATACGAGCAGTGTGTGCCGAAGGGGAATTTATATTCCACTGCGATGCATAATGGCAAATATGCTGCAATCTGCTTTACCTGCTGGCATTTCTGGTCTGTGACAGCAACATTTGGTGAAGCTTGAAGTTTCCAGCATTGAAATTGAATGCAGATTCAGTATTTACTCTGAGATCCTGGAAGCATCAAGTATATTCAGGAACATTCTTCAAACAGTTTTAGCTTCTATTTTCCAGTATTTTTAGGATTTCTTTTAATATGTTTGTTGTTTTCTTTGCTGGTAACCTCAGGGTAAAAACTGTTATCTGAATGAGTACTCTTTTGAGAAGTGCCTGTTTGAATTTTACTACTATTCTCAGGGAAAAAAAGGCACAACACTTTGCGTAAGCTTAAGGACAAATGGAAATGGCTTGCTTAATGACGCATATCTATTTATCCATCTACCATTAGCGTCTCTAATTATCTACTGACTTGTCTCACTATGTGTATGTGTACAGAGAGTTGCTTTTAAAACAATACCCATCAAAGTTCTACATTCTCTTTGCTTACCTAGCAAAGGCATTTGACATGGTCAGTAGAGACTGGCTCTGAAAACTCCTCTCTAATTTGGGTGCTTGGTCAAATTAATTGAAATGACCAAACAATTAGTAATGATGGCAATGTGGGCTAAAGCAGCTGAAGACGGTTGGGCTTAGGACACTATTCTGAGGAATTCCTGCAGAGATGTCTTGGAGCCGAGATGACTGACCTCCAACAGCTTCAACCATACGGTGACTCAGTGGTTAGCACTGCTGCCTTATAGTGCTAGGGACCTGGGTTCGATTCCACCCTTGGGTGACTGTTTGGAGTTTGCACATTCTCCCTGTGTCTGTGTGGGTTTCCTCTGGTTTCTTCCCACAGTCCAAAGATCTGCAGGCTAGGTGGATTGGCCATGCCAAATTGCATGTAGTGTTCAGGGATGTGTAGATTAGGGGGATGGGTCTGGGTGGGATACTGCGAAGGTCAGTGTGGACTTATTAGACGGAAGGGCCTATTTCTACACTATAGGGATTCTATGAATATCTTCCTATGTACTATAGGAATCCAACCAGCATAGAGTTTGCCCATTGATTTCAATTTTGCAAGGGCTCCTTGATGTCACACTTGGTCAAATGTGGCCTTGATGTCAAGGGCTGTCACTCTCACCTCACCTCTGGAATTCAGCTCTTTTTTCCAAGTTTAAACCAAGGCTGTAATGAGGTCAGGAACAGAGTGGCCCTGGCGGAACCCAAACTGGGCATCACTGCGCAGGTTATTGCTGAGCAGATGCCGCTTGATAGCACTGCTGATGACACCTTCCATCACTTTACTGATGATTGAGAGTAGACTGACCGGGCAGTAACTGGCCGAGTTGGATTCATCCTGCATTTTGTGCACAGGACATATCAGGGCATTTTTCCAAATTGTCAGGTAGCTGTCAGTGTTGAAAATGAACTGGCTCAGGAGCAGCAAGTTCTGGAGCATAGATCATCATAACTTTTACCAGGATGTGGTCAGGGACCGTAGCCTTTGCAGTTTCCAATGGTTTCAACTGTTCCTTGATATCACATGGAATGAATTGATTTGGCTGAAGACTGGTATCTGTAATGCTGGGGACCACTGGAGGAGGCCGAGATGTATCATCCACTCGACACTTCTGGCTGAGGACTGCTCATTCTTTGCAAGGATGTGTTGGGCTTTTCCATCATTGAGGGTGGGGGTATTTGTCACTCCTCTTCCAGTGAGTTGTTTAATTGTCCAGTACCATTAGCAACATGAACGTGGCAGGACTGCAGAGCTTAAAATGATCTGTTGATTTTGGGATCACTTAGTTCTGTCTATCACTTGCTACTTCTCCGTTTGCAACACAAGTAATCCTGTTTGGTGGCTTCACCAGGCTGACACCTCATTTTTAGGAAAGCCTGGTGCTGGTCCTGGCATGCCCTCCTGCACTGTCCAATGAACCAGGGTTGACCTCCTGGTTTGACGATAATGGTTGAGTGGGGGATATGCTGATATTGCAGACTGTGTTGGAAAATAATTCTGCTGCTGTTGATGGCCCACAGGTGCTTCATCGATGCCCAGTCTTGACTTGCTAGATTTGTGCAAAGTCTATTCCGTTTAGCAAGGTGATAGTGTCACACAACATGATAGAAGGTATTCTCAAAATGAAAGCAGGGCTTGGTCTCCACAAGGACAGTGTAGTGGTCACTCTTATTGATACTGTCATGAAGAGATGGATCTGCAACCGGCAGATTGGTAAGAATGAGGTCAAGTATATTTTTCCCTCTAGCTTGTTCCCTCACCACCTGCCGCAGACCCAGTCTAGCTGCTATGTCCTTTAGGACCCAACCAGCTCAATCAGTAGTGCTACTGCCAAGCCATTCTTGGTGGTGGATATTGAAATCCCCCACCCACAGTAGACTTTGAAACCGTGCTTCTGAGCTTCCTCCAAGTATTATTCAACATGGAAAAGAAGTGATTCATCAGCCAAGAGAGGATGGTCTGTGATAATCAGCAGGAAGTTTCTTTGCCCATGTTTAACATGAAGCCATGAGACTTCATGGGATCTGGAGTCAACGTTGAGGGCTCCTAGAGAAACACCTTCCCGATTGTATACACCACTGTGCTGCATGTCTGCTGGATCTATCATATTATGGTCACTCTTCCCAATGGATCTGCACAACAAGGCTTTTAATTAATCCTTCCTCATTACACAGACCCCTACAATAGCCTATTCTTTCATTGTTTCTTCAATGTTTTGTATAAACAAAATCATGTACACATGCAGGAAATTCTTCTCCACAATATCGTCTTTACTTTCCTGCTTAACGCTATTTCTTACATCTCCATTATTATTGGGGACCTGTAGATAACCCCCAACAGCAGTTTCTGCTCCTTGGTGTTCCTCATCTCCATCCAAACAGATTTCACATCATAATTTTCCAAGCCAATATCCTTTTTCACTATTGCATTGATTGTCTCCTTTACTAACAAGACAAACACACATCTGTTCCCTTTTTGTCTATCGTTCCCACTTGTCACTTCCTCCCAGAAAAAGATCCATTTATTCCCACTCTTTGTTCTCTGTCTGTCATCCAAATCTCAATCAATTCCAGTTTATTATCACCTTATTCTACATGCTTTTACTTTGCCCACTAACCTCTACTATCAGTGCTTCTCAAAAGCTAGTTGAAAATCAAAATGCACCACATCCTCTGGTTCTCCATTAACTATTCTACTTGTTACATCCTTACAAAATTCCAATAGATTTGTTAAGCACGATTTGCCTTTCATGAACCCATGTCAGTTTCCAATCATGTTAATGCTATCCAAGTATTCTGTCATCATGTCTTTTATAATGGACTCCAGTATTTTTCCCAGTACTAATGTTAGGCAAACTGATCTTCAATTCTCTATTTAAATAGTGGGCTACATTTGCCACCTTCCACTTGTAGGAACTGCTCCAGAGTCTACAGAATTTTAGAAGAAGGCCACTAATGTATCCAATTTTCAAGGGCCACTTCCTTTAGTCCTATGGAATGTAAATTTTCAGGGCCAGACGACTTGTCAGCCTTTAACCTCATTAGTTTCACTAGCAATATTTTCTGACTCACAGTGATTTCCTTCAACTCTCCCATCTCACTAGATCATTGGATCCCTGTCATTTTAAGAGATTATCTGTGGCCCTGAGTCAGGACAGAACAAAAGTATGTTTTCGATTCTTCTGCCACTTTTTGTTCCCCATTATAACCTCCCCAGTTTCAGACTCTAAGGAACCTACATTTCTCTTTGCTAATCTTTCTTCTCTTCACATATTTTTAGAAGCTTCTGTTTTTATTTTCCTGCAATTGTGTTCTCATATTCTGTTTTCCCACTATTAATCAAACTTTTTATCCTCTTTAGTGAAATTCTAAAATACTCTGAGTTCTCAGCCTTGTTGCTTTTTATGGAAATTTTATGTTTCCTCTTTGGTTCACTTGGTACCCCTAATTTATTTTGTAAGCCATGGTTGGGCCACCTTTCCTGGTTTATTTTTGTGCCAGACGAGAATGAATAATTGTGTCAAATCATGCACTCATGCTTTAAATATTAGCCATTGCCTATCCATGGCCAACTCTTTTAGTAAGATTCCTCAATCCATCCTTGTCAATTTGTATCCTCAAAGTGTCCTTTATTTACATTCAGGGCCCTAATTTCAGATTTGACCACTTCACTATCTTAATGAGAAATTCTATCATATTATGGTCACTCTTCCCAATGGATCTGCATAACAAGGCTTTTAATTAATCTTTTCTCATTACATGGACCCCTACAATAGCCTATTCTTTCATTGTTTCTTCAATGTTTTGTATAAACAAAATCATGTACACATGCAGGAAATTCTTCTCCACAATATCATTGTTTGTTTGATTTAAAGAATCTATATGTTAAGAAAAAGTCACCATGATTACAATTGAACCCTAATTGCATACATCTTTACTTTCCTGCTTAACGCTATTTCTTACATCTCCATTATTATTGGGGACCTGTAGATAACCCCCAACAACAGTTTCTGCTCCTTGGTGTTCCTCATCTCCATCCAAACAGATTTCACATCATAATTTTCCAAGCCAATATCCTTTTTCACTATTGCATTGATTGTCTCCTTTACTAACAAGACAAACACACATCTGTTCCCTTTTTGTCTGTCGTTCTTAACTATATATCCTGAATACCCTGGATGTTCAGTATCCTTGCTAGATTTGCTAGAGCCACTTGGGTGGATTTAAACTAGTCTGACAGGGGAGTGGGATCCAAAGCAGTAGGGGGACAAAAGAAAAGGTTGAGGACAATACAGAAGCTAATGAGACCAAGTTAAACGGTAAAGGCAGTGTTGCTAATCCTAGTACTAGGCAGAGAAGGCAAGAGTACGACAGGAAGCAAGAGAAGTTTGGGTTAAACTGCATTTATTTCAAAGCAAGAGGCCTGACAGGTAAGGCAAATGAACTCAGAGCATAGATGGGTACATAGGACTGGGATATTATTGCTATTACATAAACATGGCTGAGGGAGGGACAGAACTGACTGCTCAATGTTATGGGGTACAGATGCTATAGGAAGGATAGAAGGGGAGGCAAGAGAGGAGGGGGAGTTGCATTTTTGATTAGGGAGAACATCACGGCAGTACTGAGAGAGGCCATTCTTGGGGGTTCGTTCACTGAGTCTATATGGGTAGAACTGAGAAATAAAAAGGGGAAGATCACTTTGATAGCATTGTACTATACATCCCACAACAGTCAGTGGGAGATTGAGCAGCAAATATGTAACGAGATCGCAGATAGTTGTAAGAATAATAGGGTTATATTGGTAGGGGATTTTAACTTTCCTAATATTGACTGGGACAGCCATAGTGTTAAGGGTTTGGATGGAGAGAAATTTGTTAAGTGTGTTCAGGAAGAATTTCTCATGCAATATGTAGATGGCCCTACCAGAGAAGGGGCAAAACTTGATCTCCTCTTAGAAAATAAGGCAGGGTAAGTGACTGAAATGTTAGTGAAGGAACACTTTAGGAACAGTGACCATAATTCCATTAGTTTTAAAATAGCTATCGAAAAGGATAAGTCTGGTCCACATGTTAAAGTTCTAAATTGGGGCAAGGCCAAGTTTGATGGTCTTAAACAGGAATTTTTAAAAGTTAATTGGGGAGGCTATTTGCAGGCACAGGGATCTTTGGTAAGTGAGGGGCTCTTAAAAGTGAGTCAATGAGAGTTCAGGATCAGTATGTTCCTGTAGAGTGAAGGGTAAGGCTGGCAGGAGTAGGGAATCCTGGATGACTAGAGTTATTGAGGCCCTGGATTTGAAAAAGAATAAGGAACGTGACATATATAGGCAGCTGGGAACAAGTGAATCCCTTGAGGAATATAGAGGATATTGAAGTACGCTTAAGAGAAATCAGGAGCGCTAAAAGGGGACACGAGATGGCATTGGCAGATAACGTAAAAGAGAATCCAAAGAGATTCTACAAGTACATGAAGGACAAAAGAGTAAATAAGGAAAGAATAAGGCCTCTTAAAGATCAACAAGGTCATCTACGTGTGGAGCCACAAGGGATGGGTGAGATTCTAAATGAATATTTCTCATTGGTATTTACAGTCGAGAAAAGCATAGATGTTAGGGAACTTTGGGAAATAAATAGTGATGTCTTGAAGAGTGCCCACATTATAGAAGAGGAGGTGCTGGAAGTCTTAAAACACATTAAGGTAGATAAATCCCCAGGACCTGATGAAGTGTATCCCAAGTCTTTGTGGGAGGCCAGGGAGGAAATTGCAGGGTACTTAGTGGAGATTCTTGTATCATCGACAGCCACAAGTGAAGTGCTAGAAGATTGGAGGGTGGCTAATATTGTGCCATTATTTAAGAAAGGCTGCAGGGAAATGCTTGGGAGCTACTGACCAGTGAGCCTAAAGTCTTGCGCTGGGTACATTATTAGAGGGGATTCTGAGAGACAGGATCTGCAGGTATTTGGAGAGGCAAGGACTCATTTGGGGTAGTCAGTATGACTTTGTGGATGGGAATTGGTGTTTCACAAATTTGATTGCATTTTTTGAAGGGGTGACCGAGAAAGCAGATAAGGACAGTGCGGTAGATGTTGTTTACATGGACTTTAGAAAGGCCTTTGACAAGGTACCGCTTGGCAGGTTGTTGTGTAAGGTTAAATATCATAGGATACAGGGACAGCTGACCAATTGGATACAAAATTACCTTGATGGTAGAAGACAGAGAGTGGTTGTAGAGAGTTGTTTTTCAGACTGGAGGCCTATGATCAGCAGTATGCCACAAGGATCTGTACTGTGTCCACTGTTATTCATCATTTATATCAATGATTTGGATGAGAATTTAGGACATATGGTTAGTTCGTTTGTGGATGACACCAAGATTGGTGGTATGATGGACAGTGAAGAAAGCTGTCTGGGGCTGCAGCAAAATATTGATCAACTGGGCCAGCAGGCTGCTGAATGGCAGATGCAGTTTAATTTAGATAAATGCAAGATGTTAAATTTTGGTAAAGCAAACCAGGGTAGGACTTATATAGTCAATGGTAGAGTCCTGGGGTGTGTTTTAGAACAAAGAGATCTCAGAATACAGGTTCATAGTTCCTTGAAGATGGAGTCACAGGTAGACAAGGCAGTGAAGAAGGCTTTCAGCAAGCTTGCTTTCATTGGTCAGAGCATTGCATATAGGAGATGGGATGTGGTGTTGCAGCTGTACAAGACATTGGTGAGGCCACGTTTAGAGTACTGTGTGCAATTCCGGTCATCCTACTTTAGAAAGAATATTATTAAACTAGAAAGAATGCAGAAAAGATTTACTACGGTGCTACCTGAACTGGAAGGTTTGTGTTATAAGGAGAGGTTGGATAGGCTGGGACTTATTTTCACTGAGAGACATAGATAAGGCAGATGGTGGAAAGCTTTTTCCCATGTTATATAAAATCATGAGAGGCATAGATACCATTTTCCCAATGATAGGGGAGCCTAAAACTAGAGGGTATAGTTTAAGACAAGAGGGGAGAGAAACAGAAGGCTCCAGAGGGGCATTTTTTTCACACAGAGAGTGGTAAGCGTCTGGAACGGGCTGCTAGTGGTAGTAGTGGAAGTGAATGCAATTTAATCATTTAGGAAACATTTGGACAGGTACATGGATGGGATGGGTATTGGAGGGATATGGACCAAATTCAGGCAAATGCGACACTTTTAAATTGTGAAAAATGAGCAAGTTGGGCCAAAGGGCCTGTTTTCATGCTGTAGGCCTCTATGACTCTGACTGTCTAGTTATCCTGCAGCCACATCTCTGTAATTGCAATTGTACCAAAACCACTTACATCTATTTGCACAACTAATTCATCTACCTTATTGCTCATGCTCTGTGCATTAAGAGACAAAGTCTTTAGATTTGTCTTTTTAACCTCATTACATATTTTGCACTATGGCCCCATTTGTTTTCATCTAAAGAAATACTCATTAACACTGGTAGTGATTTATGCATATGTAATGTTTCATTTTGTGAATAAATCTGCAACTCAATAAAGATTGACTTCTGGTCTTCTCCTCCACTAATCGGTGGTGAGAAGTTGAACATTATTATGGCATCGATTTCATGGGACAGTCTTAATTGCTTCAGGACGAGAGCTCTGTCCTATCACGATGAAGCTGCCAGACAATTGAAACACAGCAACTCCGTAGTCCCAGCAGAGCTACCCGGGATTGGCAATACCAGCATACTGAACAACCCAGGCAAATCTGAAGTGGGGGTCTAAGCAGTGAAGGGGTGCACCACTGGGATTCAGGTCCCAGAGAGAAGTTTAAGAGAGGTGTGACTGGAGACAATGAGATCTGCCTCCAATGAATGCTGGTAATTTGCATAACAGGTCCCCTTCCCCCTCACCCGCCCAACACCCGCCTGAAACAATGACATAGGCTTCACCCTGTTGTTTAAGGCTGTTAGTACCTGAAAGGGTTAACTGACATCACAAGGTAAGCCCTGTCAATTAGATATAAAGGACTGTTTCTGGGAGGAGCTAACCAGTGCCCTATGAGTTCTTTATATACTCACCAGAGTTGTAGCGTTCCCCAAGTGCAATTATGCTTCAATGATTGCTCTTAGTGTTGACAACATGTAGATAAAGTAATATTGTGTACTTATTAAACTGAGCCGATTGTCTTACAAGACACTATTATGCATCTCAGATGTAATGTCAATAAGCATTAAGTAATATGTAATAAGCATTTATTATTTAAATCAAGACTGAGTCTTTCTTCTCTGCAAAGCATCCTTCCCCACAAGGGTATTAGTAGCTTGACTAACACCTGCAAGAGCAATTGCTGACAGTTAATTTACCCATAATACATTGGCAGACAAGTAACCAATATTTATAAGAAACCCCACCAAGGGTAAAATAGCAGAAGATGCTTGGATACATAAAATGATCATTAACCAGCCACTTAAAAGTTCAATGGGCCCAAGAGCAGGTGGGTAACACAATGCCTCTCATTTCCCCCTTAACATTTCTGGCAGATTGGGGGCAAGAAGGTGAGATGCCCCTCCACCTTCAAACACAGCGTGGAGTGTATAATCCAGCCCTATGAGTCCTTTTGCATTCCTAAAACTAACTGCAAACAACAACTGAGGAAGTCTCCCACTTAAAAAAGAAATCAGCACCCTCAAGCTGGAATCCATGGTCAAACTACAAATGACATTCTGAGTAAAAGTAGACCATTTTAGTCTCAAAGAACCTTAAGGAAAAACTGAAATAATAATTTGGTCATATTCTTTCATGTTGAAGGACAAGTAAATGAATCATTAAGAACAAAAAGCTCTCATCAAATAACCCACCAAACTTTTGTGGTATATCTACTGGGCTTAATTGTTTTCTGGGTTAGTTTGTACCTGATGAAAAATTAATAAAATAAATGTAATTAATATACATGCAGAGCACTTAGAAACGGATTTTTAGGGAGACAGAAAAGCATGCTTGAAATGTAACTAAAGGGTTGCTGATTAACAAGTACAGCAATACCACTCCAATGAGAAAAGCCTGCTAAGGGTCATACATACTGATGTGATTATTTCCTTGTAATTAACTGTTGGCTGTCGCTCTGCTCTACCTGTAGTGATTATGGCACAAGCTTTATCCTTCAATGTGAAGCTTATCACACATCAACAGCTTATGCAGAGTGCACCACCTGCATGAATAAATTCATCCTCATTATATGGTGTAAAGCGACATTTTCTATTGGTGACATTAGCAGAGAGAAACAGGGCACATTCATGTTAAATTCCTCTGTTTCGCTTCATGATGCAAGCATTAATATAGTTTTGATGAGAAATTAATCCCTGTATTAAAATAGGAAGTAAAGGAATGTAATTATTTTCATGTCAATTAATTGTCTGGAATTTTTGCCAGTGTTCTGCTTAAGCTAAGGTTTATTCACCACTTATAGAGTAACTTAGTTGGGTTCTGCTTTAGTTGACATTTTATATCTTAATATGATTTCCTTGGTGAGTAGCATGGGTTTATTGTCTGTGATATTAATGTCCCTTTTATGGCCATAGCCATATTTTCAAACCAAAATCTTATTTCACTTTGTCGGTTACTAGGGGTGGGAGAATGATATATCTAACATCCCACAACCTATATGTTCAACTGGAGAGGTGGTGGACACCCATAAGCATTAGATGAATACATTTGACTTCTAATGGTGAGTTAAGAGAAAATTTCATTGAGCGTGGAGCCAAATAATTCTGCGAGGCCCTCATTGCATGGTAAGATTTTTAGAGTTGTTTTCACAGATTCTTTTATCGTTTAATATGTAAGGCAGAATCACATATCTTGTTTAAACATTTTTAAATTAGTAAGGATGTTGCTGGATGTCCTGTCCTAATGAGGATTTTGTTATCCTGTTTCTCCTTCATGCATTCTATCCCTGACCACATGTCAGTGAAAATGTTACCTCTTTAAGAGCAAATACTTCGCAACTGCTGTTGTAAAAGCTGTTAGTTACATTTATCTGTCAGGAACACATCATTCTAGTCTCCCATGTGATGTAATGCACTTCACTGGTTTTGTGATCCAGCTCAAAAGAAGGCTTCAGCCTTTATATTTTTAAATAAGAAAATCTTCAACATTTCTTATATCTTGAAGAACTTACATGCTAAACAAAAGAAATTAGTTTTGGTTTCCTGATGGCCGATGCCCTATCTAAGGATCTGTCCAGTTTGCTGCAATTACAGAAATGGATGCAGCTTAAGTGTAAAGAACCCTGTTTTTGTCCAAATTATCTGTTGTCTACATCTGTTGTGCAGTTGATCTTCGTTTAGTTTTCCAAATATCTGTCACCGAGATATTGGCATCTTTCACAGGTGACCACTACTGCTGTCATGGTGTGAGTTTTATCTGATGCAGCAAAGTGTATTTTATTTTACATAACATTAGAAACTGAGTGTAGATGTTATGATATTGAAGAATCCAACAGAATGTATTGCAACTAACTGTTAAGAACAAATATTACAGTCTCCAGGTACATAAGGCTAGTGTTAAGCTATTAGCTTAAAACAGAAGAGAACACTTACAGTAAAATATCATGCTTCAGTGCTCTGAGATGAGGTGAAGTGTAAGATCCTGTGATTGTCAGATCATATGCCATGAAACAATGATGATATTGTGACCATATTTTGTAAAGCAATATTGGCATACTGACCATGAGACATAACACAACATTGGGAACAAAGAAGAAAATTCTCCCAATATCTGATATAATGACCACAAGTATTTGATTTGGAAATATAAATTGGAAACAATTATATATTTAGAGTATTTGTTATATTTTCACAATTCAAAGGCAAAGTGAAATTGTGTGGTCACTTAGTTACAGAAGACCATATAAGTTTGCTACAAGTTAGATTTTCATACCTCAGCAAGACACATGGTGCAAGGGTCTTTTAAAAAGTAAAAGCTCAGGAGCAAGATTTGGATTGATTACAAGTGGCCGTTTGTCATTGAACTGAGAGGAGAATGATCATAGTCATAGATTCATGTAGTTATAGAGTTATAGAGCATGGAAACAGACCCTTCAGTCTAACTGTCCACGTTGACCAGACACCCCAATCTGACCTAGTCCCATTTGCCAGCATTTGGCCCATATCCCTCTAAATCCTTTCTATTCATGTACCCATCCAAATGTCTTTTAAATGTTGTAATTGTACCAGCCTCCAGCACCTCCCCTTGCAGTTCATTCCACACATGCACCACTGTCTGTGTAAAAAAGTTGTCCCTCAGGTCACTTTCAAGTCTTTTCCCCCTCACCTTAAACCTATGCCTTCTAGTTTAGGACTCCTGTCCGTGGGAGAAATTCCTTAACTATTCACCTATTCATGCCCCTCTTGATTTTATAAACCCCTATAAGGCCACCCCTCAGCCTCTGACACTCCAAAAGAAAAGCCCCAGCCTATTCGACCTCTCCCTATAGCTCAAACCCTCCAATCCCAGCCACATCCCTGTAAATATTTTGTGAACCCTTTCATATTTAACATCTTTCCTATAGCAGGGAGACCAGAATTGAACACAATGTTCCAAAAGTGGCTTAACCAGTGTCCTGTACATCCGCAACATGACCTCCCAACTTCTTTAACCAATGCACTGACCAATGAAGGCAAGCATGCTAAACATCTTCTTCACCACCCTGTCTACCTGTGACTCCACATTCAAGGAAGTATGCACCTGCACCCCTTTGACCTCTTTGTTTGACAACACTCCACAGGGCCCTACCATTAGCTATATAAATCCAGCCCCTTGTTCCCCTACCAAATTGTAACACCTCACATTTATCTAAATGAAACTCCATCTGCCACTCCTTGGTCCATCTGATCAAGGTCCCATTGTACTATGAGTTTGGGCACAGACATGCATAAAGCCTTCAGCAAGCTATATAACATTCTCTTAGCCTATATTTAATTGTAACTGAAATAACAATGAAATAACACATATTGATTTTGCAAAAAACAGAAAAGTTTTAATTCAAGCCAAGACCTAAGTCCATCTGACTGACTACAGTTGATAACACTGCAATATCATCGCTGAAAATCAAAAAATAACTGAGAAATATTTGGCTTGGAATTGGAATGTGATCCACTTTCTTTATGCCTTTATTGTCTATATTTTCGATCCACAATACTTCTAACATGATTGTCTCATCTATACATCCCACAATGTCTGAATGAATGTGTGGGTATTTAGATATAAAGGGGGCATGGTTTAAGTTTTGCCACACACCAGGGAATTAGTTTCTGAGAATACATATAATTTTAGTTTGTGGTCTTGTTCATTGACGACGTTGGCATAAATTTCGACCGTGGTCACAGTCAGACCTGAACCAACATAGAGATTAAATAGGTTACATTTCACATTTAGGGTACCTCATGGAATCAGAAATCTTGATTCCCAATGCACTATTTACACCAGGATCATGCATCTGGTACTGTATTTGGCAAAAAGCAATATAGTTGTTGTTGTTGGCACCAACCATATTAACCCAGGACACCAGTGGATGAGGACCTCAGGATGGCATCCTAACTGAATATTTTCAGCTGCTCCTGGTTGTACAAGACATGTCCACCCCAACAAGGCATCATTCAGAAGGGTGATAGATGGCTTTCATATGCCTGGATGGATATTGCTGTATGACTCAAAAAGCTTAACACTATTCATGGCAAATCAATCGGCTTCCTCACCATTTCATCCACAAGTCTAAACCATGAGACATAACAAAAACATTGGGAAACAAGAAGAAAATTCTCCCAATACCTGATATAATGACTATAAATATTTGATTTGGAAATATAAATTGGAAACACTTGCATTCTTTCAACCCAGTCTACTGTCATTGCTGCTCACAGTGCAATCTCCCTTACATTGGCGAGAGCAAATTGAGACTGCTTTGTGGAACACTTCCGCTCTGTCTGTGGGAAAAACCCTGACCTTCTAATTGCTTCCCATTTCAACAAACTATCTTGCTCTCATGTGAACATTTTGGTCCTGGGCTGCTGCAACTTTCCAATGAAGCACAACCCAAGCTCAAGTAACACCTCACTTTACGCTTTGGCACTTTACAGCCTGTAATTAATATTAATATTAACATTAATATTCAATTCCATAACTTCACAGCCAGACCCCATTATGACTGCTCTCCATTTTTCATACATTCTCCCTCCAGGCCTCCCTATGACCTTGTCATGTTTGTGTCATGTTTATATCAAAAGTTTATTTGGGAGTAAGGCCAGGATGACTGCCTTTGCAATACTGTTATGTCATGGACGGCAGCGTTTAAAAAGGTGGCCTGACAGCCTTTCAGAGGCAACTAGGGATGGCCAACAGTGCCAGTCTTGTCAGCAATGCCTATGTTCTCAGAATGGACAACTTTAAAAAATGATGGTAGGTTCATTT
Source organism: Rhincodon typus (assembly GCF_021869965.1). Lineage (NCBI taxonomy): Eukaryota > Metazoa > Chordata > Chondrichthyes > Orectolobiformes > Rhincodontidae > Rhincodon > Rhincodon typus. The sequence goes on from NC_063333.1 coordinate 126,179,683, forward strand.
AAGTTTTAAGCACTGCATTATATTTCATTTGAAAGATGAATCAGAAAATAGAGGTTTCGACTCTTGTGTTGCAGGAAAAGAAACAGCTTATTTTGTAATGTAAAGCAAAGGTAGAATTGAGTCATGTTAACTCATTGGTTACACAATAGCTTGTAACTTATGGGGGGAAACTGGCTTTAATACCTCTGTGAGACAAGATATCTTTGTGTTGAAGGAAAAAGAAACTGATCAGAAAGAGTTTAGGACTGATTTTAAGGAGCAGTTTGTCATAGAACTAAGAGATGAGATCATTTGGGCTCTCAGACTTCCAAAAGTCTGCAAGAAGGCCAGATTGTGTTCTTGCTGTCCTCCTGTGTATGAAAAATAAGTAGCACTCAAACACTCTGCCAACAAAGAAAACTTCTTGCTCAAATCAAGACCTAGGTCCAAATGACTGGCTACTGAATTACAGTTGACAACAATGTGATATCTTTACCAAAAAGCAAAAGAACTATAAGAAAGTCATCTCTTTTTGTTCCATCCCTTTTTGTTGGGACTCTGAACCCACAGGCTTCGTTTTGTCTATACTTTTCACTCATGATATTACTGCATATTAGATTACATTTGTATTGATAATAATATATTAATAATTGCATATTAGTCAGGAATAATTCATTTTGCCATGTGACACATTTGCTTTAATGAATAAGTAGCTAGTTTCTTGTTCAATTGTGAAACTTGCTGTGACCTTCTTTTGTCTTGAATAGTAGCCACATTCAAACAAACTAACCATTCTGCAACTAAATTGGTCATATTTCACATTTGTGATCACTCAAGAAACACTGTGGCTTGATTTTTAGTGCACTTTTCCCATCAGGATTGTGACTAATTTTACAAGTTGATTTTGAAAAGCATTAGCACATTACCACATAAAGTATTTAATGCTAGGCTTCTAACACAAATCTACATGCACATTTGTCCTCCTATGAAACTGCACATTTAAAAATATGATAAGCAAAATACAGCAATAAGAAATGCTTTAAACAATGCTGTCATTACCTTAATCTTCCTAACAATCCCTATATCTTTGGCATATATTTACTCTGTCATATGTCTGGTGACCAATGAGGTGTCAATTTTCTTCTTGACTGGTTAAGTGATTAGGTGTCACTTTCACTTCCATTTCCAATCGGTTGTTTTCAATATTTGTTGCTCTTTCATTATTCATCAAGCATACAGTATTATGCAAAATCTCCAATTTCAATGCTTTTTTCCCAACGACATTTCAGCAAAAAATTACCAATCATATTCAGCAAACTCCTACAGATCAATTCCTGTGCATCCTTAGAAACATAGCTCCCCCAGCGACTCTCAGCATTGTAGTCTGAGAATACCAGTAAATGCATTTAATACAAAATCTGAAATCTACCTTTGCACCATGCCGGATTTCAGATTTTGTATTAACTTCCTCGGACTACAATTCTAAGGAGTCACTGGGGGAACTACACGTCTTAGGATACACAGAAATTGACCTAAAAGAGTTTACTGAATTTATCACCTAGCACTCCAAGTTCCAGAATGACTCCCCGCTAGATTAAAACAAAAGCAAAATATTCTTGGTGCATCAAAATCTGAAACAGAATAAGAACAGAAAACATTGATTCTCAGCAGGTCCTGCAACATCGACGGAGAGGCAAACTGAGTTAACATGTCAAATCGAATATGACACTTTTCCAGAACTGAAGGAAGGTGGGAATGTTTCATATTGTTGAAAGATTAAGTGGAGGAAGAACAAAGAATTTGGTGGTATGGGATGCTGTAGGTGATAAGAGATCTTAAATTACAAAGATTTCATAGAAGAAAACATAACAGTTATGGTAAAGAAATAAGGAAGTGAACCAAAACGAACAACAATACTCCAGGTCCACTATCACCAGGCCCTGTATAGTAGGAGCAGGACTTCCCTATTCCTATACCTCATCTCCTTTGCTCACCAGCCTATAATTTTCTGGATTATCCCTGTTGCCCTTCTTAAACAAAGGAGTTGCAATGCCTATTCCCCAGTTCTCTGGGACCTCACCTGTAGTTAAAGAAGATACAAAGATCTCTGTTAAGACACCAGCAATCTTCTCCCTTGCTCATTCAGTATGGTAGGATAGATCCCATCAGATTCTGGGGACTTATCTAGTTCAATGTTTTTCAAGACACACACTACCCCCTCCTTCATAACATTGATATGCACTAGAATATCAATATATCCCTCCCAAAACTTACCAACATCCACGTTCTTCTCCTTAGTAAATCCCGATGCAAAGTACTCATTAAAGACCTCATCCACTTCCTCTGGCTCCAAGCATAAATTCCCTCCTTTGTCCTTGAGTGGACCTTACCTTTCCTGAGCTACCCTTTTGCTCCTAATATACATTTAAATGCCTTGTAATCCTTCTTAATCACTCCTAATTTCTTATTTAAGTTCATTTTGCTTATTTTGTATTCCTCAAAGGCCTTGTCTGATTTTAGTTTCCTACACCTTACATATGCTTCCTTTTACTTTTTGACTGAACTTTCCCTACCTCTGGTCAACCAGGGTTCCTGCATCTTGCCATCCTTATTTATCATCCTCACAGGAGCATGCTGATCAACTGATTCACTTGAAATTTCAGTCACCTTTCAGAGATGACACATGAACGCCTGTAAAAGCATGGTTTGAGAAACAAGATACATGGAGTGAGAGGAAAAAGATAACATTTTACCTGATAATACAAATAAAATTAATTTCTTCTTATGACTAAGAGTTGCAAACCAACATTGTTCGAATCACAGTATTTCTGCAAACCATTCTAGTAAGAGAAAATGCATTTTTAGCACATGACTAGTACTACTGTTAGCGGTTTATACAGCAACATTGGTATAATCATTAAAGTGGCTTCACATTAAAGAACATAACACAATTAGTTCTCATGTTCAAAATATGCTCTATCTCAACTGTTAAATCCAGCTCAACTTAACGCTGAGCCTTTGGGATATAAACAAAGCAATAAGAATTGCAAAAAGGGAATATGAAAAATCTACTTGCCAGAGATATCAAAGTTAATAGCAAACATTTTCATGAATATTTTAAGAGAACGAGAGTGGCAAAGGAGAATGTAGGTCCATTATAGACAGATACAAGTGAGATAATGGATAATGATGGAATGGCAGACCTGTGAAATGGGTACTTTATGTCTTTGTTCAGAATGGAGGAAGAGGACAAAATGCCAGCAGTGCACAGAAACCTAAAAATAAATAAAGGAATATTCTGCTTTTATTATACACTTGAAAGTAGTAATTTCAGGTTTATCCAATGCTAAACTCAAACGAGGGAAGGAACAAAAGTTTAAAGGAGATAAATCAATGGCTGAAAAGCTGGTGTTTTGTTCAGGGATTAGGGTTTTTGGACAATTGGATCGTATTTTGGGATAGAAAAGACCTGTTCAAAATGGATGGGTCTGACCTAAACTGGAAAGGGACCAATATCTTAGCAGGAAGATTTGCTCATTTCACAAAGGGAGACTTTATACTGATAGAGAGGGGGAGTGGAGGAATTCCAGGTAGCAGTGTAAACAGAAGGATTGATGGGGAAGATTCTGAATGTGAGGAGAATACATCAATTAGAAAAGAAAGACAAGAGAGAGTCAGAGTATGTAGTTACTCTGAAGAATTAAATTGCATTTATTACAATGCAAGGGGTCTTGCAGGTAAGGCTGACGAATTCAGGGCATGTTTAAGAACATGGGATTGGGACATCGTAGCTATTACAGAAGCTTGGCTGAGAGATGAACAAGACTGGCAGCTCAATGTTTTGGGTTTTAGATGCAGTAGGAAGGACAGAAAACGAGGCGAGAAAGGAAGGAGGGTGGCATTTTTGATTCAGGAATACATTACTGCAGTAACTAGGAAAGATATTTCTGAAAAATCGTCCAGTGAAAATGCATGGGTAACAATTACAAATAAGAAAGGAAAGATCACATTGATGGGATTGTACTATAGGCCCCCCAGTTGTAAGAAGGAAATTGAGAAACAAATATGCAGGGAGGGTTCAGATATATGTAAGCATAATAAGTTTGGAATAGTGGGGGATTTTAATTTTCCAAATGTTGGCTGGGGCTGCTATAGTGTTAAATGTTTGGATGGTGAAGAATTTGTCAAATGTGCTCAAGAAAATTTTCTTTTACCAATATGTGGATGCTCCTACTCGAGAAGGAGCAAAATTAGATCTTGTTTTGGGCAATAAGACAGGGCAGGTGACTGAAGTAAGATCAAGTGAACACTATGGGTCCAGCGATCATAATTCTGTTAGTTTCAAAATTGTTATGGAAAAGGAGAAGCCCTCCATAAAAGTTGAAGTTTTTAATTGAGGTAAGGTAAATTTTAATGGTATGAGACCAGAATTTTCAAAAGTTGACTGTTTGCAGGTAAAAGGACGTCTGACAAGTGGGAGGCGTTCAAGAGTGAGATAATGAGAGTTCAGAGGAATTTTGTTCCTGTTAGAGTGAAGGGTAAGGCTAGTAAGATTAAGGAACAATGGATAAATAAAGATATTGAGGTTCTAGTCAAGAATAAAAGAGAATCTTATTTTAGATACAGACAACTTGGTTCAACTGAATCTCTTAAACAATATAAAGAATATAAGGTTCTTGCGAAGATTTGTTGCTTGGATTGTGGATAAGTTTGTTAGCTTGCTCGCTGAGCTTGCTGGTTATCGTACAGATGTTTTATCACTATGCTTGGTAGCTTCATCAGTGCGACCTCCAATGAAGTGAAGTTGTTCTACTTCACTTGATAATTATATGATCCGGTCTATTAAGTTGAGTTGTGTCATTTCCGGTTCTATTCTGCATGGGTTTGCACATGAGGTCCAATTCCACATGCTTGTTGAATGCATTATGGGTTGAAAACTAGGCCTCTAAGGAATTCTCGTGCGTGTCTGCCGTTGGCTCGAACTAGGATGGTCACATTGTCCCAGTTAAACTGATGGCCTTCATTGTCCGAGTGCAGCGAGATAAAGGAAAATTTGTCGTGTCGTTTTGCTGCTGCTAGCTGCTGTTTGTGTACCCTAATGGCTAGTTTCCTTTTGGTCTGGCCAGTGTGATGTTTGTTGGAGTTGGAGTAGAACAACATTGGAGTTCGCACTAATGATGTTACCTAGCATGGTGACAAAACGTCTGTACGATAATCAGCCAGCTCGGTGGGCAAGTCAACAACCTCAATATAAAGAGTGTAGGGGCATTCCTAAGAAAGAAATCAGGAAGGCAAAGAGGGGATATGAGATAGCATTGACAGATAAGGTTAAGGATAATCCAAAGAGATTCTACAAATACCTTAAGAGCAAGTGGGTAACTTGAGAGAGGGTAGGGCCTCTTAAAGAACAAGGAGGTCATCTTTATGTTGAACCCCAGGAGATGGGAGGGATGCTAAATGAATATTTCATTCAGTTTTTACAGTGGAGAAAGAAACAAAGTCTAGAAAAATGCAGCAAACTAAACTTTGATGTTTTAAAAACAGTTCACATTACAGAAGAGAAAGTTTAGGAGGTCTTAGAGAATATAAAGGCTGATAAATCTCTGGGACCTGATCTAATGTATCCCAGAATGTTGTGAGAAGTAAGGGAGGAAATTACAAGACTCCTTGCAGAAATATTTGCATCATCTATAACTACAGGCAAGGTGCCCGATGACTGGAGGGTGGCTAATATTTAACCTTTGTTTAAGAAAGGTTGTAAGGAGAAACCAGGGAACTTTAGACCTGTGAGTCTGACTTCGGTTGTGGGTAAATTGTTAGAGGTGATTATAAAAGATAGGACTTATGGACATTTAGAGAGGCAAAAATTGATTGGGGATAGTCAGCATGGTTTTGTGCAAGGAAAACCGTGCGTCACAAACATGATTGAGTTTTTTGAGAAAGTTACCAAAAAGATTGATGATGGCAGAGCAATAAAAGTTGTTTATTTGGATTCTAGTAAAGCCTTTGACAAGGTTCTGCATGGTAGACTAATTAGTAAAGTTAGGTCACATGGGATTCAGGGTGAGCTTGCCAATTGGATACATAATTGGCTTAATGGCAGGAGAGGGACAGTAATGGTGGAGGGTTGTTTTTTGGACTGGAGGCCTGTCACCAGCAGTGTTCCACAGGGATCATTCATAGGTCCTCTTTTGTTTGTCATTTATATAAATGATTTAGATGAGTATATGGAAGAGATGGTTAGTGAGTTTACAGACAACATCAAAGCTGGTTGTACAGTAAACAGTGAAGAAGGTTTTCTGAGATTAGAAAGGGATCTTGATCAAATGGGTCAATGGGCTGAGAAATGGCAAATAGAGTTCAATCTGGATCAATGTGAGGTATTGCATTTTGGTACAACAAACAAGGGTAGAGCTTATGCAATTAATGGTAGGGTCTTGGGTGGTGTTGTAGAACAGAGGGACCTAGAGGTGCAAGTACACAATTTTTTGAAGTTTGCGTCACATATAGACAGGATGGTTAAAAAGTCATTTGGCATGCTTGTCTTCATTGCTCAGTCCTTTGAGTATAAGAGTTGGGACTTTATGTTGATATTGTAGAGGACATTGGTGAGGCCTCTTCTGGAATACTAGCCCAGTTATAAGACGAATATTATCAAAATGGAGAGCGTTCAGAAGAGATTTACCAGGGTGTTGCCAGGTATGGAAGGTTTGAGTTATAAAGAAAGCTTGGATAGACTGGAACATAGGAGGTTGAGAGGTAGTCTGATAACAGTTAATAAAATAAAAAGAGGTATCGATAAAGTTAATGGTTGTTGTCTTTTCCCTAGGATGGAGGATTTCAAGACAAGGGGGTGCATTTTTAAGATGAGAGGAGAGAGATTTAAAAAAGCTAGAAGGGGCAAAGCTTTTACATAGAGGGTGGTTCACTGAGGAAGTGGTGGATGTGGGTACAATTACAACATTTAAAAACATTTGGATGGATATACATTTAGGAAAGGTTTAGAGAGACAGGGGACAGGAGCAGTCAGGTGGGACTAGCTTAGTTTGGGATTATGTTCTGCATGGACTGTTTGGACCGAAGGGTCTGTTTCTGTGCTGTATGACTCTTTGGCTCTATAAAATAAAACGGCACTGCACAGTATTAAAAGAAGTGAGGAAATTGCCAATGCATCAGTCATAAATTTCTAAAATTCTCTCAATTTATCCCTTTAAATTATACCTTCAGATCGGGAAATTGCCTTTGGTTGTTGAAGTACTGTGGGAAAGGACAAAACCAGAGGCTGGAAATCACCCTGAAAAAAATGTCAGAGGTGAACTGATAGACCAGAAAGAAGCCCATCCCACAGTCATAATGTGCTGCAGGAGACCTAAATTGCCTGAATATGGGATTTCCATCCATTGATGTGGTAGAAATCCCACCCTCAGAGCTTCAGGTCACACTGGTCGATGGGCAACTCCAGCATTACTGCTGTGTCCATAGAAGATGCTGTTGGAACTGCAGGGAGGCTCATGAAGAAGAAGCACAGACCCTGGTGTGAGGTACGTCCGAGATATTGACTTTGGGAGCTTAGGGAGTGGGTCATGGGAACTCGGGGCATAGGCTTTTCAGAGCTGGTGGTCGGGAAGGAAGGGGTGTTTAATATCTGCAAGGGGTACCCTTCAATGCAAAAAGGACACGACTTAAAGATGGGAGCTCCCTTCCTGCCTGCTGTTTTAAAATCAGGATGTCCATCCCTGTCAACCTGATCAGGCCAAGCGCATCTTGTTGTGGGCAGTATATTATCAGGGCCAATTAATATATTAAGACACTACTAACTGGTTCTTTCAAGGCTGGTATTGGAATTAAAGGCACAGGTTTATTGTTGGTTGGGGTTTCCTCATGACTTGAAAGGCATGGTATATCTAGAAAAAAAATTGCCTAACCTTTATATAATCCTGATCAATGAAAATGTTTTGGTTTTTAGCCTGCCATTTTTTTAGCCTAGTGTCTAAGTGATCTGCCTTTAGAATTTCATAAAAAACTCAACAAATTTCAGATGATGCATAGATAGAATTATCACTATATAGACTGCTGTTCATTTTCATTCAACTAGTGTTTGAAGTAATCGCCGTTTCCTGTCTCTTTAGTAACAATCTAGTATTGATTCTAATTTGATTTCTGCGCAGCCTAGTTGATAAAATTCTCTCACTTCAGCATCATTTGTTGCATTTATTTAAAGATGACAGACTGCGTGTAATAGTTTCATTTTATTTACTTTTTTTAAACCTTAAATTTCAAAATAGGGTCAGATAATTGAATTTCGATGTTATGATCCATTTGCATAGAGTCTTCCTCTTCCTATCGAATTCCACTTTTACCTATTTTTAATCTAATTCTATGGACCTGTGATCTAGTCACAAAACAGTCAGGAAACAATTTAGGATATTTCTTCTATAGCATCTCAGTTCATTTTACTTCCAATGATTGTTCCAAAAAATTTGAGTGATGCAAGTTTTTTTGATAAATGTAGTCAATCTTCAAAATAAAGTCAATTTCTTTTGTAGGAATTTGTTGTAATAAGTCAATTAAAGTTCTCCATTTACCAAGTCACACCTCAATCTAAATGTACATATTAGGATAGGTTTGTAACTTTTGTCTACACCTCCAATTCAAAGTTTTTTTCCTTCATTGACTCCACTAGAAGACAAATTGTATCATCAACTTGGATCAGCATTTGACATCTCTCAATACCTTTATTTGTTGTTGATCTGAAGCATGAGGGATTACATCCTTTTGAGATGAAATTATCAGAACCTCCAGTGGTTGGATTCTCTTTATCATAAATTATGGAAGAATTTTCCTGGTTTTTCTCAGCCATCCCTCCCTTTCTAGTAGGTTCTGAGGGAACACAATCTACCTGTATTACTTCTACAATTTAAATATCCACTTGATTTTATGATATACCCTTTCCTGAGGTTTCCTTACTATAACAATAGGTGTCTCACTTATCTTCCAGCAATTACCTTTCCTATGTCAAGTCTTAAAACAACTGATTTTTTTTTATGTTCTAGTCTTTTCTCTTTATTAGCTTGGCATTCTTCACTTTACTCCCCAAAAAAAGCCTTTTCCATCCTCAGAATTTCTATTCATCTGATATCCTTGTTGAGTTCCATATGACCACTTCCCCATGTATAACTTGCAGTGTGAGAAATTACAGACGTCTGACAACTGCCACCACTTGGATCTTTTACACTTGATAGTCATCTAAATAGGGTACTGGAATACCATTTCAGAATTACTCCACGATTGTGATTTCCCTTACATTCTTCAAATGTTCTCAAACTTCAGATATTGAAACCAGTGATCCCACAACATTCATTTTTCTCTTGCAAATTTTCTACAAGCCTGATTAGATTTCTTTCTTGTAGTTCTAAATTTTAATTGCTAATTTTCAGAGGCAGCTTCATAAGCACACGCACTGCTCTTTTGATGGATTCATAGTTTGCAGATTGCTCTTCCGATAAACTGGTGTACACATTCATGGCTGTTGCAAATGAGATATTCAGTGACCTCAAGGTCCATATGTCCTCTGGCTACTTCAACTTCACAGCTATCTTTTCAATGAGATGAAATATTTGTCAATTCCATTCTCTCTAAATTTATGCACTGAATACAATTTCTAGTTAAATCAAATCCCTTGCTGGAATCAAAACCAAATTCTGAAGAACTATCTCTTCCTTATCCCTTTACTCTCCTTTTACTTCAATCCTCATTTTATTGGCTAACTCTATCAGTGTAACCTCAATCAAAAATTTCAAATAATCCACTGTTAGATTTTCTACTCCCAAAGAAGTCTTAACAATAATTAAAGCCATTTTGGAAATGTAACCCATGTAAATATGCTCCACAACTGCCCTATTTTATGTCCAATATCCCCATGTACTAATTTCTTTGAAGACTCACCTCTTAATTGGAATGTACTTCTATCCCAAGGGACTTCCCACATTTGATATGATTCCAGCTGTTGGTAATACTGCACAAGTCAGATCCCAGGAGGAAACCTGGCTTGATAGGCCATTTTTCAAATTTCATTTTTACAAGGTAGTTAGAATGGTGGCCAGTTACAGAACATTCACATGAAACTGCCAAAGTACTTTTATGAACAGAATATGTTTATTGCACAGGAGAAAAAAACAAAGCTATATATTTAGAGAAGACAATTTGGAAAGATCTAGTCATAAACAACGAAAATATAGAGTCACTATTTTTACCTAGTGAAATCTTTAAAAAGCACTCGATCCCAGTGAAGTATCACTCCTGTATTGGCTCTTTAGCTTCTTACTTAACTGACTAGGTCACAAGTATTTCCTTTCAGTGACTTTCTGAACATTCATCAAGTAGGATTCTGTTGTTGAGAGACACAGAAACATGCCAACTCACTGACTTTCATCACTGAACTCTAAGGTGAAAAAAAATTAGGGTCTACTATCTCCTAGGGATTTTTAACCAGTTTTATTGACTACTTAGAGGTTGCTTTGAACAGTACATCTGCTGGTATGGATCATTTCTTCTGAATTGAACCTGTTTCTACCCAATGGCCTTTCCATTTGTCACTATGTGGGTGATCAAAGCTTAACATAGTAAACATTTCAGAGATTATAACATAAAGTGGTTAGTTTTTTATTTTAATTGTCTCATAGGAATGGGCATCGCTGGCTGACCAGCATTTATTGCACTTGAGAAGATAGTGGTGAGCAGCCTTCTTCAACCGCTGCAACCATGTACTGCAGGTAGACTCTCATTGCTCTTAAGGAGGGAATTCCAGCATTTTGACCCAGTGACAGTGAAGGAACTGCGATATATTTCAAAGTCTGGACGTGAGTGGCTTGGAAGGGAACTTGCAGTTGGTGGTGACCCTGTGAATCTGCGGTCTCAGTCCTTCTAGATGGACTTTAGATAGTGCTGTTGAAGGATTTATGTTGAATTTCTGCAGTGCGTCTTGTAGATTGTACTCACTGCTGCTACTGAGCGTTGATGGTGGAAGGAGTGGATGTTTGTGGATGTCGTGCCAATCAAGCAAGCTGCTTTGCCCTGGATGGTGTCAAGCTTCTTGAGTGTTGTTGGAGCTGCAGCCATCCAAACAAGTGGGGAATATTCCAGTACATTCCAGACTTGTGCCTTGTGGAAGATGGACAGACTTTGAGGAGTCAGGAGGTGAGTTACTCCCCACTCCTAACCTCTGACCTGCTCTAATAGCCACTGTGTTTATATGGTGAGTCCAATTAAGTTTCTCATCAGTGGTAACTTTAGAAGGTTGATAGTGTGGGTTTCAAAGATGTTATCATAATTGAATGTCAAGGGACAGCAGTTAGACTGCCTCTAATTTGAGATGGTCCTTGCCTGGCATTTGTGTGGCACAGGTGTTATTTGCCACTTGACATTCCAAGCCTGTGTATTGGCCAGATCTTGTTGTATTTGAACATGAACTGCTTCAGTATCTGAGGAGTCACGATTAGTGCTGAGTATTGAATAATCCTTGGCAAACATCCCCATTTCTGACCTTATGATGGAGGGAAGATCATTGATGAAGCAACTGAAGATAATTTGGCCTAGGACACTACCCTGAGGAACTCCTGCAAGGTGCCCTGGAGCTGATATGACTGACTTCCTACAACCACAACCATCTTCCAATGTGTAAGGTATGACTGCGAGCCAGTTGAGAGTTTGTCCCCAGTGGCCATTGATTCCAGTTTTGCAAGGGCTCCTTGATGCCTCACTCAGTCAAATATGACCTTGATATCAAGGACTATCACTCTCACCTCACCTCTGGAATTCAGCTCTTTTGTCCATGTTTGAACCAAGGCTGTAATGAGGTCAGGAGGTGAGTAGCTCTGGCAGAAATCAAACTGGGCATCACTGAGCAGGTTATTGCTGAGCAGGTACTGCTTGATAGCACTGTTGATGATATCTTTCATCACTTTAATGATGATCTGATGGGGCGGTAATTGGCTTGTTTGGATTTTCCTGACTTTTATGCGCAGGACATTCCTGGGAAATTTTCCACATTCTTGGGTAGATGCCAGTGTTGTAACTGCACTGGGACAGCTTGGTTAGGAGAGTGGCAAGTTCTGGAGCACAAGCCTTCAGTAGTATTGCCAAATATTGTCAGGGCCCATAGCCTTTGTAGTATCTATTTCTTAATTTCATGTGGAGTGAATCGAACTGGCTGAAGACTGTCTTGTGTCTACTGGAGGAGACTGAGCTGGATCATCTACTTGACATTTCTGGCTGAAGATTGCTGCGAATGCTTCAGCCTTATCTTTTGTACTGATGTGCTAGACTCTTCCATTATTGAGGATGGGGATATTTGTGGAGCCTATTCCTCTTCCAGTGAGTTGGTTAATTGCCCACCACCATTCACAACTGGATGTAGCAGGACTGCAGAGCTTAGATCTGATCCGTTGGTTATGGGATCACATAGTTTCATCTTTCACTTGCTGCTTCTGCTGTTTGCCACACAAGTAGTCCTGTTTGGTAACTTCACCAGGTTGACACCTCATCTTCAGGTATGCCTGGTGCTACTCCTGGCATGCCCTCCTTCACTCTCTACTGAACCAGGGTTGATCCCCTGACTTGATGGTAATGGTTGAGTGAGGGGATATGCCGAGCCATGAGGTTACAGATTGTGTGGAAGTATGATTCTGCTGCTGTTAAGGGCCCACAATGCTTCATGGATGCCCAGTATTGAGTTGCTAGATCTGTTTGAACTCTATCCCATTTAGCACAGGGATAGTGCCACACAAAATGTTGGAGGGCATTCTCAATGTGATCAGTGGTTAGCACTGTTGCCTCACAGTGCCAGGGACCCGGGTTCAATTCCACCCTCGGGCAACTGTCTGCATGGAGTTTGCACATTCTCCCCTTCTTTGCGTGGGTTTCCTCCGGGTGCTCCGGTTTCCTCCCACAGTCCAAAGATGTGCAGGTTAGGTGGATTGGTTGTGCTAAATTGCCCGTAGTGTTCAGGGATGTGTAGATTAGGTGGGTTATAGGGGGATGGGTCTGGGTGGGATGCTTTAAGGTTCGTTGTGGACTTGTTGGGCCGAAGGGCCTGTTTCCACATTGTAGGGATTCTATGAAAAAAAAGAAATGAAAATAAAAACCGAAAGAACTGCAGATGCTGTAAATCAGCAACAAAAACAGAAGTTGACAGTAAAGCTCAGCAGGTCCGGCAGCATCTGTGAAGGAAAATCAGAGTTAACGTTTCGTGTCCAGTGTGCCTTCTTCAGAACTCAGAATTCTCAATGTGAAGGCTGGACTTCATCTCCACAAGGACTGCGCGGGGTGGTCATTCTTACCAATATTGTCATGGGTAGTTGATCTGCAGCCAACAGATTGGTAAGGATGAGGTCAAGTATATTTTTCCCTCACGTTGTTTCCTCACCACCTGCTGCAGACCCAGTCTAACAGTTGTGTCCTTTAGGACCCGACACAACCAGTAGTGCTGCTGCCAATCCGCTCTTTGTGGTGGATATTGAAACGACGATATGTGGTAATCAACAGGAGGTTTCCTTGCCCATGTTTACCCTGAAGCCATGAGTCTTCATGGGATCTAGAGTCAATGAGAAGGACTCCCAGGGTCTGCTGGGTCAGTCCTGTGATGGTGATAGTAGTGCCTAGGACATTGTCTGTGAGGTATGATTCAGTGAGTATGACTATGTTATGTTTTTGCTCGACTAGCCTATGAGATAGCTCTCTCAATTTTAGCACAAGCTCCCAGATGTTAGTAAGGAGGACTTTGAAGAGTCGAGAGCTGCTTTCATCGCTTTTGTTTCCAGTTCGTAGGTCGATGCCAAGTGGTCCATCTGATTTCATTTCTTTGTTGAGACTTCACAGTAATTGATATAACTGAACGGCTTGCTAGGCTATTTCAAAGGGCAGTTAAGTGTCAACCACATTGCTGTGGGTCTGGAGTCACATGTAGGCCAGACCAGGTGAGGATGGCAATTTTCCTTCCCTGAAGGATTTTGTCATTTAGCTTAAATCACCTGATTTATTTTCTTGGAAATAGTGTTTCTAACCATTGCTTAAAAAACCTGAATTTCTGTCCCTTAAAAGGTGACGTTCTATTTAACAATCCAAATAATTATTGTCTTATATGAATCTTCATCAGCATTTGCTGACCAAGACCACCTACAATCTTAATTTTCTTGACCTCCCACATGGGACTATATGATTCCCAATCCTGACCCAGCTACATGTTATTATTACTTTGTAATGTCCAATCTAGCATAGCAAGGTTCAAACCCAACTCCCCAGAACATTGCCTGGCTCCCTGCATTAATATTCTAGTGGTAAAAGCATAATGCCATCACCTCCTCCTGTCACGTTATTAACTAGTTTGGTTTGGCAGGGATGCCTGAGGCCAATTTAAACTAGAGAACAGGTGGTAGGCATATATGGTAGCAATAGATGCATCTGGAAATAAGGGGTGTACATTTGTGTGTGGGTGTGTGTGTGGCTGGAGAGAGAGAGAGTGTGTGTGTGTGTGTGTGTGTGTGTGTGTGTGTGGCTGGAGAGAGAGACAGAGTGTGTGTGTGTGTGTGTTTGTGTGTGTGGCTGGAGAGAGAGAGTGTGTGTGTGTGTGAGTGTGTGTGTGTGAGTGTGTGAGTGTGAGTGTGTGTGTGTGAGAGTGTGAGTGAATGTGTGTGTGTGAGTGCAAGTGTGTGAGTGTGTGTGTGTGAGTGTGTGTGTGTGTGTGAGTGTGTGTGTGTGTGTGTGTGTGTGAGAGAGTGTAAGTGAGTGTGTGTGTGTGTGAGTGCGAGTGTGTGTGTCTGTGTGTGTGAGTGTGTGTGTGTGTGAGAGTGTGAGTGAGTGTGTGTGTGTGAGTGCGAGTGTGTGAGTGTCTGTGTGTGTGAGTGTCTGTGTGTGTGTTTGTGTGTGTGAGTGTGAGTGTGTGTGTGTGTGAGTGT
>NC_063333.1:126199612-126260375 GCF_021869965.1 Rhincodon typus
CTATCTCATTAACTATCTACCCCACTCCATGGCATCCATCACAGTCCGAACTTACCATGTTCTATTCCCAGGACAAATCACCACTCAGCAGATATCAGTAGAAAAATCAGCATCTCTTGTGCCTATGCCATCTTTGAAGGGCTACAGTATACCCAGTCAAGTGTTGGCAATTTGGCACTGCCCCTCACTCATAACATCCTCGGCAGCATGGCTAGCATTCCCTTGTAATTACAAACTCATTTTCTCACCTAGTCACTGCTTAACCGCCATGTAGTACACATTATCTGTCATAAATATAGGAAGTGCTGGAGAAACGTTGCAGCTCTGGCAGCATTTGTATTCAGAAAAACAGTATTAATGTTTCAAGTCCAGTGATCCTTCATCAGAACTGTCCATAGTGACATTCTTCTAAGCCAGTGCTGCTTTTTCCCCAATGCCCACTGTAGACCTGCAACTTGTTATTGTCCAGTTGGGGAACATGAAATCCAAGCAAAAGGTCAGAAGTACAAACATGAGCTTCTTTTTACAGTCTGCAAAAGCAACACAAACACAACCAATAGCAGCTGACGTCCACCCAGCAATGCAAACCAGGTTTCACAATCATGTTCAACCTCTAGTTTACAATCCATGATGGTTTGCTGCACCTGGCTCTCCATTGGAACTGAGTGTCAACAAGGCTCTGTCTGGCTTGTAGCACCCAATACCGCTGAGCACTGTCACAGACATGGATAATATCCCCCTTGTCCTCCTTCTTGTTCCCATTCTCCCGCTTCCTCAGTATCCAGCACGTCGCCACATTTTCTGCTCCAATTGTGCAGAGCACAGCATGCCAGGATGTTGTGGCACACTCTACCTGGACTATACTGGAGGAACTCACCCCCGAACCCACCCTGCCAAGATTAGTCCATGCAGGGGAACCACACCTTCAATACTTCTACACTCTGATTCACCATAGTCCTTGTCAAGGCATTAACAGCATCATATCTGCATTCTGCATCAGTCAGGAGGTTGCACAAAGGCGTCCCGAGCCGTGGTCACGGTGGGTAACTCTTGTTCCCAGTAATCAGCTGTGTAAGGCATTTGGATCATTAAATGCACCAGGTACAAGAGTGCTCCAGGATGTAGGAGCCGTGGCATCTGCCAGTGTAGTGGGCACTCACCTCCAGGAAGTGGTAACAGTGACCACTAATCACCTGAATGGAATGGAACCCATTCCTTTTGATGAATTCCACAGCATTGCGATATGGTTCTCTCAGTGTCTTGTGTGTACAGTCGATGACACTCTGCACATGGGGGAAGCCAGTCATGTTTGTGAATCCTATTGCCCAGGCTGCAGCACTGACCTTGTCATGGGACAGCAAAGCTAACCATTGTGACCTCGCGCAGATGGCATCAGTCATTGCCCTGATGAATTTGTTGGTACATGACTGATGTGGGTACATATCCCGCACAGGTTACCCATTGTTCCCTGGAATGAGCCAGTTGTGTAGAGGTTCAGATTGGGGTCACCTTCGCAGCCATTCGGACAGTATGGCCTCCCACTCTCAGGTCCCTCGCTAGCATCTGGCATCATTCTGTCACACTGCCACAGGATATACAGAGCCTGGATTGATACCGTGCTTCGCTCATCCCAAGGAAATGGGGTTGGCACCAAAGAACTCTGCACCTCCTGTGGGCGCCATTAATTCTGAGGGTCCCTGTAACCAATCCCTACACTGGACGTGCCTCATGTTCTATGCCAACTTGCTGCTGATCCTGGGCTTGCTGTTAGGCCTGCTCCTCTTCCATCTGCCTTCACTTCCCTAAATTAGGAAGACAGCTGCAACAATCCACGTGCCTCCTGCGGTTGAGTGCAAGACTCTCACTGGAAATGACATGCGTTGTGAACTGAAGGAGCAAAAGAAGTTCTTAAATCTTAGAGGAATCTTGGTGGCATACCCTGCAGACCTGGACTAAGCACACTACACACATATACACACACACACACACACACACACACACACACACATACACACACACACACACACACACGCACATGCACACGCGCACACATGCACACACACACACACGCACATGCACACGCGCACGCGCACACACGCGCACACACCCACACACCCACACATACACCCACACACCCACACATACACCCACACACACAGACACAATCTCATCCATCTTCAACCTTGCCCCATGCAGCTACTTGGTGAAGTTGCTGCACTAGGATGAATGACCAACACATCACATTGAAAAGGAAGGTCTGAAGCATTCCAAATCCCTCTCTATTCCAGACCCTGCATTCAGCAGCTTCTGCACAGCAGTGGTCACGGTCTGATGTAGGTGGAAGATGTTTTGCTGTCAAATGGATGAGAGGTTTCAGGACTAATTCAATAAACATCTGGATGAATATATAAACAAGAAAGGGAATAGAAGGTAAGTGAAGACAGTTTTGGTATAGAAGGCCAAAGTGTGTCGGCACAGGCTTGGAGGACCCAATGGGCCTGTTCCAGGTGCTGTATTGTTCTTTGTTCTTATAATTCTGTCACTTCTGGACCATCCAGAGAAGGATGCAGGGAGACATCCACATCCATGCCTTCTCCAGCAGTATGTGAAGGAGTTGACAAAGGCATGGAAATCCCAGATCTCGAAGCTGGAGAAGGAAATGCTAAACCTGGAATAGCCTCTCAGTCAGAGCCACAAGGGGTTATGTTCTACAAAAGCTGTTGGAAAGGAAGAAGGATGGCATGAGGGCTCAACATTATTGCACCCCAAGGTGAGTATGTGCGGTCATTGTTTTGGTTCCTGCAGGATCTGAAACTCGAACCCCCATCCAGTCACGGGAAAAAAGTCATTGGGTCTGTCAGCATCTCTTTGCCCCGTTTAGTAATGTTGGTTACTTGTCTTGGATCAAAAGAGCATCAGGGCTCAAACCTCAGCCAATTACATAGCTGTGTTCTCTCTGGATCCACCCAGAGAAAATGTTCATGGAGGTCTGTGGGCAGACCCTCTGTACGCCAGCCCAGGGGGCACCAAGCATCTAGATGTTCCCATTCATCTAAAGGAGCTCAGTGGCATCTCAAACAGCTCTCCAGGGACAAATCCCCAGAGATGGAATGATTAACCATGGTGTTCTGAGATGCCCTGGGGAACAAACTAGATTTGGAAGGATGTTTTGTGATCAAGGAGATAGCCCTCTCAAAGAGTCTGACTATTATATTTCTGCTACCAATGATCTTTACCTTCTTATAAGTTAATGTCCAGTCTCTCTCTCAGTTTGGACTATAAAATCTTTGGCTGAACAATATCTTCCCACTTGGAACCATGCTGAACCACACTGACCAGTCTTATACAGTTCAGGCCAGACCATTTACTATAACATCTGTCTGCTCTAGACATGATCCATCTTTTTCAGAGGAGTGCTCTGTTAACCACCATTTTATCCCTTGACCTAGACAAGGTGTATGACAGCGTGGATCATGAATATTTATTCAGGATTTGGTGAGCACTTGAGTTCAGGATGTAGTTTGTCCTCCAGATCCAACTTTTGCACACTGGTACAGAACATGTCAGGGTTAACACATCCTTGAGGATGCCTTTTCGTTTTGTGAAAGGAGTGCATTAGGGCTGCCTCTCATATATATTTAATTTGCATGGTGTTATTCCTCTGCCTCTTGGAGATGAGGTTGTGAAAGTTGGCTTGTGTAATTTGGCACGAAATCAGTCATTCTAAGCTATGTACATGGTGTGGTCCTTATATTCACTGACCCAGCTGACCTGCGGAGGATGTGAGAATGCCAAGATACACATTCTGTGGCATCCTCTGTAAGGATCAATTATGGAGAATGTTCTGGATTCCTGAATGGTCAGTGGCGGATGGTGTCCCTACTGGAGGAGTTCAAGTCTTTCACGAGAATATCACCCATTAAGTTGATTTGCAATCCTGTGTAATCAGAGGCTAAGGCAGTTAATAGATTCGCAAATGACTGCAATCTTTGAAGCCGTGAGTCGTGTTTATGTTAACTGTTGTCAGCTGCAGCTCCTCTTTTATCTTTTAAAGGCCCTGCTTTTATATTTTTGGTCATGCATCAGCCCAAACTCCTGATCTTTGAAGGCCTGATGCGGAGAGAGGCAGGCAGGTCAGACTACTTCACCTTGGATCTACTCCTTGGCCTGGCCAATATAACCATGAACAGGTCCAGGCAGTAGGCCATTGAAGGAATCATTACACCTAACTGCCTGCCTCTGTTCTATGGTTATGTCGACACTTAAGACAGTAGTACGCACTGTTCACCTGCACACTTCAAATCTTCCACGACTAGTGTGCACCAAAGAAACTGGGGTGAATTATCAATGAAAAAATTATATATTAATTTAAACTTGTCAGTTTCCCTTCTGATTTGATTTTTTATCGAGGGCCTGTTTACATTAAAATTGATCAACTTAATTATTCAACAATAATTGATTGTTATAGCCCCCAGCCCCTCTTTGTTTTCTTTTCAAAGAGGTTTTTGTTAAATGTTTGGTTGTACTTCAGCCCTATGCTCCTGATCTTTGAGGTTCCCAGTGCGGAGAGGTAGTTTGCAGGACCTCCTCATGTATTTTTCCTGAGCACTTAATCAAGGTGGCCATTGCCAGGTCTGGGCAGTGGGCTGTAAAAGGGGCCATTGCATCTGACTGCCAGCTCTTAACCACTCTTCTATGCTGTCTGCGCTCGGGTCTCCTTGGAAAGGAAGCATACTTCAGGAGCTCCAAGCACAACTCGTGGGCGTCATCATCCCACAAAATGATATATTGATTTAAATTTGATATATTTGCTCAGAACTTACAGGGAGGCAATGGCCTAGTGGTATTATCACTAGACTGTTAATCCAGAGACCCAGGTAATGTTCTGTAGCCCTGGGTTCAAATCCTGCCATGGCAGATGGTGGCATTTGAATTCCATAAAAAATGGAATTGATAGCCTGGAATCCATTGTTGATTGTCAGGAGGGGAAAGATAAAAACCGTCTGGCTCAGCTAAGGTGCATTATGGAAGGGAAACTACCATCCTTACCTGGTCTGCCCTACATGTGACTCCTAACCCACACTGATATGGTTGACACTTAAATTCTCTCCAGATTGGGCAATAAATGCTGGCCTAGCTGCTGACACCACCACTCCATGAATGCATTGTTTAAAAATAACTTTTAGTTTCCATTACCATGTCCCTTTGATTCTCGAAACTAATTTGCTTATCTTAAAATAGTAGAAAAGAGGATTGGTGGCAGCTCTTGACCCCAACTACATGCTGTCAGTGGATAATCGTGCTAATTTTCTACATGTTCAGAGTAATGGACAAAATTATAAACGAGTTCTTGATTGACACTCATTGCCTCAGAGCAGAATGATTCAGAATCTGCATGAAAGTTCTCTCATTCTATTGACATATTTTTGTTCAAAAAATTTACCAAAAGTCTCACCTTCAGCAGTAACAAGCAATGGGAGCATCAAATTGGTTGAATGATATACACCATCTGATACTGAACTCAAAGCAACTGAAAATCAGTCAATATCATACCACCCATTTTGTACAAACACAATGCCAAATTTCTACCCTGTTCTCTCTCTGGGGTTACCGATTAATGATTTAAAACGCATCTTGACCCAAATCACAAGGTGTTTCAAAAGTCAATATGAGACATTTTTAAAAATCTATCACAATGAGTCAAATGTTCCTGAAAAATAATGATTGTGTTATTGCTGCATTTCATTATTAATGTACAAGATCTGGAAATTAAAAATACATGCCATGATTGTCGTTCTCCAGACAAAAACAGAGCATAAACATGTCATTTATCAGATGGCAGGCTGTAACTCATGGAGTGCCTCAAGGATCAATGCTGAGGCTTCAGTTATCTAGAATTTACATTAATGATTTAGATGAAGGGTCTGAGTGTAATGTAGCCATGTTTGCTGATCAGGTGTAGCTAGGTGGGAGAGTAAGCAGTCTGATTTGTGCTTTCATTTCACTCAGCCATTTGCTTTGTAGAATGGCACCTTGCTCTAAACCTCCATGTTATTTTTAAGAACTTGCTGGTTTATATGTTAAATGTTCATTAAACTCACTGCAAGATTTAGAACTTAATCATTAGAAGCCTAATTACTTTATAAATGACTCATTAAGAGCAAGCAAATCTCTTTGCCTATAAAATGTTACAGTCTCTACAAATAATCCTCATGGTTGCATGTTTGTAAGTTGTTAGAGTTTGAAATACACATTTTCAGGCAACATTTTCAAAATCTATACATAATTTTATTTCCATCTCTTTTATCTTTTTCTATCTTAATCCAATGTTATAATTTCTCCTTATGCTTTTTTTTGTGCCAGGTTCAAATTTTAATTTATTCTTCTCAGTTTTTCCTCTGTCTCTTTCTCAATCTGTGAATACATCAGTTAAGGAGATACTGTTACTGCTCCTATTATTTTATAAGGTCTGAGATGTCCTGTGTTTTCACATCATTGTCATCCTGCATTTCTGGCAACTGAGAGAGCAATTTATGAGCTGATGTTTGCAGGAAATGGGCTAAGTAAAAGCACACACCATGATATGCACTTTATCAGCAAGATTTGTCCCAGTAAAGTTTAACAAGATGTGGAACCAAGATTTATTAATGCTTAAACAGTAACCAGGTCCAAGGGTGCATTATAGGACCGTGAGCAGACATTTAAAAATGTGATATTAGCAACAAATACACTGTCACAAACTAATAACCTCATTAAAGCAGTGGACAAAGGTTTTCATCGAAACTTCCTAACAGGTGCATAACTGATGTGAAATTGTTCTAATTCAACTCATTTTTTTAAAATAATGAATTGTCCCTGATCTGTTAAATTATTTATTTTGATAAATGCATGTTATTAGAATTATACTGCTGCACGTTTTTTTTTCACTATTAGAGCAATGGAAAGATTCCAGCCAGCCCAGAAATGATGAGGATGAGCAGTTTTCCTTCCTCACAGAGCACTGCAGAAAGTAACATGATAGCTGCAAGTGACATTTTTCACACCCTTTCCCTACCGACAAATGTAATTTCCCTCCCCTAATGGGCCATAGTGTAACTTTGAGTTGTGCATGGATGCTCTAAGCAGCAACAACTTGTGTTTAGGTAGTGCCTTTAAACACTAACCAAGTCCAAAGGTGCATTACCATGTCCCTTTGAATCTACTAAACTAATTTGTTCATCTTAAAATAGTAGAAAAGAGGATTGGTGGCAACACTTTACCCAAGCGGTAAGCTGCCAGTGGATAATCATGCTAATTTTCTACATGTTCAGAGTAATGGACTAAATTATAAACGAGTTCTTGATTGACACTCATTGCCTCAGAGCAGAATGATTCAGAATCTGCATGAAAGTTCTCTCATTCAATTGGCATATTTTTGTTTAATATTTAACCATAATCAGACACTGAGCCACATAAAGGAATATTGGAACAAAAACATGATTAAAGGAATTTTTATGGGGCAACTTAAAAGAAGATATGAAGAAAATGAGATTTTGGGGAGAATGTTTAGAGCTCAGGGCTGAAAGCTCAGCCAGAAGGCACTCTGTAGTATTGGTCAGTGGCACTGATAAGATATTTGAAGTGGATGCCAGTACCACCCTGGCTTCCTTCCAGTCATTGGGAACATCATCCAAAAGCTGAGGTAGTCATCATGAAGGCACAAGGATGTTAATCCTACATGGGATGCCATCATTATCTTCAATCTACTTGGCACTCTGATTGAGGGATGATCTATGCAGTCGGACACTGTGACGGAGGATTACCTACTGGCACCTCCACGATGAGGATGACTGTCAGGTGCATTACAGCTGCAGGCACAGACAGCGAGCGGGCTGCCTCAGCTTCATTCCAATCTACAAGAGAGAGCACCTCCTAGAGGTGACCAAAGGCCCAGGCTACTAGGCAGTCCTGAAGAAGGGGAATACCTGAAACGTTGACTGCTCCTTTCCTCCAGATACTGCCTGGCTTGCTGTGTTCTTCCAGCCTCCTGTTTGTCTATCTTGGGTTCCAGCATTTGCAGTTTTTTTTGTCTCTAAGGATTCGTCGTGATTTGCTTCATTTGTAAAGGGGCGTATTTACTCTTGTTCGGTGCAATGTAAATATTGTGTTACACCAGGTGAGAAGGAGTAAATGATTCCCCTCCTTACACGTGCATTAATCGATTCTAGCAGAGGTTTGAATTCAAAAAGATAACATATTGCCAATTCAGTGTGTGTACTTAATTAATTATATCCTGATTACAAAAGATCGAAGCCACACACATTTTCTTGTGTTATTGTGCTACAGCCAATTAAATGTAAACACTAAAAATATTTAAAAATACTAAAAATAAGTCTCATGTTCTGTTAGCACATGCAACACTCATTCAAACATGAATATGCAAAAATGCAGACCACAGAGTACATGGAGTTAACTTTAGCCAAGATGAAGTGCAAATAAAGAAAAAGGAAAATTAACATGAGTTCACTAATTGTATCTGGAGGCATTCATTCTCAACTAAGCCAATTGTTTCAAAGTCACAGGCAATGTGTCCTTTTTCCTCCCTGAAAATTCTGCTAGAAATTTTAAGGCTTTCTCCCATAAAAGTTTCCAAAGTTACATTCACACCACACAAATGCCAGGCTATGGCCATCACCAATAAGAGACAATTTAACCACCACCCCTTGACATTCAATGGTGTTACCATCACTGAATCCCCAACTATCAACATCCTGGGGGTTACCATTGTCCAGAAACTCAACTGGACTCACCATATTAACAGAGTTACTACAACAGCAGGCCAGAAGCTGGGAATACTGCGACAAGTAACTCACCTCCCGACTGCTGTCCACCACCTACAAGGCACAAGTCAGGATTATGACGGAATACTCCCCACTTGCCTGGATGAGTGCAGCCCCAAAAACACTCAAGAAGCTTGACACCATCCAGGACAAAACAGTCCACTTGACTGGCACCACATCCACAACCATCTACTCCCTCCACCACCGACGCTTAGTAGCAGCAATGTGTACCATCGACAAGATGCACTGCAGAAATTTACCAAAGATCCTCAGACAGCACCTTCCAAACCCACAACCACTTCCATCTAGAAGGACAAGGGCAGCAGACGTATGGGAACAACACAACCTTCAAGTTCCTCTCCAAGCCACTCACCATCCTAACTTGGAAATATATCTCTGTTCCTTCACTGTCAGTGGGTCAAAATCCTGGAATTCTCTTCCTAAGGGCATTGTTGGTCTACCCACAGCAGGTGGACTGCACCATCTTCTCAAGGGCAACTAGGGACGGGCAAGAAATGCTGGCCAGCCAGCGACGCCCACATCACACAAAAAAATGAATAGAATTCATTCACAAGTCCAAACCTCAGCCAACAGGACTCGAAGCTTAGAAGGAAGGTTAGAGTGAGAAAGAGAGAGAACTGCTGCTCAGTGCAGCAGTTTGTAATGACTGCCAAATATAGAAAAAAGAAACAGAAATTGCTGAAAAAGCTCAGTAGGTCTGGCAGCATCTGTGGAGAGAAATCACAGTTAACATTTCCGGTCAAGTGACCCTTCATCAGAACCCTTCCCAAATACAGCATTCACTTTAAAAGACTATATTACCTGGCTTCTCTCCACGTTGATTATTCATTCAGTTAGACCATGATTGCAGTTTATATTTGTGTTTTATCCACTAGGTGATGAGTTATTTTTTACCCTGTTTTCAACAGTTGAATTTCGGAAACTTCTTAATTTTTTTTGTTACTGACTTGGAAAGTAGGTTCTTTCACATTTTCCATAGTCTTCATTTCATCCTGTAAGATCTCTGTATCTCCTTGAAATTGAAAATTGCTGCGTAGTGATTCAAATTGGTAGCCATTTTAAGTGAAATGTCCCTTTATTCAGTTAAAAATGCCTATTTCCATAAGTGCACTGTGTGAATCCAGCCAATTAGAGGTTAATATTTCATATAACACATCATCGTAATATTTGACACACAATAGCAGAGATACTTCAATGGTAAGACTGGTTAAAGTGCCTGCCTAGTAAACAGTAGAGCATAAGTTCAAATCCCAGTGGTGCCTGTACCTTACTTTAAGTAAAGGGTGATACAGTGGCTAGCACTGCTGCCTCTCAGAGCCAGAGACCTGTGTTTGATTCAAGCCTTGGGTGACTGTCTGTATGGAGTTCTCCATGTTCTCCCTGTGTCTGTATGGATTACCTCCCATAGTACAAAGATGTGCAAGTTGGGTGAATTAGCCATGCTAAAAATTGCCCTGTAGTGTCCAGGGCTGTGCAGGTTAGATGGGTTAACCATGGTAAAAAAAATCAAATGTGGGGTTCCAGGAATGGAATGGGTCTGGGTAGAGTGCTCTTCAAAGGGTCAGTTTTGAACCAATGGGCCAAATTGCCTCCTTATGCACTATAGGGACTCTATGATTCAAAGTGGATAATTTCACATTTATCTACATGATACTTAAACTTGCAATGTGTTCACCCACTTACTGAACTCATCCAAATTTCACTGAAGCATCTCTGCATCCTCCTCACAGTTCACCCTCCCAACCAGCTTTGAGTCATCTGCAAACTTGGAGATATTACAGTTAGTTCCTCCATCCAAATTATTAATATATATTGTGAATAGTTGGGTCCAAGCACTGATCCCTGCAGTATACAACTAGTCACTGCCTGTCACTTGGAAAGTGACCCATTTATTCCTACTCTGGGTTTCCTGCCTGCTAACTAGTTGTCTATCCATGTCAGTACACCAACCCAATCCCATGTTCTTTAACTTTACGTGCTAATCTCTTATGTGATAATTTATCGAAAGCCTTCTGAAAGTTCAAATAAACCATATTCACAGCCTCCCCTTTATTATTTCTATCAGTTACATCCTCAAAAATTCCAGTAGATTTGTCAAGCATGATTTCCCATTTGTAAATTCATGCAACTCTGTCTAATGCTGTCACTGTTTTCCAAGAGCACTGGTATTAAGTCTTTTACAATGGACTCTAGTGTTATAATGGACCGTACTACCATGTCGAGAATTCTCTGTTCCTCTCCTTTTATAAATAGTGAGGTTACATTAGCTACCCTCCAATCCATTAGAACTGATCCAGAGTGTAGAGAATTTTGAAAGATGATTACAAATACATCCATTATTTCCTGGGGCCACTTCTTCAAGTATTCTAGGATTATTGGGCCCGAGAGATTTATTGACCTTTCATCCTATCATTTTCCCAGCATGATTTCCCTACTGATATTTATTCCTTTCGCTGCTTCTACTCACTTGACCCTGCATTCCCCAACATTTTGGAATGTTATTTGCGTCCTCTTTTGTGAAGTTAGAGCCAAAATATGCTTTTATTTGGTCTACCATCTCTTTGTTCCTCATTACAACTTCCCCTTGTTTCTAATTGTAAGGGACCCTCATTTATCTTCAGTAATCTTTTTCTCTTCATACAATTAAGGAAGTGTTTACAATCAGTTTCTATGTTTTCTGCAAGCTTACTCATGCACTCTCGTTCTCTTCGGCCTCAATCCTCAGGTGTGCTGCCTCTTTGGCCGATTTATATGCCCCTTTCTTGGAACTAAAAATATCCCCAATTTGCCTTGTTAGCCACAGTTGAGCCACCTTTCCTGTTTTATCTTTGTGCCAGACGGGAATGCACAAATGTTGCAGTTTCTTCGTATACTCTTTAAATGTTTGTCATTGCCGATCCACCATGAGCCCATTAACGAATGCTCTCCAATTTATCATAGCAGGCACACCCCTCATTCTGACACATTTTCCTTTATTTAGATTCAGGACCCTCGTCTCAACTATGTCACTTTCTATCATAATGAAGAATTCTATCATATGATGGTTACTCTTCCCCAAAGATTCTTGCACAGTCAGATTGCCAATTATTCCTTTCTCATTACAGAACACCAAGTCCAGGAAGGCCTGTTTCATAGTTGGTTCATCAGCATATTGATCCAGAAAACCATCTCGCGTACACTCCAGGAATTCCTCGTCAACAGCATCGTTACTGATTTTCTAATTTGATTTGCCAAATATGTATGGAGTCTAACATCACCAATAATTATGGGTCTACCTTTATTGCTTCATCAGGATCTCCTTTCTGGGTATCCATTCCATTAACCCCACAGGTTTCACACTTCCCTAAGACATTACCGAAGCCATGTACGTGTGCCTACATTTTTCGATCTGACCCCCTTTCGCTTAGCCACCCTTCCTCATTAATTTCTTTGAACTGAGGTGATAGGATGACCATGACCCACCCCCTCAAGCAACTTACCCTTCTAGCACTGATCTCACTGTCCAGACCCCTCTCTGGTGACTAAACATCACCCTATTTTCATCACATCTACCCCTCAGGCTGGACCCTATGAAAACAAAGGACTGATCATGTCAGTCTGATTCCCCTGTGCAATGCCACACTGACCAGATGCCTGGCCATGGCCAAAGCCCAGCATTAGTATGGGAGGCTGCTTTGACTAACAATATCAGGCACCTCTCCCTCAATTGTCAGATGCCCCTTGGGCTTCACTGCAGACTACAAGTATGTATCTGGTGTGATAACTGAGACCACATATTTAGGTGTTAGAGTGATGTGGCACACTGATGTAAGGGAAGATGCATGGGCCTTTGACTGGGGACTGCTGCACAGCATGGCGACCTGCCTGCTTGTGTGACTGTGCTGATTCCCAGTGTACAGCTAGGCATACATACTGTGGGAATGCCAGTAGGAACCAAGTGAATGCATGCTGTCAGAACAAGTTAGCAACCCTGGTAGGCAGTCTGACCATCGCAATGAACTGGGCGCTTTCCCTTTGGAGAGATGCACCCAGTGCACTGCTAGTTGCTGGTATGCCCTCTGCCTTCACATGGCACAGTGCTAGTGCATTGGTGGATGCCAAGATGGCTCCCTGAAAGCTGGGTGCTGATGTCAATGGTGGAAGGATACATGTGGTTGATGCTGGGCACTGTGCCTTCCTCTGCAGTTTGACCATTGGCAAGATGGAAGTCATTCGGAGGAGGCAGTAAGTTGGAACCGCCAGAACCCACTCTGGTTTCCATGTCGCATTTTCCCAATGGCTAGTTCGTAGGTTGAGTTTGGTAAGATTGCAACCCGTGGTGCGTTGAGTTGTTAAAAAGGCATCTAGCAATCAACGATGGGCATCCATTCGAATTTGTTGTTGACTGAGAATCTTGAGAAAAATGTACACGATGCAGCTAGACAATCTCAATGTCAAGATGGACCTCACGTCTTGCCCAATCCTGCCACACAACTCACCATTGCTCACATCGATCAGAGCTTGCTAAGATTCAATGCAGAGTTTTTTGCAGCGCAATGTTATCTTAGCTTTCTGATGTAATTCTTCTGAGGCACAGTTCC
This sequence comes from Rhincodon typus, assembly GCF_021869965.1. Lineage (NCBI taxonomy): Eukaryota > Metazoa > Chordata > Chondrichthyes > Orectolobiformes > Rhincodontidae > Rhincodon > Rhincodon typus. Next base: position 126,213,033 of record NC_063333.1, read on the forward strand.
AAAATCATTTCAGAGATAGAAGAAAGGGCATCACCTTGGCAGGCAACATTCAAGGAATCCTAGCCTTGAAGAATAAGAAACTTCTCCTTCTTGAACAACTGCAATCTGCATGCTCAATGTCGACCCACAATGCTGTTAGGGAGGGAATTCAGGTCTTCCTGCAGCTCGTGGGCTGCAGTGGTTCAATAAGGCAGCTCACTGCTATATTCTCAAGAGCAACTAAGGATGGGCAATAAATGCTTGCCCAGCCAGGGATGCCTACAGCCCATGAGTGAATAAAAAATAAGGTGAAGCAGAATAGAAATTGCTGGAAAAATTCAGCAGGTCTAACAGCGTCTTTGGAGAGAAAGCAGAGTTAATGTTTCGGGTCCAGCGACTCTTCTTCAGTTAATTCTGCTTTCTGTCCACAGATGCTGCCAGACCTACTGAGTCTGTCCAGCAACTTCTGTTTTTGACTCTGATTTCCAGCATCTGAAATTCTTTGTTCTTTCTTTTAAATAAAAGTAGAATTTGTTAAGCAGGATTTTATAAATATTTAGCAAATAAGCAGTGAATGCGACATGGAAGTTTCTAAACCTCCAAGATCCAGGATTCTTTGAAAGTTGCTTGCAAAGGTGATGCCTTTTTTTTAATCTCTGAAGTGATCTCGAAACTGTGTCTCAGAACAATTACAATTGATTCATAAGTACTGGTGATTCGTACCTTGTTAGGCCAAGCACAACTGAGGACTCCATTGTTACAAATAATCAATTCAGAATTTAAAGATTTTAGGTAAACGGTTTTATATCTCAAAAGGCCCTATACTTACAGGCTAAAATTAATTCTTGGTTGCGAATTTGAGTGGAACCTGTGTCTCATCAGTCTGATCAAGGGGAGTATTGCACATTGTTCTGGTTGGCCAGTGAATGAGATGCCACTTAAATTGAAAGTAAAAATCTGGTCAGAAGCAAGGAAGAAATGTCAAAGGAAAAAGGAAAATTCAGTGTTTTTAACATTCCAAGAGGTAACAGGACATGACATGTTGATGATGTTAGGATATTACAATGTGCATGTACTACCTAGTTAGACTCTGAGGTGAGAATTTTATTTGAGGACATTTTGGCATTCATTCAGAGCAAAATACAGCAAGGAATTAAATATCGACCATAAATTTAAACTGATCAGACATGTTGCTGAAGCAATTAGAAAGTGAGAGACCAAAAGTAAAGTTTTAATTTAAAGATAATGATTGGAGAAAGTTAGTTTGGAGAGTTTGCAAAATAAATTTAAAATGCTACGTGAAAGGAAAATAAAAACTTGAGTGTGAGTAAGTTTTTATATGTATTTTGTTGAAGGGTAATTCCTGTATGATTTATTTGTATCTGTACAAGCAAGTGTCTATAGTACTTAAAAGTTGTTTAATTCCTTGTGGTCTGATTTTGAAAGAGTTCTGTTTTCTGAGGAAGGGTCACTGGACCCGAAACGTTAACTCTGTTTTCTCCTCCACAGATGTTGCCAGACTTGCTGAGCTTTTCCAGCAACTTTGTTTTTGTTCCTGATTTTGAATGTTGTTTTAAAGTAATTGCTTTCTTAAGGTGTGTATTTAATTGTATTTTAAATTTAATGTGATTGAGGAGTAGAATTAGATGTCATAAACTGAAGGAGATTGTAAAACTCTTTCATTTTATGTGACTAAAGGATTATGACATTGTAGTGTTCTCAGCTTGCAATGACTGTAAAGGTTATTGTACTGTAGCTTTAAACTTTTTCCTGTGAGAATTCACTTTTTCTTTAGTCTTAATTTTGGTTGTGTGAAAGGTTGCCTGCAGAAAAAAAGTGTTAATAAGACTTATCAAAAGCGGCTGTCAAGCTATTTAAAAGGCCTGCTGTTTAAATCATGGCAGAAATTTTTTGACAACATTAGCACAATTGTTGCTTTGTATTTCATGCTGTCTGTTGACACAAGCCTGCAAGTTTCATTGACTGAACTACTGCTGTATGTCTGATTTCACGATCATCCATTCCCAGACAGGTTCTTGCAATATCTCAGTTTGATTGACAGCTACAAGTGGTAATAGACTCTTTATTGTGGGACTATGAATTCTAATGCTCTTTAAAGGAATGTGTACTCAAATGCAGACTATAAGACAGCTTAATGCATTGAAGGAATGCAAATACAGATTCTTTTTATGAAAGAGTGTTTTTTGATGATGTAAAATGCAATAGACATTTAAAATGTTACTGCATAGAAATGCATTTAATCTCTCTATAGCTTCTGAGGTCTGCTCATGATGGATCCTAAATAGAGTGGTGTGGTAGATGCAAGCACAAAGGATGGCGCCTGTGGGGTGTGTGTTGGTATAAGTTGACACCACATTGCCAAATGGCCTATAAAAGACCAATAGGCATTTGGTAGCATTGAGAGTTTGAGAGGCCATATGGCATGGATAGAATGACATAGTTAGCATTAAGAGTATGAAGAGACATAGGTTTGAGTGAGTGTGTAAGACATAGCTTGGTGGACAAAAGGGTCATAGGCAGTGGGGCAGTATTGTGGCTCAGTGATTAGCATTACTACCTCACAGCACCAGAGACCCAGGTTTGATTCCAGCCTCGGGTGACTGTCTGTGTGGAGTTTACACCTTCTCCCTGTATCTGCATGGGTTTCCTCCAACAGTTCAAAGATGTGAGGGTTAGGTGGATTGGCCATGCTAAATTGCCCATATGTCCAGGGATGTGCAGACTAGGTGGGTTAGCCACAGTAAATGCAGGCTGCAGGGATAGGATAGGAGGGTCATTGTGGACTTGATGGGCAGAATGGTTTGCTTCCACAAGGTAGAGATTCTACAATTCAGTGTATGGGGGTAATGGGGTGGCATGGACGGGGAATATATATAGGTCTTGAGGTGTGAGGGCTGATGGAATGTTTGATCTTTCTTATTAAACATCATGCAGTGCTGACACACCAAAATAGACATCAAGCAGCCCAACCCAGCGAACCCAGAATGAAAATCCAACCTTTCCATTCACTTCCGAGTCAGGTTTGCATAGCAGGGAGGTGTTCTGATTCTGTGTTCCCAACCTGGATATGAAATCCACACTGTTAACTCTCTTTCTCTCCTCAGATGCTGCCTGACCTATTGAGTTTATCTAATTTTTTTTTTGTTTTTATTCCTCATCCCAAGAACCACCTTCAAAATGCTTCACATCTGAATTGCTTTTAGGGTACAGTGATTGGTGATATGTAGCTTTGGTAGGAGGTGATTTAACCACTGGAATTGGCAGTTCTGATATATGGCTACAAGTGTGTAAGGTTGCTTCATTTCATCATTAAGTTCTGACTTATTGATCTGTCATTCAACCATTGAAACAGTTTACGCTGAAAGATCATAAAAAAATAGCAATCCTTTCTATAACAAATATATATGTTGCCTGTTGTTTACAACATGCCAAAAAATTTATTGTGAACTATACTTCAAATCTTCCATAAAATTTTCACCTTAGCTCCAAAATTTTGGCATGTAATTACAAGTGAGACTGAAACAAATAAACCTCGTGTGATATTTGAAACTCATTACAGATACGTTCAGGTGGAGAAACTAGAATAAGCCATTATACCCTACAAGTACAAGTTACTTTTATTGATGTGCACTTCCTCAGAATGATATACCTGTAATCAGCTTTTAATGGAAATCATGGATATTATTATCCTGTAATTTTCTATCTGTGCTAACAGCACCTCATGCAATATAATACCATCAATGTTTCATTTGTGCTATCTTTTAATTGAAAATGACTCCTCAGTTGCAAAGCCAGATTATCCAAGTGCACGAAAAGAAGAAAATGTTTACATATAGTATGTATTGGCAAACAATCAGTTTCAATTTTTACCTATTGTACAGCAGCACTGCCAATGTAGTTTATTCTGACAGCAAGTGAGATGTTTTAGGGATAACACTTCAGGTGCAACAGAACCTCCAAGGTGATCAGGATGTGGTCTTAAATTAAAATGTCAGTTTGGTCTATGTTTACCACAAAATGCCACCTTGGAAAGGTGTTGAAACTTGCATTTAAAATGCTTGAATATAGGATTGTTAGGTTTGTGATTACCATTTAAATTGACTGACAGCATTCTTCAATGGACATGCAATGGTATTTTGGTTGCTACTGCCTGGCCCAGCACCCTCTTATAGCACCAACTAACTGGATGGGAGTGAACTAGTCATTATAGATGAGATCCACTACTAAGCAGAGATAGGGAAGGTGATGGTGCAGTGGTATTATCGCTGGACTGTTAATCCATAGATCCAGGTAATATTCTGGGAACCTAGGTTGGAATCCCATCATGGCAGGTGGTAGAATTCGAATGCAAAAAAAAAATCTGGAATTAAGAGTTTAATGGTGACCCAGATTCCATTGTCAATTGTTGGAAAAACACATCTGGTTCACTAATGACTTTTAGGAAAGGAAACTGACACCCTTACCTGGTCCGGCCTATATGTGACTCCCAAACCATTCTTAACTGCCAGGATTGGCAATAAACGACGTCCTCATCCTGTCAATGAATAAATTCTAAAAAAAGCAAAGATATCTCCATTTTTGTTGTTCTCTTTCTACTGAAGGTTTAAAGGTTTCACATCAAGAGACTTTCTAGGGTGCTTTATGAAGACTTCACAAACACCCTATTAGCATTTATTCTCAAAGTTTTCTGAGGAACACCTAAACCGAGGGAGTGCTACATGACTCTACCCTTCAGGGAAAGTGATAAGAAGTTACAATGAGCAAAGGAGTGGTTAGCTTTCAGCATCTAGCTGGAGATGGTCCAACAGGCAGACCGAGGAAAGGACATGAGACCTGGAAGAATAGCACTGGCTGCTGCAGGAGCAATGAACAAGGAGGAAATGAGGGAAAGATAAACTGCGGGCACAGGGCTTTCATCCTGCTCTGGAACTTCTCCAGCAGGATCCCCAATGTTGCATCTGCAAACTGATTTATTCTTGTACATGGTTCTGGAGCCAACGTGAAAACCATTACTATATGCCAGCTAACCGCACACCTCCAGTGGGAGTAGCTACGTGGAGCACACACATTCTGTGCCATAAAAAAATTGAATATAAGCAGCTGTTAAGTATGAAATCTGCTGATCACTGATTTAGCACCCCAGGCAAGTTCGAATGATGGTAGTCAGCAAGCTAAGCATATAAATGTATGTTAAAATAAGAGATTTAGACAAGCATGCCATATTAGCACAATGCTCATTAAGCCTTTCACCAAAATATCCTCCCAATTCACTTTAGTGCTGTAAATGAGTCTATCTGCTTTAGTTGTACTCTTACCGTCTTAGTTTTAACAATGCATTAAGAAGCTGGCCATATACAATTGGTGAAGAAGGATAAGATTGAGTTGGCACTGATGTCCTAGTATACAATAGCATGCTGACATGGAATGGACAATTGTTCTCTTGTTAGTACCCCACTTATGCCTATAAATGGGGATATCAGCGGGATGATGATTCCAATGGAAAACTCTTCCTCATTTATAGATTGATGTCGGACCATTCCAATTGTCATATGAGACAGATTCAGCTTGTAGCATTCCTGATGGAAAATGATGGGGGCAGCGCAATTCTAGTAATATTGCAAAATGCACCCATTCATAACATTCAAGTCACTTTGGGACTTCACAATTTCAATGGTGAGATATGTGGCACAATTAGAGAAGAGAAATTCAATGAGGTCCGTCTTGACATTGGGAGTGTCTTTCTCCATCTTTTATGTTTTTCACATCAGTGTGACAAGATTCTTGCTAGGCGGTGGTGAATTGTCATTTGACAGTGATTAAACCTTGTTAAATGCCTCATTGATGGTCCAACTCGTCTCATTAATACTTAGCTTTCTATCTTACCAAACTCACCATACAAGGGTAACATCAAGACCACTTGACATGGAAACAAGAACGGTTACCTGGTGAATTTAGCTTGCTGTTTGTTCCAGACAACCTAAAAGTATCATACCAGGCACCAACAATCCATGGGCACTCACACCCCATGCCCATAGATATTGGCATCTGACATGTGTCAGCCTTGAAGAACACCCATGGCACATCTCTGGTCTACTTACAACACACTTCTACACTTCAAATGCTGCATCTCAAGCTGCACCAGCAACTATCATTGTAATGTCTGCCATGTCTCGAGTAAACGTAAGGGACCAAATAAGACAGCTCCAGGCAGACAGTGATTGTCCACATGTCAAACAGGCTTTTAGAGATGATATGTATGCAAGGAATGATAGTGAATTCTGGGATATCCACTTAATGAAAAGTTATTCTGGAAACAGCCCTTGTTTAGCTGGAGCAGGAACTAGATGTTAAGGAATGGCACAGAGTGGGGTAGGTGGTTAATGCAGCACATTTGGTAAGGTATGGTGAGAAAACATGTGAAGTCTCTTGATAGGATTCCCTGCAAAAAAACTCAACACAAGTCAGACTAAACCAAAAAAAAACAGCTTCAGCCACATGCCTCTATTCATAAAGCCCAGTGCCATGTACACCTAATTAATCACTTTCTCAACGAATACAGTTCAATGATTTGAGAATTGTATCCTTCATTTTACATTGTCTCTCCTTGTCTTTCCTATCAAGATCTATCACTTCACATACCTATAAATATCAGCTGCCACATGCCTGCTCATATCACCAATCTATGTCCTCCTGGAGTCTGCCTATCCTCCTTACAGCTCACTATGTTTCCAAATTATGTGTCATCAACTAATTATTAAAATGTTTTCTGCACACCCAAATCTATTGCATTAATTGAGATCAATATTTCAGTACCGACTTTCAAGTAAATCTATTATAAACATGGTTCTACTCCAAGAAACAAACATTCTCTCTGACTCATTGCTTCCTGTCAACTTCATAATGATGCTGTCACTGCTGCTTTTAGCACATGGCTTTAACTTTGCAAACAGGTCTATTACATGGCACTTTATCACCTTTCTTTTGGAAGTTAATGTACACTAAATCTATTCCATTACCGTCTTCAACCCTCCTTGTTAACTCATCACAAATGCAAACATTTATCTGAACATGAACTTACTTCAACATTCCGTAACAATTTTCCTTAATTAATCCATATTAGACCAAACGACTGTTAATTTTGTCCCAGATAATTATTTCTGAATGCTTTCTCACCACCAAGACTGATCTCCAGAGATCTGAAGCTAGTGCAGCCCTGTCTCTAAAGTGGTTTGGAAGGTCACAGCCAGTCCTTCTATAACTTGTGCTCTCATTTTCATCAAGATTTTCCCATAATCCTGGTTACTTATTACTTTCAAGCATGGTGAGCCCTTTTTAATAGTTCGTCTCTATTAAATTTTAGCTTTTTCAGTTGCTCAAGTACGCCCTCTTTCACTGTCACTTTAGTCACATTTCCTTCCTTGGTAAAGGCACATGGTAAGTACATATTTTGTACCTCAGCCATGCCTTATGCCTCTACATGTATAGTTACTTCTGCCCTCTAATCACACAACACTTTCCTTTTGCTTCCTTTTTACTATCTTTGTGCCTGTAGAAGGACTTCTGGATTCATTTTTATGTTAACTCAAACAATCTTTCGCTGCCTTTCTGAGTTTTAATACTTCCCTCCAAACTTACAATTTTCAATGTTTCTCACTTCTATAATCAATCTGACATCTGTCATATATCCCCTTTCTCCACTCCATTAGCATTAGCAGCTTCTGGGGAACTCTGTGTTTGTTGATGCTGCCTTTTCCCTCATGGGAATGTACCTTGACTACATCTAAACCAACCCTTCTTGAAGGCACCTTTGCAGATTTTCCAATTTACGTGTTCTCACCCCACTAAAATTGATGCTGGATATAGTTAATGATTTTTACTCTGGGTTGCTCCTTGTCCTTTTCCACAGCCAATATAAATTTTTTGATACTATGGTTTCTTCCTCGACTGCAACTTAGTCCATTTGAACTGCCTCATAACCCATAACTAGTGTAGCATGGCCTCCTTCCTCACTGGTCCAGAAACTAACGGATCTAGGAAATTCTCCTGAGCACACTTCTGATACATTTACCCTTCTGTTCCTTACCCTATTACTATACCAACTGATACTGTGTTTTGCACCAACTTGTTTTTGCTTGTTATTGTGGGATGAGGTGCATATCAAGCAACAAAATCACTGCTACCCAAGCATTGTGCCTCTGCTGAAGTTGATTTATACTCCTATAGACTGGTAGAAGAATGCCTGAAGATGCATCGCTGTTAGACACCGTTCGACCTAGGTGTCACATGTTAATTTCATGTGTAGTAGTTCACTCTTAAAACTATTTTCTATGAACCACAAGAGCAGAAAGCAAGGCTTGTGTTGCAAAAGTTCCACACATTTTTATATTCATAGAGAATATAAATTCTATTCATTCAACTTCTTTGCAGTTCAGTTTTCAACAAACAATCTTACAAGAATTGCAAAACGGCTATCCAAATATCAGCATAATATTTTAGAGCACTGTTGGTCTTATTGGAAAAAAAAACAAGTAAAGCCCTTTACATCAGCTATTAGAATAATAGTGATTTGTGTCCATTGATAACTGCAGAAGAAATTGTCAAGTATAAGTTGTCATAATGGTCTGTTACTCTTCAAAGAGGCTGCCTGTCCTGCTGATATTTTACCAGTTCTTTTTATTCTTATCTCAAATTTCCAGCATCTGCAGTATTTTGCCTTTGTGTCCCTGTTCCTGCTGGGTGAGCCATAAATACAAGATTCAATGTCAATTTTAAATGGCCAAGGCTTTCCAGAACTAATATTGAACCTGAGTTGTCCATTTAAGCATCACTCACTTGACTCCTATTTGTAAACACATTCGATGAGCCTTGTTTGAAGCGAGCCTTTCTTCCACTACATCTTTCCACAAACGCCTCCCACTAAATCCTTGCTTACCACCTTGCCCACCAGCTTGGTGATTTTCAGTTGATATCCTCCTTATTTAGATCCCAAGAAATTGTATTGAAACTCACTAAGAAATAGCCATAAGAAGGTAGAAAATGTAAATTGGTAAGGATGCCTAGGAAATATCAGATCTGTCCGAAAGAGACTTGAACTAAGGATGAACATCTCAACTACAAGCTCACAACTAATTCATGCACATCTACAAACTCCAGTAAATGAGGTGGCTCGGAGTGTGGATGGAACACAGGATGAGCATTGCATTCTGATTCTAGTAAGACCAGAAGACCGTAGAAATATGAACAAGAGTTCGCCACTTGGCCCCTCAAGCCTGTTCCACTATTCTAAAGGATCATGGCTGATCCAACATTCCTCATATCCACTTTCCAGTGTTTGCCCCATAATTCTTGATTCACTGACTGAGCACAAATCTATCTCAGCCTTAAATGTACACAAGGACTCTGTTCCCACAGCTCTCTGTGGCAAGGAGGCCCAAACACTCATAACGCACTGAGAGAAGAAGTTCCTCCTCATCTCAGTCTTAAATTAGCACCCTTTTATTCTGAGACCAGCCTTCTAGTCCTACAGCCTCCCATGAGGGGAAGCATGCTGTTAGCTTTTGCCATGTCAGGCCCTTTCAAATAATCCTATACGTTTCAATGAGGTCACCTTGCATTCTTCCAAACTCTAGTGAGTAGAGTTCCAACCTGTTTAGCCTTTGCTCTGAAGAGAATCCTTCCATACCAGGGGTCATCCTACTGAGCCTTCTCTGAACTGCCTTCAATGAAATATTTTTCCCCAAATAAGGGGACCAAACCTGCACACTGTACTCCAGATGTGGTCTCATCAGCACCTTGTACAATTGCAAGGAACTCTTAAACTTCAACTCCCTTGAAGTAGGGGCTAGCATTTCATCAGTCTTCCTGACCACCTGCTGCACCTGTGTGTTAGCTTTATGTGTTTCATGCATGAGTACCCCGACTTTCTTAGTGCTGCAGCTTTCTGTAATTTTTCCCCATTTAAATAATTCTGCTCCTTTGTTCTCCCTTCCAAAATGAACTTCACATTTTCCCACATTATACTCCATTTGCCAATATATTGCCTACTTATTTATCCCATCAATATCTTTCTGTAAACAAAAACAGAAATTGCTGGAAGATTTCAGCAGATCTGGCAGCATCTGCGGAAAGAAATTAGTGTTAACGTTTCAGGTCCACTAATCCTTCTTCAGAACTGATGGTAGCGAGGAGAGTGATGACTTTCATGCAGAAGATAGTTGAAGGGAGAGTGGAGGAATAAGTGATAGATGGAGATAGAGCCCAAAGAGAGAGAAACACAGTTGGACAGACAAAGGAGTGGATAAAGACCAGCCTAAGAGAAAGAATGGCTGCTAATTCAACCATTAGTAGCTGACAATAGGTTGTGTGTTTTTTCAGCGTGTGTAATGATAAGGCCTGGTGTGTGGGGGTAGGGGAAAGCATGGGGAAAGGTGCTCAAACCCTAAAATTGTTGCAGTTGATACTAAGTCCAGAATGCTGCAGGGTTTCCAAGCAGAAAATGAGGTGCTGTTCTTCCAGCTTGCACTGAGTTTCTCTGGAGCATTGCAGCAAATCTGAGATGGAGTTGTTGGCTAAAGAAGTAGATGATGTGTTGAAGTGGCAAGCAACTAGAAGCTCAGGGTCTTTTCTTACAAACAGAACATAGGTGTTCTGTGAAGCAGTCGCCCAGTCTGCACTTTGTTTCTCCAGTGTACAGGAGACCTCATTTTCAGCTACTAATAGTCCCCATTAGCAGCTATTCCTTCTCCTAGGCTGGTCTTTATCCATTCCTTTGTCTGTCCAACTGTGTTTTCTCTGTCTTTGGGCTCTATCTCCACCTTTTGATTACTCCTCCTCCCTCCCTCCACCCTATCTTCTGCATAAAAAAAATCCTTTCCCTAGCTATCATCAGTTCTGAAGAAAGGTTACTGGACATGAAATGTGAACTCTGATTTCTCTCCACAAATGCTGCCAGACCTGTTGAGATTTTCCAGCAATTTCTGTTTGTGTATCAGATTTCCAGCATTTGCAGTTCTTTCATTTATTTCATCCTTCTGCAAACTGTTTGTATCCTTCTTGCAAATTGCCTTTCCACCTATTTCTACAAATTTGGCTACAGCATATTTGTTCATTCTTCCAAGTCTTTAATATATATTATAAACAGTTGCAGTCCCAGTGCTGACCCCTGTGGAACCCCATTCATCACAGGTCACCAACCTAAAAAAAATCCCTCATTCCTACTAGCTGTTTCCTGCCCATCAGCTAATTCTCTATCCACGGTAATAGACTATCTCCAAAGCCATGGGCTCTTATCTTATGACTTAACCTCTTGTGAGATACCTTATGAAATGCCTTCTGGAAGTCCAAATACAACATGGTTACTGGTTTCCCTGCTATCCACTCTGAATGAGACTTCCTCAAAAAATTCTAGTAAATTAGTCAGATGTGATTTCCCTTTCATGAAACAATGCTGACTCTGTTTGATTAGTCTGTGATAGGATGGAAAGCAGGAATGATTAAATGACAAAGGGGTCATGTTGTAAGACAAGGAGGAGTGTTAATTGGACAAGTGCATAAACTATTCTATCACAGTATTTCAATTTTTTGTTACTGTTTGCCCTCTTTTGCCTGTCTCTGTACCTGATTAAAAGCTACTGCTACAACAACTCCAAAATCTTCCAGGAACAAAAACAAAGTTGCTGGAAAAGCTCAGCAGGTCTGGCAGCGTCTGTGAAGAAAAAATCAAGTTAATGTTTCAGGTCTGGTGACCCTTCCTCAGAATCTTCCAGGTCTGATGAAATTTCACTGAATTCAAATGCTACCCAAAGTAAGGAAACTGTGTTATTTCTTTAAAATACTCAGGGAATCTTTAATTGTTTTTAAGAATATATCAGAAAGACTTTTAGAAGTTTGAATCAATTATAAAAGGATCAATTATAATTTTCTTGGATAATAAACACTAATCTGCCTGATCTGGCAACTCCAGCAGGAAGCATTCTGACAGGAGGGGAGTTACAAAAAAATCCTGTGACTGGCTGATACAAGGGAGAGCTGCATATTTAGGATAGCTACAAGTAAAGGAGCTGGAGGCTGCAAGTGATCATCTCACAGATGCAGATACAAAGAGAAAACAGACAGAGATGGAAAGATGATTCTTTTGAGGAGAAGATGCAAATCGCTTTCAGGAAGATATCAATTTTTCTGCTTGGTAGAACATGAGACTAAAGCACTTGAAGGTACAGTGTGAGTTGATGTAAAGGTCTAAATCTTCAAAGACGTTTTGAATGTTTCAGAAACATTAATATATATGGGTGTTTTCTCAGAAGTGATCAAATTGTAAACTAGCTATAAGAAAAACAAAGTTGCTGGAAAAGCTCAACAGGTCTGGCAGCATCTGTGAAGGAAAAAACAGAGTTAACATTTTGGGTCCTAAGGAAGGGTCACCGGACCCGAAACGTTAACTCTGTTTTTTCCTTCACAGATGCTGCCAGACCTGATGAGCTTTTCCAGCAATATCTGCTTTTGTTCCTGATTTACAGCATCTGCAGTTCTTTCCATTTTTATTTAGTGTAAATTAGCTATTATTGCTTGAAATTAAACTCCAGAAATCAATATCATCTGGATTGCCATAAAATTCCTACAGTGCAGATGGAGGCCATTTGCCCCAATGAGTCTGCATTAACCCTCTGAAGAGCATCCCACCCAAAACCCACACCACCCCCATAACTCCACATTTACCATGTCTAATCCACCTAGCCTGCACATCCCTGTACACTACGGGACACTTTATCATGGTCATGCCACCTAATCTGCACACCTTTGGGCTATGCAAGGAAACCATAGCAGCCAGTGGAAACCCTCACAGACATAGGGGTAATGTGTAAACTCCACACAGCGAGTCACCCAATGTTAAAATTGAACCTGGGTCCTTGGTGCTGTGAGGCTATAGTGTTAACTGCAGTGCAATAGTGCCACTCATCTATCACCTACTGTCCCACAATGCCACCATTAATCTGAGGGAGAGAAATTGCTTAAAAGTGTGCCTTTTTGATGACGAACATGCCTGTGAAACTTGAACACTTGAACAAATAAGACTCCTGGGCCACTCTTGCGGACTCTTGCAGCTAAGTAGTGGTACATATGTGTGAAGAATGATACAAATGTTTGTGATTACATAAGACACATCTTTCTTGTATTGACTACCAATTAATTCATGTATAATTTGCATTGGTTGTGACTCATGCTAAAGTAAAAGCTACAAAAAATGAAATCTGGTTGGTAATTGTTTTCATTAAGACATCGGTCAGTAAATTTGGTTATTTGGTTCATGGTTTCCTCACAGTGGTCATGACACTAACTCATTTCTACTTTCACAGATACTGCCTGATTTTTTAATGCTTCCAGAGTTTCCCGTTTAAGTTATAGGATTTTAGCATTCGCAGTATGTTGACTATCTTCTGATTTCGTTTTCCCTTATCTTGGTTGAAGCTGGCTACCTGAAATGGGATGAGTTCCATTTCACTACCAGCACTTTTCTAAAAATTTAACCTATTTTTCTAGTCAACCTGTTCAGCGATGTTATTACACTCCATTGCAGCAGATGTGACTTGAACTCCAGGCCTCCCAGTCCAGGAGTAAGGACACTACTACTGTGCCACAAGACGGCCCCTACCAACACATTGCAACTTAATGAACACAAAGGTTTCAGATGTGTGGATAAGGAAACATTCAGCTGAAAATGATCCAGTTTTGACCAGCATGTGCAATTACCTGTGAGAAATATTTTGGTAACCATTTATGTCCTTTGCAACTTTCTGATTTAATTTTCTAAATACCTCACACACTACCACATAAAGCTGAGGAATGAGGAAAACTAAAACAGTTTTTTCATTGGATCAGAGCCTGATCTGCACGCCAAGATTTTGTGTCCTGGGATTTAGTTCTGAACTCACCCATTCCCTTATCTCTGACATGCACTTATCAGTATAAGTTGTTGAATGTCAAACTGTGATATTTCGTCAAGTTGAAGTTGGCCTAATGCCAAAAACCTACCCTTTCATGGATTCATCTCTTGTTTGGGTAATCACTTGACAAAAATGCATATGATGTTAATTAGAAGTTTCACAAGGAATTGGCATTTCTAAACCACTAGCTCAAATGCAGTGTGGGGGATACCTTGCCCTGCTGATCTCAAAACATTGAGTCCCGGAGTTAAAAGAAAGAAACCTTCATATTTCCATATTTATGTTTATTATCTCAGCATGCCCCAAAGCACCTTACATCCAAAGCAGCATTTTTGAAATGTAACCGTTTATGTAGTGTAGGAACTACACCATCCAATTTGTGCACACCCAACTCCCACCAGCAGAAGTGTGAGAATGGCTGGAAAAAAACTATTTCAGCTGTAGGAGCAAGTTACTGCGGATGCTGGAATCTGAACTGGGAACAAAAATTGCTGGAGATCACGGCAGCATCCATGGAGAGAAAGCAAGCTAATGTTTCGAGTCTAGATGACTCTTCATCAGAGGTGAAGTAAGTGATCTCCAGCATTTTTGGCTTTCAGTTCAGATTCCAGCATCTGCAGTAATTCGCTCCTACATTATGTTTAATTGACTGCCTCATCTCTTTGAGGAATGCCCACCCTGAAGAAGTTTTGCTCTTCCCTCCAACAGGAATTCCAGTTGTCTCTTTCACCATTCACTGCTGCTGTCACATTCCAATCACTTAATTTGAACTATCAACATCCTTTCTCTCCCCAGCACTCCAACATCACACCCCCCCATTGTATAAATGCTGCCCCCTCCATACTTCACTTCAGCTCTGATAGAGTCATCTAGAATCGAAACATTAGCTTGCTCTCTCTCCATGGATGCTGTCTCACCCACGGTGATCGTGATTTCAATAAGGGAGGTAGAGAGAAAACAGGGAATTATATACCAGTAAGCCAAACATCAGTAGTGGGGAAAATTCTCGAATCTGTTTTCAAGGACTTTATAGTGGAGCATTTAGAAAGCAGTGGCAGGATCAGATAGGGTCAGCATGGATTTATGAAGGGGAAATCATGTTTTACAAATCATATGAAATTCTATGAAAATGAATTAGTAGAGTTGACAATGGGGAGCCAGTCGATATGGTATATTTGGAATTTCAGAAAGCGTTTGACTAAGTCCTGCGTAAGAGATTATTATACAAGTTTAAAGCGCTTTGGATTGGGGGATGTACACTGAGATGGACAGAAAACTGGTTGGCAGAGAAGAAACAACGATTAGGAATTAATGGGTTCTTTTCAAATTGGCAGGCAGTAACTCGTGGTGTGCCACAGGGATCAGTGCTGGGACCCCCCGCTATTCACAATATATATTAATGATATGGAAGGGGGAAGAACATGTGATAGCTCAAAGTTTGCAAATGATACCAAGTTGGGTGGGAGAGTGAACTGTGACGAGGATGCAGAGATCCTTCAGCATAATCTGAACAGGTTGGGTGATCATGGAAAATCAATGGCAGATGCAGTAAATTTGGATAAATGCGAGTTACTCACTTTGGAAGCAAAAACAAGAAGGCAGATTGCTACCTGAATGGCTGTAAATTGGGAGAGGGGAGTGGGCAGTGAGACCTGGGTGTCCTTGTGCACCAGTCGCTGAAGGTAAACACGCAGGTAAAGAAGGCAAATGGTATGTTGGGCTTCGTTGCGGGAGGTTTTGAGTACAGGAGCAGGGATGTGTTGTTGCAGTTAGACAGAGCCTTGGTGAGGTCATACCTAGAATATTATGTGCTGTTTTAGGCTCCTTTTCTGAGGAAGGATGTTCTTGCTCTTGAGGGATTGCAGCGAAGGTTTACCAGCTGATCCCAGTGAATGGCAAGACTGACATACAAGGAGAGATTGACTAGGTTAGGATTGTTTTCGCTGGAGTTCAGGCAAATGAGGGGGGTTCTCATAGAGACTTATAAAATTCTAACAGGACTGGACAGGGTAGATGCAGGGAGGATGTTCCTGATGGTGGGTGTGTCCAGAACCAGGGGTCATAGTCTGAGGATTTGAGGTAGACCATTTAGGATGGAGATGAGGAGACATTTCTTCACCCACAGGGTGTTGAGCCTGTGGAATTCTTTACCACAGGAAGTAGTTGATGCCAAAATATTGAATGTATTCAAGAGGCGGCTAGATAGTCATGATAGTCAAGATAGGCGGCTCAATATAGCACTTGGGGCGAATGGGATCAAAGGTTATGGAGAGAAAGCAGGATTAGGCTATTGAATTGGACAATCAGGCATGATTGCAATGAATGATGGAGCAGGTTCAAAGGGCCGAATGGTCTCCTCCATCTCATATCTTCTATGTTTCTATCTGTGAGAGAGTACCTTGATTCGTCGACAGTCTCTTGGTACTGAATTGGAATGCCAGTCTGAATTAAATATTCATATTTCTAGTGTGGGTTTTGACCTTCTGACTCAGAGACAGTCACATTACCAACAGTACCAGAACTAATATTCATTTATTGTGACATTTCATATGTCAAAATGAATATATACAGCTATCAAAATTGTATTCATGTCATAGAGAGGAGGTTGATTAGCTCAGTTGACTGGACAAGCAGGTTTGCGATGCAGAGTAATGCCAACAGCATGGGTTGAATTGCTACATCAGCTGAGGGTACCATTAAGGACTGTCTTTCTGAACCTCTTCCTTCACCTGAGGCATGGTGACCCTTAGGTTAAACCGCCACCAGTCATTTCCCTCTAATGAGAGAGGTGATATGGCAACTTCACCTTTACTGTTGTAATACCAATACACGCGAGGTACCATTCTTATTAGCCTCAATCTCCTGGCTCTTCAAATAATGCATTGTTCTCTGGCCAAGAAAGATGTTGTCAAATTTCTGTAGCATCAAAAATGCAGTTCTGTAACCTGCTGCTTAAAGTTTGCTGCATTTTGCTGTATAAACAAAACATAGCTCAGTTGTACTTTTCAGGCGGCAATCAATACTGCCTGTATGAGTGATCAGAACATGCTGTGGTGTATATTTCATGATGTTGCACTTGTTATAAACAGAAATTTGGGAATATATTTGTCTCATCCTCTTAACTGGTGGAGAACACAACCTGCAAAGCTGGCAGTCAAAATGCTAAAATATTAATTTCAGAACCAGTTTAGGAAACGTTCTTGCAGAAATAGATAGGGAAAATATTAAAATTGTGTATTGACAGAGTTCCATTACATTGTGATCACTCATACAAGATGCAATAATAATTCAAAGATTTGTTTAAATATGTTACGTAGTTGAACTGCATTCAAATTTTGAGTCCTAGGTACCAAAACTGTGGAATGCCAAAACCTTGCAGTACACATTTTAAACAAGAAATATTTAGCTGAATATCTCACATTGTTTTGCTTTATTAATTTTCACCATAAATTAAACGGTAAATATGTACTTCTTCACTGAGAATACAACTTATAATGCATATAATCTGTCACACTATTAGGACTTTTTTAAAAAAAAACTGTAATCAGTAAGCTGAAATTAATAGACTTAATGAAAATTTCATATGATTTTTTGCTAGCATCTTGATTTGGCTTGGCGCCAGATTCTAGAATTCTCCTCTTAAATTTTTATCTCTCCAGGTCCCTTCATACCTAAAATTTCATTAATCAAGTTTTTAATTCTATTGTCTCCTTCATTCACTCAAATCCATCTTCTTGTCACATTATGTGTTGCGGTGCTGTGCTGTATTAAAGGTAGTATATAAATGCAGGATTTTGCTGCTCTTCAAAATGAATGGACAAAATACTGTTACTGCAATGAGACACAATACCACACCCTCTGATTGCACAAACTCTGGCAAAGAAATCTGCAATTTTTGATGTCAGCAGCGTTGTTCAGTTAAATGCATTAAAAACACCCTGTAATGACAAGCAACTTTCAAAATTAATCCATAGTGGCAAATAGAGCGCAGCTATTCCAATGTTTATGAGAAGAATAATAATTCTCAGGAATGAACACAATTTTGAAAGCTATTTGTGATTAATCAGTTTGATAAATTTTCATGGGCTTATAAATTGCTACTCAAAAATTTCTCAGCTTTCATATTCTTTTGGTCTTCCTATACATACATTCTTTACGGCTGAGATCATGACTAGCCGAAAACCTATGTTAAGTTGAGTGGCCTTAAAAAGCACTTCCTTTTTCCATGAGAATTTCTGCTAATATATCTTAGTTACTCAGATTGGCTTAAATTGTTGGATTTACAAAGATGGCTGAAGTCAGACTGTAGCTTTCATCTAACAGCCAATTGAACTGTTCATAATCTTGCAAATCCTTCAACTACTTTATGTTATTGTCCAAGGGAAGAAAGTGAATATTTGGGAAAAAAAAGTCACCCACATCTCGGCGCCAAGGATAGATAATATAAACAAGGAAACTGCGCAGTTCTACTAAAAAAATTCTGCACATGTACTCTTATTCCACACTGAAAAGACTGCAGTTCTCTTTTTTTATTTTCAACTGCAAAGCAATTAAATAGCCAGGCAACTTTAGCTAACTGTGTTTATGAAGTTCTGCACTCTGACTTGCTGTTTGCAGAAAGGGCCTGGAGGGAAATTGCAATTCTTGCCAGTCAAAACTCTGCTGGCTAAACCTCATGTTCTCCTTCCTTGGCATTAGCTTGTTGGTCTTCTTTGATACAAGTCTTTTCATGACAATATTGAGCAGCATGCTACATGCTGCAGTGATCTGACAACTCACTTCAGCTTATTCTACAAGCCTGCATCACGGCACTCCAAATATTCAAAACATTCTAAGTCAAAGTATGCCCTGAAGATGCGGCTCTGGTTTAATATTCTACCCAAAAGCAAGTACCTCCAACAGTGAAGCAGTGCCCAGTACTTTGCTAAATTGTCAGTTTTCTATGCTGAAGACCCTGGAGGAGGACTTGAACTGACAACGTTTTGATGTAAAAGACAGTGTGCTACCACTGAGCCTGGGGTGATGCCTTTGGACTGTATCTCTCAGGAAAGGGATAACTTACCACTCACATGTGCCAAAAGCATGTTTTTATAAATTTCTCACAATGAATGCTGAATGCTGGTATGATAAACATCACAGAACTAACTGAATTGGCTTCATATGTCAACACTGAAATTGAAGATTGATGGTCAGGTAGTAACCAGGTGGCAGGGGGTCATTTCAAGTCACCTCAGTGGCGTAACCTGCCATCTTATGCTTCCCTACCACATCCTATAATTTTAACCCGATATTCAGAGCTGTTGAGAAAGGTAGCCACAGTGAAGGAGCTCCTACTTTTAAATATGTAGATTGAGATGTCATGCCATTGATTTTTCACGGTTGTCATACCCAGTAGCCAGGCAATGCCTTATGCTTATAGGGATTAAGAGGCAGGTCTGGAAGAATTAAGCTGTGAAATTGGATTCCAGAGCTGTCGTGGCACCAGTCTTATGACAGCTCCAAATAGTTGGATCATGCTTCCAGCCACTTCAAACTCAATCAACCTGGCACCCTTGTTGGTCAAGGTGTTTGAGTTGTGCTTACACAGTAGGATGAAGAAAGATCCCATCATGATGTTAATTAGCCAACAATGGTAATTTATGTAAATTACATGTTTCTAATTTACTCATTAGTTGTGGCAATCGCTGCCTGGGCCAGCATTTATTCCCCATTCCTGATTGCCCTTGCAAAGGTAGTGGTGAATTCCTTCTTGACTGTTGCAGTCTATATGGTGCGGTTATATCTACAGTGCTGTTAGGGAGGGAATTCCAGGATTTTGACCCAGGCATGATGAAGGAATGACAATAGAATTCCAAGTCAGGATGGGTGTGTGGTTTGGACAGAAGCCCGCATGTGATGGTGTTCCCATGTGTTTGTTGCCCCTGTCCTTGTAGGCTGGCCCAAGTTGTGGGTATGATGGGTGCTGTTAAAGGAGGCTTGGTGAGTTACTACAGTCCACCTTGTAGTGCTGACACTATGTACAACTGTGGTCGGTGTTAGATGGAGTGCCAATAACACAAGCTGCTTTATCCCAGGCATTGTTGAGCATACTGTGTGTTGCTGGAGCTGCACTCATTCAGGCAAGTGGGGAGTATTCCAGCACACTTCTGAATTGTGTTTGTAGATGGTGGATTGAGGAGGTGACTTACTCATTGCAGAATTCCCAGACTCTGAGAAATGATAACCCCCAGGATGTTGATAACAGGTGATTCAGTGTACAGTATTGATGACAAGTAATAATGGTTGGGTTCTCTCTTCTTGGAGATGGTCATAGCCTAGTGCTTATGTGGCACTAATGTTACTTCCATTTAACAGCCCAAGCCTGAATGTGAGGCAGATCCTGTTGCATCTGATCATGGACTGATTCAGTACCTGAGGAATCGTGAATGGTGCGAACATTGTGAAGTGATCAGTGAACATCCCCACTTCTGACCTTACGATGAAGGGAACTTCAATGATGAAGCAGCTGAAGATGGTCAGACAGAGGGCAATACCATGAGTCACTCCGAAGGTGATGTCCTCTGGATGAGATGATTGACCTCCATCAATTATAATCATCTCCCTTTGTGCTAAGTATGACTCCAACAGGTGGAGAGAATTCATTTTGCCAGGTCTCCTCGATGGCGCATTTAGTCAAATGCTGTCTTGATGTTAAAGGCAGTCACTCTCATGCCCCTATTCAAGTTAAATATATTTTTTACTGTTTGGATCGAGTCTGTACTGAGGTTTGTGCTGAGTGGGCCTGATAGAACCCAAATTGAGAGTCAGAGAGCACTGTCGATGACATCTTCCATCACTTCGCTGATGACTGAGAGTGGAATGTTGGGTCAATAATTGTTTGGGTTGGATTTCTCCTGATTTTTGTGGTCAGATACTTACCTGAGGAATTTTCTACATTGCTGGGTATATACCAGTGTTGTAACTTTAGTTGAACTGCTTGTTTAAGGACACATATATATCTGGAACACATGTCTTCAGTATATTGCTGGAATGTTCTCAGAGCTTTTGCAGCATCCAATACCTTCAGCCATGTCTTGATATAATGTAAAGTGACTTGAATTGGCTGGAGAAGGGTAACTGTGATGTTGGGGACCTCAGAAGATAGACCATCACTTGGCACCTCTGCTTAAAGACTGTTAAGACTGTTTCAGCCTTATCTTTTGCATTGCTGGGCTGGACTCCTCCAACATTTAGGATGGGGAAATTGGTGGAGTCTCCTCCTCCAGTGAATTGTTTAATTGTCCACCATCATTCATGACTAGATGTGGCAGGGCTGCAGAGATTAAATTTGAACTGATGATTATGGGATCTCGCAGTCTATGGATAACATGCTCCTTCCACTATTTGGCATGCAAGTAGTCCTGCATTGTAGCTTCACCAGATTGACATTTCTAGGTATGCCTGGTGCTGCATCCAACATACCCTGCTGTACTTTTCATTGAACCTGGGATGATCCCCTGGTTTGATGATATGATAGATTAAGGGGTTTGGTGTTCCATGAGTTGATTGGTATGATGCCAGTTGATGGTAATACTGGACAATCAGAGTGAAATCTGGCTTGATAGACCATGAGTTTTATGTTTCCTATGTGTTGTCTGTGGTCATCCACTGAACATGTTTACAAGAGGCTGCCAATATGCTTTTAACATAAGAAAAGAAAAGGTTAGTATGCACAAAAGAAAAAACTAATTTACATTGTGTAAAAACTATTTGAAATGGTCTTATTACAAGTATTGGAAACAAACAATTGACCTTTTTAACCTCAAAAAAACAAACATATAGATGCATTACCTTTCATGATGGGTCACCTTGTTTCCATGCAAAAGTTCACTGCTCAGTGGGCAGGGGAGTATTTGGTTTCTTTCTGGCAAACATCGTGAGCCTGTTGGTATGAAGGGAGAAGGGACTCGAGCTTTGGTGCTTTGAAGGGAGAAAGTTTCATGGGTGAGGGGGTGGAGATGAATCTAAGCTTGGGGGATGAAGGGAGGGGTGACAGTTAAAAGTCTAGGAGAGGGGACAAAAGGAAGGCAGATCCTTATTCTATGGGGGATGATACAGAGCCTGGGTAGGGGAGGCAGAACTGCAGGAGGAGGGATGGTCCCATATCTGGGTTTGAGTGGGCAGGGAAATAAATGACCACAGGTGGAAGGGAGGTATGTCTGGAGCTTGGGGAGGAAGAGGAGGGGAAGAAAATTCCTAAATGTGGGAGGGAAGGGACGGATATAGTCCAATGACTAGGTTAGGGAAGAGGTGAAGTCTCAAGCAAGTGAGTGGGTCAGAAGAGAAGGAGCCCCAGCAGTCTCAGAATCTGCTGGAAGCACCCCAACAGTCTAGCTGTTGGTGCTCAGCAAGGTGATTGGGTTGGGGAGAGGGCAATGGGATCTTGAAGTCACTGCCAGGCCCTTCCTCACAGGGAGACAGGGCACTACCAGTAGCATTCAGTTGGTGGAGGAACTACAGGCAGGGCCCCCAGAAGTTTCTTTTCAGAGATGGCTCGGCCTTACGTCTCCACCCTTAGCCCTGTAGGAATTCAAGCCCGGAGCAATATGCCTGGACCTTCTAGTCACAAACACCACAATGGGTGCCTGACCAAAACTCTAAGGTCAAGGAGTCCATTGTAGCGTAGACTCTCTCCAGCCCAGTTGTGGAATCTGGGATTGTACAGATATGTATTGGGGGTGGCAAATAAGGAAAATCACCTGGGTGACATGGCACTGCAAATATGTTACCACAATTATATATAAATGTCCACTTCTCTTCATCAGCTGTGTGTGCCAATTCTGTCTGGCCACAAGTACAGCATTGAAGGTACGAAGCCTAATCATGCTTGGTACTACATGATGTTTGATAGGCCAAAGTGTGAAATGAGTAGTTCCTGCACCATGGGCAGGCTATGGGCAAAAGTCAGGTGATTACTACTTTGCCAATGTTTCCAGGTGGCCAAAAAATTGTTTGTGCATCACAACCATTAGTAGCATTGTTTGGCAGTATTGCTTGTTTTGGTCATGACTGCTTGGGGCCAGGATTTGAAGTCCAAACTGTAGGTTAATGCCTCAGGTTCACACACAGCATATAGCACTCACAGATCTCTAACTGAATTAAATAGAATTGAATGATCTATTGCACTTGTATTGTACAGTGAATAACACAGTAAAATACAGTGAAAAGCTCCAATTGTCATCACCATCCGGAACCATTTTGAATAGTTTAAGAATAAAAAGATATAGCTGAAGGAGAGTTCATCTTCATTCCACCACCTCCACCATGAATCCTTAACCTCATTGTGTTGCGAATCCAGTGATAGTGAGGCTGATTTATTTTGGATTGCTATCCTTGTGTCATAACATGTATTTGATGGTCAATATTAGTGAGTGTCTGTGTAATGCTGTTACATTTTGAAGGGCATCACATCACTCAAAACTGAAGCCCTCCTTCACAAAATGAAACAACCCGCTTACCCCTGGTGTGGTCACAGCCATTTCCATCTCCATTGCAAATTTGTTATTTACAACATGACAGAAGGAAATACAATCAGTCCTCAAACAGTGAGTTTTAGGCACAGCCTCTTGGTATTGGCGCATCTTCAAACTTAAACATTCTCTTCCTGGTAGCCATCCCTGTCAACCCCATAACCTTGAACTTCCCCAAGTTTCCGCCCAACCCGTCTAGCTAAATCTCCATCTGCCCAACTTATCTCCCACCAAGGCGAGGCATATCAAGTAAAGAAGTGAGATATGGTAGTACACGCAATTGAAGCCAGGATGCTGCTGAACATCAATGACCCTCCCTCCTGCGCTACCCCTTTTTCTTCAGTGCTCTATCATCTCCGCCACATTGCAACCTTCAGATTTGTAATCTCTCTGAATCTCTGCATGCAGCCTCCAATCCCCACAATTCAGTTCTCCAACTTCCCTCCCACAGTAGTGGCTTCTCATAACACCCCTACTTGACTTTTGGTGGACAGACCCTGAGACGTACTATGGCCCACCCCTTTGAGAAATTTAATGGACATCTCAGACAATGATTGACCAGACCCCTGACTGATATCTGAACAGATCCCTGACTGCCTTCCTGCAATTACCAAGACTGGTTACACTGCACCAACAGGTTAATCATGGCCCACTCCCAAACCTGTAGAAGTATGGGCCCATGATCCTGACCACCTAAAGTGGCTGACTGAACATGCCCAAACCCCTGGACTGATGTCAGAGGCTGTCCTTCTGGTGCTGGGACCTCCTGCCTCAAGCCTGCATCACCATTTAATATGATCATGGCAGAGCTCATTTTGGCCTCAACTCCAATTTCCTGCTTGCTCTCCATTGCCATTCAGTCCATTAAAAGTTAAAAATCTATCTCCTCCTTCAAGTTATTCAATGTCCCAGCAGCCCCTGCATTCTAGGATACTGAATTCCACAGTATCACAAGCTTTTGAGTGAAGTAATTCCTGCTCTTCTCTGTTTTAAATCTGCCATCCCTTAGTCTAAAACTATGCCCTCTCATTCTAGATTGTTCACAAGGGGAAACATCCGCTCTCCATCAACTTTGTTCCTTTTGGCATATTAGATACCTCAATCATGTCTCCTCTCATCCTAAAATTTAGTGAATACAGGCAATTCGACACAAAAACAGAAGTTGCTGGAAAAGCTCAGCAGGTCTATCAGCATCTGTGAAGAAAAAAAATCAGAGTTAACGTTTTGGGTCCGGTGACCCTTCCTCAGAGCTTTTCCAGAAACTTTTGTCTTTGTTCCTGATTTTCAGCATCTGCAGTTCTTTCGGTTTTTAATCAGGCAACTTGATACCTGCCCACCAACCCTGATTGATGACTGTTGACAACCATGGTAACTGCCTGAATCTGGGTCTACATTATAAGGCAAGTCAAGACAGAAGTGCTGTGAGCCACTTTGCTATGGCTAACAGGGCAAAATGCCAAGAGGCAAGACTGGCCATGGCAGGGCAAGGCAGGGCAGGGATTCTGTGAGTATCAAAGTAGGCACAAAATGAGTGAGTGCTAAGACAATGAGCGAGGAGCCTCAGGACACATTCTGGCTCTATATTCCCGGCACACGCAGAATTCCGATGTCCATACACAGCAACAGCTTCCGGATCCGGAAGTCAATGCATCAGCATGTGCAGACCCGCTGAGCAGCTGCATTGAGGAAACATTGACCTGGTCTAAACCATGAGCTAGGTGCCTGTTTCTGTATGTAAGGTGGCCTGGTGACAATATTGAGACACAGAGTGTCAGTGCACTCCAAAATGCAAATTGAAGTGCTGGAGCAAACTGTAAGTGAATTGGAGATGAGCCATGACATTGTAGTGAGGTTGGTATGTGTCAGATGCCAACATCCATGGGCATGGGCTTCATGCAGGCACCACCCAGGGAGTGTGCTCTGAGATTCTGGGGACTGGTGTTCAAGATAGAAGTCCAGAGTAGCAAACAGCGAGCTGGAGTCACCAGGTAACTGCTCAAGGTTTCATATCAGGAATTGTCCGTGTCTAGTTTCCATTTAGCAGGTAGGAGAACAGAAAACCATATATTAATGAGGTGATAACAATGAGGATGGTAATGAGCAATAATACATGCAAATAGACCTCTCACCACTCACCAGGAAGCAATCTCGGCTGCCATCCAACATTTGCCTGGAAAGTAGGACTTCTTGATGTCAAAGTTGGGAAGATTTTCTTGTCATAACCATGTCGTTCAGTAGCTGGGAATATTCTGCCTACTGTTTGCAGCATCCATGCAATTGTAAGTGTGAAGTTCCACAAGGGTGATGGTCTGAGTTTGTTTACTGGATGTTTCTCGAATTGTAGCCAATCTGTGAATCATGTGATGTAGAAGCCACTTCAGTCCAGTAAACTGTGAAACTAGATTAGAAAATATTATTTTCTTCAAATGTTTTAGAGTCTATTTCATGATTTATTCTCATGACACTCAGCATGATGGTGTAGCCATGATTGTCTGGGTTCAGAATTCCTTTGAATTAAGAAATTTCTCCTCATCTCAGATCCAAATCAACAGCCCATTTCAGACTTGCCAGGCAATTTATCAGTATCTACCCCGTCAAGCCTCTTCATAATCTTGAATGTTTCAATTAGATCACGTCTCATTCTTTGAAACTCCAAAGAACACGCATCTGAAGAAGGGTCCTGATCCAAAACGTCAGCTTTCCTGCTCCTCTGATGCTGCCTGGCCTGCTGTGTTCCTCCAGCTTCACACTGTGTTATCTCAGACTCCAGCATCTGCAGTTCTTGCTATTTCCAGTTCTCTCAACCTCTCTTTAAGGGCCAACATTCTGATCATAGGCAGTGAACCTTTGTTATACTGGCATAGACTTCCGTAAATATAGGGACCAAAATTGCACAAAAGATTTCAGATGCAATCTCTCCAAAGCTCCGTGCAATTGTTACAAGACTTCATCATTGTCATACTAAAATTTCATTAAAATAAAGGCCAATGCACTACTTGCTTTCCCAATTGCTTGCTGTTCCTGTTAACTCTCTGTTATATTGCCTCAGTGCACCCAATCTCTCTGAAAATCAACATCTACAAATATTATGGCTTTGAAATAATTTTTTTTTATTCTTTTGACCTTAGTGAGTAACCTCACATCATGCTTCATCTCCAAGGTAATGATTCTGAAAATATTAAAGTTCAATTTGAATTAAGCTCCACTCAATCTGATGATGTCAAACAGTCTTGGGTGGGGAAATGAGTGGTCTGCCTTGAAATCCCAATGGAGAGAGATGTATCATCTTTTCTTCTTGATAGCATTAGTTATCATTTCGAACAAATCATGATAACTTTCACTAAATATTTCCATGCAATAAACTACATAGTGTCATAGAGTTGTACAGCACAGAAATAAACCCTTCGGTTCAACTCATGCATGCTGACCAAATATCCTAATAGTCTAGATAACCAGGTAATGTAGTCCCATTTGCCAGCATCTGGCTCATATCCTTCTCAACGCTGCCTGTTCATATACCCATCTAGATGCCTTTAAAATGTTGTAACTGAGATTGCTTCCTGGTTAGTTGTGGGACGTTTATTTGCATGTATTATTGCTCATATCATCCTCATTATTATCACCTCATTAATATATAGTTTGCCATTCTCCTACCTGCTAAATGGACACGAAACGCTGACAATTCATGACATGAAATCTAGAACAGTTACCAGGTGACTTCCTCTGGCTGCTCATTCCATACACGCACCAGCCTCTGCGTGAAAAAGTTACAACTCAGGTCCCTCTTATATCTTTTCCCTGTCACCTTAAACCTCTGTCCTCTAGTTTTGGACTCCCCCACCTCAGGGAAAAGACCTTGGATATTCACCCCATCCATGCCCCTCATGGTTTTGTAAATGATTTTACATCTTGTTAAGATAAGTGTTTATTCTCATTTAGATTCACTCGTGGTTCATCCTCTACAACTGTTAACAAAATAGACCCTTCAGAACCAGTTAATAAAGGAGGACTTGTGGTAACACTCTACCCCATCCATGAACTGCTACACATTGGTCCTGCAGTGCGTACAACATTGTGATCAGCTTTTGGCATCATTGCTTAAATACATAAGGTAACAAGGGTAGCAAAAAAATTCATTGGACCGGGAAGAAAAGATGTTCAGAAGAAAAGCTTACTTTTACTGCTTTAAATACTTTGCCACTTTATCAATAGTCAGATAGTCAATGAACAAATGCACACACTTGATCAACCAAGCAGCAAGCAAAACTCGTAGAAAGAACATGGGAGAAATAGCAGTCCAAGCTGAAGTCTTTCCTTTAGACCTGGTAAGG
The DNA here is from genome assembly GCF_021869965.1 of Rhincodon typus. Taxonomy (NCBI): domain Eukaryota; kingdom Metazoa; phylum Chordata; class Chondrichthyes; order Orectolobiformes; family Rhincodontidae; genus Rhincodon; species Rhincodon typus. Next base: position 126,240,813 of record NC_063333.1, read on the forward strand.
AACACAAGAAAGGTAGTATAAATGAATAGTTGAAAAAAGAACTACTCACATTTGAGAGTTACAGGTCTTATGTTACATTTAAGAAGAATCTAGGCAGTATCAATTCGAGCTTCAGCAGATAAGCAACTGTATTGACGTATGTGAGTGAAATTTAAAATCCCAGTTAGGCAGGTGGCAACAGCTTTAAATTAATGGCACAAAGGATCATGCTCAGAAAGATAGTAGTTAAGGAAGGAATACTTAGCATTTGCTGTGAGTGTTAATACTGGAGTGAACTTGCCCCATGATACATGGCTGCAGTATGTCATCTTAATGGCAATAGTCTGTTCATCAACTGCTGACACGGGCTTAATTATCTCTGTGGGATTATTTGTTTATTCAAAACAGTAAAACATATCACAATTTATACAGCAGCCAAATGATTTCTGAAGGTGCACCTTGCAACCAGGAAAACTACCCAGGCAGAGTCACAACATTGTATACTTACAGTTCATGACATTAAGGCCATTCTCAAATGTAAGCACACATAAAATATCCTACTCCTCTCCAAGAGAAATTGTTTAACAATTCACAATAACAAGTGAGACTATAAGTCTCTACAATTGATTGACAATTAGCTGACATTTCAGATCTCGTGGCAGTGACATTGTCTGGAGATGTCAAGTATTTCTCTAAAGACTGCACACACTTGATCAACCAAGCAGCGAGCAAAGCTTATGGAAAGAACAAGGGAGAATTTGCTTATGCTGACACTGCAGCTAAGTTTGGTTACAGATTAGTCACTGACTGATCTCATTCCTCAAGTTAGTGTGAGTGGTTGAAATCTTATTGGCATGTACTGTTCTGTTCCTTCTGAACTCCCAGCTCATTTTGAAGCTTCTGCTTATACACACAGTTTTGGCATTATTTTGGTCCAGTATCTTGTTCTTTCATGAACTGTTTGGATAACTATTTATGAAGAAGTGTCTAGGCCCGAAACGTCAGCCTTCCTGCTCCTCTGATGCTGCTTGGCCTGCTGTGTTCATCCAGCTCTACACCTTGTTATCTCAGATTCTCCAGCACCTGCAGTTCCTACTATTTCTGGATAACTATCCAGTTGTTCTATTTTTTTTCTTTTTCTGTTTTTTTAAAGCCTGGGTCTCTTCCATTTGCTGCACCAGTGGATTCTTAACCTTATGCATGTCCTGCTTGACTTCTTTCACTTCTTTAGGCATCATTGCTGGCAATTATTTTTAAAGGACTGTCTCATGACTGATTTGCAGCCCTTTATTATATGCACTATGCATCTTCACCTGATTTTGCAGATTCATCATTTATTCAGCATTGCTTTGAACACAATCCAGGATTTCTGTAGCTGCTCCTGCTGAGCCTGAGTTGTTTTACATACAAGCTTCTCCAGATCTTCCTGCAACTGGCAATGTTGTCATTGCATTGATAAACCAAATCTGGGAGTTCAGCCTTTTTTCTGTCTTTCTCCTTCCACCCTTCGATTAAACTGTGTGAGCTCAGGTGTACCCTAAAGACTTCTTAATCTCAAAAATGATTTACGTGGGCTTAGAATTATCCTGAGATAGATGTTTGGCCATTTCCTCTTGAGCCTTCATCTTTCGCTCCTTACCGGAGGACTGGGATTTTAGCTCCACTCGTTCAGAGGAAAGTGAAGCATTCAGTTCTTCTTTCATATTCAGGTCTTTAAGAGTTTCTGGAATAGTTTGTTACAGTTTCCGTTCTGTTTCCAACCTTTGATTAACTCCATGGGTTATGACCAGTATGAGGTTACAGCATGCCAGTATGCCTGCAATTGCTGTTCCAGCAACATCTAGGACGTAGATCATCAACGATGTCCAAGCAGATGGATTGTATTTGCACTTGATATGTACTTGGTAAACCATCACATGTTGCAAGTTTTACATTCTTAGAATTTATCATGGCTTCCCATATCTTAGACAAGTGCTTTTTAGAATTCACAAGGGGTAGTATATTGGCACTTTCACCTGCATCAAGCTTAACCAATAAAAAATAGTCAACACTAAAATAAAATGAAGAACTGCAAATGCTGGAGATCTGAACCAAAAACAGGAATCACTGGAGAAACTCACCAGGTTTGTCACCACCTGTGGGGAGAAAGCAGAGTTAATGTTTTGAGTCCAGTGACTCTTCAGCAGGACATCAGAACAAGCAACCATTTTCTGAGAAAGGATCTTTTTCAGTTTTGCACACAATTTGAACAGTGTGACTATTTCATTTCTGATGATTGGCAGTTTAAACCACATTTTCACAACTCTATCTCACCGGGTACACGGTCAAAGTCTAGTTTATCACTCATTTATTGGAAGAGTGCCAGGTGGTCTTTTTTTGTAGTTTTTTTCAATTCACTCTTGGGATGTGGGTGTCGCTGGAAGGCCAGCATTTATTGCCCATTGATAGGAGTCCTTCAGAAAGTGGGCTGCCTTCTTGAATCACTACAGTCCATTATAACATAGATGGGCCCACAATGCTATTCCAGAGGGAATTCCAGGATTTTGACCTAGTGACAGTGAAGGAACAGCAGTGCATTTCCAAGTCAGGACGACGAGTGACTTAGAGCAAAATTTGCAGTTGGTGATGTTCCATAGAATCTGCTGCCCTTGACCTTCTAGATGGAAGTAGTAGTGGGTTTAGAAGGTGCTGTCAAAGGATCTTGCATGAATTTCTGCAGTGCACCTTATAGATTTTACACACTGCTGTGACTGGGTGTCAGTGCAGAAGGAACTGAAGGCTCGTGAATGTGGTGTCAATCAAACAGGCTGCTTTGTCTTGGATGGTGTCAAGCTTTTTAAGTGTTGTTGGAGCTGCACCCATCCAGGCAACTGGGGAGTATTCCCTCACATTCCATGATGGTCAAGCTTTGGGGATTCAGGAGATGAGTTACTCACGGAGTATTCCCAGCCTCTGACCTGCTCTTATAGCCACTGTATTTATGTGATGGATCCAATTATATTTCTGGTCAATGACAACCCCCAGAATGTTGATAGTGGGGGATTCAGTGATGGTAACACCATTGTATGCCAAGCAGTGGTGGTTAGATTGTCATTTATTGGTCATTGCCTGGCACTTGTGTGGCATAAATGTTACTTGCCATTTATCAGACCAAGCCTGGATAGCAGCCAGATCTCGTTGCATTTGACTGCTTCCTTGTCGGAGGAGTTGCAAATGGTGTTGAACATTGTGCAATCATTGGCAAACATCCCCACTTCTGACTTTATGACAAAACAGCTGAACATGGTATAACCTAGAACACTAACCTGAGGAACTCCTGCAGAGATTTCCTGGAGCTGAGATGACTGACCACCTCCAACAACCACAACCATCTTTCTAAGTTCCAGGTATGACTCCAACTAGTTGAGAGTTTGCCCCTTGATATCCTTTGATTCCAATTTTGCTGGCACTCCTAGATGACACACTTGGTTGATGTCGAAGGCTGACACTCACACCTCACCTCTGGAATTCAGCTCTTTTGTCCATGTTTGGAACAACGCTGTAATGAGTTCAGGAGCTGAGTGGCCCTGGCAGAACCCAAACTGGGTGTCACTGAGCAGCTTATTTCTGAGCAGGTGCTGCTTGATAGCACTGTTGTTGACACCTTCCATCACTTTCCTGATGATTGAGAGTAGACTGATGGAGCTGTAATTGAGTGTGTTGAATTGGTCTTGTTGTATGTGTACAAGACACAGCTGATCAATTTTCCACATTATCAGAAAAATGCCAGTGTTGTAACTCCTGGAAAAACTTGGCTAGGGGAGTGGGAAGTTCTGGAGCACCTGTCTTCAGTACTATTGCTATGTCAGAATGGAATACAGACTATATACAAGTCTGAAATGCCATATTAGTGTACATAGTTAGTTGTTAACAGATTGTCTCAAAATGGACACAATAAGGACCAACGTCCCTGTAGTACATTAATGGACTAACTTAGAAAGCCACATCATATTGATCATCAGCAAACACTTTGCATGAGTTGATATTATGTTCTGAAATATGACCTACTCATACAATGATGCAATTTGAATATATTGGGTCTGTTTAAAAGAGGTAGTCAAGTAGTCATGCTCTTTATTTACAACTAGAGTCACAGGGAGTCAAAGAGTCCTCCAGCACGGAGACAGGCCCTTCAGCCCAAACTGGTCCATGCCGAGCAAAATGTCCATCCACGCTAAACCCATTTCCCTGCACGTGCCCCCTATCTGTCTAAGCATTTCCTATCCATGTATTTATCCAAATACCTTTTAAATGTTGTTAATGTACCTGCCTCAACCACTTCCACTGGCAGCTCATTCCGTATGAGCACCACCATCTGTGTAAAAATGTTGCCCCTCATGTTCCCATGTGTTCTTTCCCCTCTTACCTGAAACTGATGCTCTCTAGTCCTCAATTCCCCAACCCTGGGAAAAAGACTGAGTGCATTCACCCTTTCCATGCCTCTCATGATCTTATACACTTCTACAAGATCCCTCCTCGATCTCCTACACTTCAAAGAAAAAAGTCCTAGCTTGTCCAACCTCTCGCTATAACTCAGATCCTTGAGTCCTGGAAACACCCTTGCAAATTTCTTCTGCACTCTTTCCAGTTTAATAATATTCTTTCTATAGCAGGTGATCAAAACTGATCACAATACTCCAAGTGCAACCTCACTAATATCCTGTACAACTGCAACATAACTTCCCAACTTTTATACTCAATGCCCTGAAGGCCAGTGCACCAAAAGCCTTCTTCACTGCCCTGTCTACCTGTGATTCCACTTTCAGAGAACTGTGCACCTGAACTCCAAGGTCCTTCTGTTACACTATGATCCTTAAAGTCCCACCATTCACTATGAAACTCCTACCTTGATTTGACTTTCCAAACTGCAACACCTCACACTTATCTATATTAAACTCCACTTGCCATCTGCAATTTCTTCTTTAGCCTCTTGCTGGGTTCTTGGATATATTTGGTCAGGACCAGGAGATTTATCCATCTTCATACATTCTAATACTTCTAGCACCTCCCCTACTGTGATATGGACTGTCCCTAAGATATCGCCACTAACTTCCCCAAGTTTCCAAGTCTTGATGTCTTTCTCCACGATAAACTCATTGAGGACCTCACCAATCTCCTGTGGTTCCACATATACATGTCCACTTTGGTCAAATTCTCTCTCCAGTTATTCTTTTTCCTTTAATACACTTAAAGAATGTCTTTGAATTCAACCTAATCTTCTCAGTCAAAGCTATCTCATGCCCTGTTTTTGCCCTCCTGATTTCCTTCTTCAGTAAACTCCTGTACCCACTATAAACCTCCAGGGATTCCCTTGATCCTAGCTGCCTGTACCTGAGCCATGCCTCCTTCTTTTTTCTGGTCAAAGCCTCAATATTTCTCGTCATCCAGGTTTCCCAACTCCTGTCAACTCTGTCCTTTACCCTCACAGGAACATATGCATCTTGAACTCTAGCTATCACACTTTTAAAGGCCTCCCACTTGCCAGAGGTCCCTTTGCCTGCAAACAAACTACTCCAATCAACCCTGCAAGCTCCTGTCTAATTCCATCAAAATTCGCCTTGCCCCAATTGAGGACTTGAACCTGTGGACCAGTTTTGTCCCCCTCCCTAAGTATTTTAAAATTAATAGAACTATGGTCACTGGTCCCAAAGTGCTCCCCCACTATCACCTCAATCACCTGTCCTGCCCTATTCCCCAAGAGTAAATCAGGCTTTGACCCTTCCCCAGTACAACCCTCTATACACTGCGTGAAGAAACTTTCCTGAACACATTTAAAAAATTCCATCCCATCTAAGCCCTTAACACTACACAGTCCCAGTCTATGTTAGGAAAATTAAAATCCCCCACTATGACAACCCTATTGCTCCTGCAAATCTCCCCAATCTCCCTGCATATTTGTTCCTCTAATTCCCATTAACTATTTGGGGCCTATAGTACAACCCCAATAACATCACCATTTCCTTCTTATTTCTTAGCTCCACCCACAAGGCCTCACTGGATGATCCCTCAGCTATTTCTGCAATTATTTACTTTCCTAGTAGTTGTCTAATCCCTTCTTAAAACTTAACTACCAGAACTGTTTCCACCATCATTTCAGGAAGTGTATTTGAAATCCTAACAACCAACAATATTAAGACTTTTTTTTTCCCCTTTTCCTGCTTCTGGTTCTTTTCACAATTCTCCTCATTATTTACTCTGCCAATCATTTTGACAACTTTGAAGACCACTATTGAATCTCTCTTAATCTTCTTTGATTTAAGGAGAATAAAATCCTAGTTTCTCTAATCTCTCAAAAATAATTTACGTACCTCATCATGGTCCCGGTTTTATAGATCTCCTCTGCACCTTATAGCTTTGTACCTTCTATGCTGTCCTATTCCTTTCACCTCTAACAAATAGATCTGATGTGACGCTCATGATGCTGCATTTGGCAAAACAATCCCATCTGATTGGTTCCATTAATAATCTTCCACTCTGCTCACCTCTTAGAGGATCTGCTGGCCTGCTTTAATGCTTAAATACCAGATGCAATTATGTGCAATTAACATAATTTGCGAATCAACTTATTCCTGAATATTTTTGTTGTTTTACTTAATTACTGCAAAATAGCAAAAATAATGTGCATGTCAGAGCAGTGTATTCATGCGATTTAGGCACATTAACTCATACGAGGACAATGAGGAACATGAACAGAACTCACACCCACATCAATTATGTAATTTGTGGCATTACCATATCCTTATGCATGATTTACACATCTGCTAGTTCCCAGTGCTCAAATTAACTCTATTTTGTTGAAAAAAAACTAATAAAACCTCGATAAAGATGATGTACTTTTAAGAATGGTTCTTAATCTGTGGTGCAAAGAAATAAAACTGCTTTGATTATTTTACACAAGTGCAAACCTCAAGTGTTCTATCAAATGACATTTTGAATCTAACAAATGAAAGAAATTACAAAAGTAAGGAAGTTTAAAGGCATTCTTATTTCCTGGAAAAGGAACATTTGCACTGTTATGGGTAAAAAAACAGTGTTAGATAAATTTGATAGCTCTTTTAAACAGCCATCATGGGCATGATGGGTGATTGGTCCCTTTTTCTGTTGTGTTACATCACAATTTCAACACTAGCTGTACCTCAAAAAGTACTTCATTGGTTATAATGTGCTTTAGGATGTGCTGAGATTGTAAAAGGTGTGATGTAATGTTACTTCTGATGAAAAGGAAGAAATAGCTTTCTTTTTAATATCCTGTCGGTCAGTCAAAACATTTTTATTTTTAAGCAGGCAGCTGTTGCACTTCTTTGGAATTAAGGAGTCAAATTACAAAGTTTTCTTAACTGATAGGAAAATGAATTTTATTATCTCCCAAAAAAAAGAAACACGCCCAAAACACAATGACCCGAGTCCCAACAGTTTAGTTGTTGTCTTGTTTCTTTAGCACTGGTGAATTGGCAGAAATTCTTGAAATCCTGATGAATAGTTGTTTTGCAAAGTTTATTTTTCATGGAGGATTGGTTTTGAGGTTGAGGACAATGGAGAGAGAGAGAGACATTCGGCTTCTTGCTGTTATCAATTCACTTTTCCTTTTCTCTCTAGCTTTGTAACTGTTGCTTTTGGTCTGTGAAATTACTGCACCAAGTGACCATTTATTTACACGTGCATAGTACATGGGCTCAAATCAGCCAACTCAGAGTCAGTCCCGAGAATAAGGAGAATCTCTGAATCCCCTGTTTATATCTAGTCAGCCAGGGCTCCCTGATTGACCTAGATTAAAAACCCTAATCTTATAGTAAATGAAATCCACCTGGCTCTCATTCCAATCACTGCATCCCTCCCCCACTAAGTCTGGGGCTGTAGGCCTGTTTTCTTTCTTTTAGCTTCTTGTGGAATGTTATCCTCTCAGGCCCAGTTCCTCCGACCTGACTCAGACATGGGCGGCACGTACCAGACCGTAGCCCATTTCTTGCACCCAGAGCATCTCAGGAGAGTTTCCCCCTCTTCTTCAGGCATTAACGGTATTGAGGCTACATCCATCTCAGACGTTGAGGTTTCTTTGATGCTGGACAGAGGAAGAGAATCCACGGTTTCTGACAGCCATTGTGGCTGTTCTGAGGGGCCAGGTTAACAACCCCAATCTAGGATTCCATAGTCGGTGAGATCCACCTGGCCCTTGTTACAATTAATACAGTCAGATTGTGGATTCCAGAGTCCTTCCAAGGGAGCTCCATTGTCTTTCCAAATTGACAGTTGCACACACCCAGCATATAGAAGTTATCATACTACTGTGAATTAAACAGGAGACGCAAATTAATTGATGCTGATTCAGCTGCATTGTTCTAGATTTGAGATAACACAGTAATTTCAGTGCAGATGATTTTCATTTATTCCGTATGAGTTCCTTGAAAATGTCTCAATATGTGGTCAGGTGATCATAGCAGCCATTTTAAATCGGTATTTGTCCTTTTCAGAGATCATTCTTAGTTATGTAAGTCTCAGTTATTAAAATCAGATAATGTAAATTGAATAATGATAATCCATGTTTACCGTTATCGTAACTCTTTTCTTCTCTTTACAATGGAATTGGTTAATCTATCTGGAAGTGAATTATTTTTCATGAGTTGCTACAGAAGGTTACAAAGCAACGTTTAGAAAACACCATTTGTTTAAAACAATCCAACTAGCTTGTGCGCTTATGCAGAAATGGAGATCCAGATTTCAAGCCTTTTCCCATTCAATACACTCTCTGCCCTAAGTCAACATTACACAGCCAATGGAAAGATATTTTTCAACCCCTCTATCCACCATTCATTTTACTCATATTTAACCTGTTTCCTTAACTACATCTACCCGCCTCAGTTCAACAAGTAATAACTCAAATCAACTAATATGAAAGACTGGGAGCAGTCAATTGCGTAAAACATAATATTAAACGTATGGTATAGCAACTAAAAAAATCTAATAAACAATTTTTACTGGGGGAAAGTAGATCTTGTTATCAGTTATGTCGAAATACATAGATTACAGAGCACAGAAACAAGCCATTTGGTCCAATGTGTCTGAGTTGATGCTAATACACTACATTAGTCTCCTCCTTCTTCAGTTATCCAATCCCATCCTTGTGGCTTAGCTTTTGATTGCCTTTTCTCTCATGTCCTTATCTGATTCCCTATTGAATAAAAATCAAGTTTTTTTTTTCCATTAACCACTCAATGCTATTGAGTTTCACATTCTAACCATTCCTTGAGTAAAGTAATTTTCCATTTTCTATTTGGACTTAATAATTACTATTTTGTGTTCCTAATGCTTAAATTCTCCCACAGCTGAAAACATTTTGCATTTTAAAGACCACTGTCAAGTCACCTGTATAACAATACCGCTGAGTATGCTTTGTCATGCAATATGATCCTGGCTGATTTGATAATCCTCAACTCCACCTTCCCATAACCATTTCACTCATAATTAAAATTATGTCTATTTCAGCCTTGAATATACTTAATGGCCCCAGCATCTATAGCCCTCTGGAGTAAAGATTCCACAAATTCACTAACCTCAGAGAGGACTTTCCTCTTCATCTATGTCCTAATTAGGTGACCCCTCTGGCCATGATTCTCCCACGAGAAAAAGCAACCTGTTCGCATCTAATCTGTCAAGACCCCAAAGAATCTTATTTGTTCCAGTTAAGGTCGTCTCTTGTTCTTCTTAAACCCCAATGAGTGCTTGGTCAACCTACTCAACCTCTGCAAAAAAAATCTCGCCATATGGACGAGGAACATAGTGAACCTTCTCTGGAATGATTCCAAGGCCAGTACAGGCTGGGTATCCTTTATTCAAAAACCTCAGGACCATTTCTTTCTAATGAATATTCTGATGAAGGACATTTTTGGTTTTTGGATATATTTACCTAAACCTCTAAAACCTTTCACTAATTATCTCACAACCAAAAGCAAAATAATCACTTAACTCTTGAACTTGCTGGACCCGAGTCTGTTGGGGAATGGGTTTGCACTTTCTTTATCGAAAACCTGGCTGCATCTGGAAACATTTTTTCATTATCTCTGCTCTTATTATTCTTCCTCTTTGTTTGTTGCTACACTTACCACTTAGATCAGTTCAGATTCTTCTGTAACAAACTTTGCTGAGCCCAAAAGGACCCGAATGGGTCAATAGGCACACGGCATTTGTGCCTTTGGAAAAAGAACAATGCTTTTAGGTCCATGCTTTTTCCAAAGGGCCTATACTCAGCGTGTTTTCGTTCCTATGAGATCCGCATTCACAGACATTCAATTTGTCAAATGTGCAGATAAAAAATACCCGACCTGTGTATCTTTCCACGGATAAGCAGGCCAAAACTGTTCACCAGTATTTTATATGTTGTCATATTAGTATCTTATGTGGTTTTGCAAAACCTCCCAATTTTTATACTCCATCCCTTGAGAAATAAAGGCCAAAGTTCTATTTGCCTTCATTATTATTTGCTGAACTTGTACACTAGACTTTTGTAATAAATGTACAATGATTCCCAGATCCCTCAGTGCTGCAGCTTTCTGCAATATTTCTCCATTCAAATGGTATTCAGGTTCTCCGTTCTTCCTGGCAAAATGCATAAGCTCACATCTTCCAACATTATATTCCATCTGCCAAGTTTCTACCCAGTTATTTAAGTTGTCTGTATCCCTCATAAGCCATCCTTATGACTTGTCTCAACACCTAATTTTGTGTCAGTCTTGGAGATAGTACTTCTGTCATCTGTGATAAAGCAGAGGTTGACTCCCCCTCTGATAACTGATACCGAAACACCCAGAGAGGACCACTTCGCCCTATAATCTGTTAAAAGGAGTGCGAGAAGGGATGTAATCTGCTTTTTTTTCAGCAACTTCTAGTGGTTAAGCAAAATAAACCCTGACACTCACTTTACAGTCGACAAGTAAAAATTTATTTATCTAATCCTAACAGTGAACAAATTAACTAAAGTTTTAACAAAGTGAATAAATCCCTTCTAACCACTAACTACTCCCAAATAAACAAAAGATTCTAATGGTATGCTGTTCCAATAAATACACATCACACTTATATAAAACAAAAATAATAAGAATAGAATTTAGCCTCTCGAAATTACAGCCGAGCTACGTGTCTTCCGAAATTTTCTGCGCCTTATCCATTAAATGTGCTGTCAGGAACACCTTCTCCATCAAATGTTCTGTCACGAATATTAATTAGTTGTGTCGTAGGTACCTTTGACTTAGATGGTGCTTTCTCTAAAATTTAAAGAAGGTTGTGAGAGCTAGGGCTTCTCTCTTGCGAGCTGAGAGCTGTTATCTTTTGCAGATAGGAGTTCACTCTCCTATTTTTGCCCAGCTGCCCCTTCTTTTATACCCTTGATGACATATCAATATTTCTTACAATAGGATTGGTCCTATGTTGTCAAAACCATCAGATTTAGATTTAATTAGTTGTTGGTATCTGGGTGCCTCGTTCAAATTAATTGGCTAAATTCAAAACTTGTTGCCTTGATAACAAAACAAAACTGCTGCTTGGCCTGCTGACTATATAGCCTTTGGTACAAATGTTTCAATTCAGGTGCTTTGTGCACCCGCAAACCCACAAGCTGCTGCCCACAGACATCCTTTTTGAATCCCTAAGCACAGAAAAAGCACATCATCTTTTAAAGGGACCGTCCACTGCTTCCCCCCGTCTAATATTTTACAAACACCAATATTTCACAAACATCAAACTCCAAAGCCCTGCCTTCCAATCCACAAGTATTGTGCCCAAATTCGCAACACCTTGCCCCTTTTCTGATGAAGGGTCTAGGCCCGAAACGTCAGTCTTCCTGCTCCTATGATGCTGCTTGGCCTGCTGTGTTCATCCAGCTCTGCACCTTGTTGTCTAAGAAAAAAATGAACCATCATTATGAAAAGATAGTTTCATTATTTTTTCTTTGAAAATCTTAACTCCATTATATTACTAGATCCATATCTCAATAATCCAGAGTTACATATTTCACACTAATTCGATATATACAACCTTGAGCATTATTGTTTCTATTTTATATAAACATTTTCTTTGAAATGCACGATAAAGTATCTGCAATAATATTGTCATGACCTGCAACATGTACAATCTGTTAAATGCTTGTAACATGAGGTTCCAACAAAATAATCTAGTAATTCTCGTCTTTAAATCTTTCCCAAAATGTCAAAAGCCTGTGATCAGTATAGTCAATCATCCCTGATGCATATTTTGCAACATAAATACTAAAACGTTGCCAGGCCATTACCAAACTCAATAACTCTTTTTAAATGGTTAAATACTTTTCTGGAGGAATATAACTTTTTTTGAAAAATAACCAATTGCCTTTCAATTCTATAATCATCCTGCTGTTACAGCACAGCTCCAGCACTTAAATCACTTGCATCGATGGTGACTTTAAAGGGTTTCAAGAAATTGGGCGTGGCTAAAACTAGTGCAGTGGTTAACATGGCTTTTAAATCCTCAAGTGCCTCCTGGCATTGCTCTGTCCACCGACATTTCGAGTTCTTTTTTAACAAATCTTCAGTGGTGCCACCACATTACTAAAGTTTGGTACAAATTTCCTGTAGAATTAAATCAATCCTAAAAATTGTAGCACTCCCTTCTTTGAGGATGGTCTTGGAAATTACTTGATGGCCTTCGTTTTCACATTCGTCATCCGTCCATGTCCACTGTTGTGCCGTAAGAATGTCACTTTTGCCTTTGCAAATTCTGCTTTTGCCAAATTTATGACCAAGTTTACCTTTCATAGTCTCTCAAACAACTCTGCCAAATGCTCCATGTGATCTTTCTACAAATGGCTAAAAATCACTAAGTCATCTACATAGACAGCACAATTAGCCAATCCTGTAACATCTCTGTTCATAAGTCTCTGAAAAATGGCTGGTGTGTTTTTCATTCCAAGGGGCATGGCTTTGAATTGATATAGCCCATTTGGGGTTACCAACGCAGAAACTCCTTTCGCTCTCTCCACCAAAGGCACTTGCCAGTAACCACGAAGTAAGTCCAACTTTGTGAAGTAAGTGGCTTGTCCAACTTTTTCCACACAGACCTCCAGCTTTGGAATTGGGTATGAGTCAGATTTGGTCATGGTGTTGACCAATAATCTATGCAGAATCATTAAGTAATATCAGATTTCGGAACCAACACGATTGGCAAACTCTGCACGTTTTGACTCGGCTGTATGATGTCTTCTTGGAGCATCGCTTCCACTTCCTTCTGAATCTGTGTTGCTTCGAGAGGATTAAGCCTGTAAGGTCATTGTTTTAACAGAACAGCATTCCCCACGTCAACCTCATGTACTACAGTATTAGTCCACCCCATTCTTTATCTACATATGTCCTCATAGAACTGTAACAAGTCTTTCAATTCAGTTCTCTGTTGCTGGGACAGATAGCTCACTACCCTATCCCATTCTTTAAGGACTTCCTCATTATTCAATTTATTCTGAGGCACATCAAAATCCAAATCATCTGGATTTGACTCCTCACTCTCAGTGGCAGCAACTATTACCTGTTTCTCTGGTTCCCTTTCCCTGTCATAGTCAGGTTTCAGCGTGTTCACATGACATACACAATTTTTTTTTTTCCTTTCTGGCATTTTTACCAGATAATTCACCTGACTTAACTTCTTCTCAGTCTGATAGGGACTGCTAAACCTTGCTTTGAAGGGATCTCCTACCACTTGGAACAGCACCAATATTTTATCTCCATGGGCAAATGTAAGAATTTTAGATTTCTTATCTGCTTCTTGCTTCATTAGGTGCTGTGCCACCTTCAAATGATGTCTAGCTAATTCACCTATTCTGTTTAATCTTTCTGTCACCTCAGAAACATAATCCAAATGTGAGATCGGTGACTTTGGGCCCATCAACTTTTCCTTAAATAGTTTGAAAGCCCCTCTTACTTTGTGTCTGAATATCAACTCAAATTGAGTAAGCTGAGTCAATTTATTTGGAGCATCTGTAATAGCAAATTATATAAATGGGATACCTTTATCCCAATCATTTGGGTAACCATGGCAGTAAGCCCTCAGGATTGTCTTTAGGCTCTGATGACACCTTTCTAATGCTCCCTGGGATTCAGGATGGTACACACTTGATTTAAAGTGTTTGATGCCTAAATTATCCATGACCTCCTTAAATAGTTTGGCAGTAAAATTGGACCCTTGGGCTGACTGAATCTCCATGAGCAATCCATAATGGATAAAGAAAGCAAGGAACTCCTCAACCACCATTTTTTGCCTTGACATTCCATAATGGAATTGCCTCCGGAAATCTGGTAGACACATCATTATGGTTAGCAAATACTGGTTCCCACTTTTAGTTTTAGGGAGGGGACCTAAACAATCAATCATAACTGCATGAAAGGTTCTTCAAATGCAGGAATTGGCATCAAAGGTGCTGGTTTTATTACTGCCTTTGGCTTTCCTACCATCTGACATGTATGACAGGTACAGCAAAATTCATCCTCATTTTTATGTAATCCAGGCCAATAGAAATGCTTCTGTATCTTAGCCCGAGTCTTCCTCACTCCAAGATAATCTCCTACAGATAACTTGCTTGCTACCTGCAATACTTCCTGTTTGTATGCGACCAGCAACACAATTTGGTGAACCTCCAACCATTTCTCATCTGCACTAACCTGCCAAGGTCTCCATTTCCACTTTAAGATTTTATCCTTAAGGTAATAACATTCTGGAATATATTCTGGCTCCTTTTCCAAGACGGCTTTATGATATAAATCCTTTATCGTCTCATATTTTTGTTATAATTCCATTAATATTTCTGAAATAAACATCTCTGCCTGTTCCTCTACGTGCTTGGGATTTTCTTTTACCATTTCATCTGACTGTGGGATCTTGTCACAGTCCAGAAAAATTCCAGGGTATTTTCCTTTTGACTCCTCAGTTCCCTGGTTTTCTTTCAGCTTCTCCACTACAATGGTCATCACTCCCACTTTTGATCCAACTATAACGTTTCCAAGAATAATTTGTATTCCTGGATTAGCCACTCTTTCAATCACTCCCACTGTCTCTTCCCCAGTCTTGATTGGACGTTTTAACCTTATTTTACACAGGGGAACACTCCATTTATTCCACAGATTATCACTCTCTTGGACAATATTTCAGAAGGAGTGCAAATATTTTCATCTCTTACTATTAGAGACAGCTCCCGCATCTCTCAATACTTTAACTTCTCTACCTACTCCCACGGTTCTACCCAAGTAAACCTTATCCACACAGTGAAGTCTTTGAAGAGTTTGAGCATTATCTTTCTATCCAGCCCATGACTAGGCTGTGCAATCTCCTGCAACTCCTCAACTTCTCTTGGGATTTCCTTCGCCACCTCAACTAATCCCATTGGTTTAGCCTCATTTACCACACTCTTTTCTCCAGTGCCTTTCCTAAACCACCAGCACTGCGACTTTGTGTGCCCCACCTTATTGGAGTGAAAATGTCTCAGGGCTTCCATCTCTTTCCACCCTCTTGGGTTTCTTTTTTCACATGTGGTAAACTGTTCCCAGTGTGATCTACTTTTTGTTTTTCATTGGAGGATCTCCCTCTTTCCCAATTTCTATCCCTCACAGAATGAAATTGCTGTCGGAAGCTAGATTTCGATTTGTGCACTGAAGCTTATTCATCTGTCATCTCTGCAGCTCTTCTCACTGTTTTAACTTTCTATTCCTCTACATGAGCTCTTATCACTTGTGGAAGTGAGTTTTTAAACTTCTCCAGCAGAATAATATCTCTAAGATCCTCATATGTCTTTTCTTTCTATAATGCTTTCAACCACCTATTGAAGTTGTTCTGTTTAATTCTTTCAAACTCAATATTCAGTCGATATCAATCTGATCTGGTTCCTTTCTTATGTTTCTGAACTGTTGTCTACATGCTTCTGGTACCAATTTGTAGACACCCAAAATAGCTGGTTTTACTTCTTCATATTCTCCTGACATCTCCCCTGATAGTGCTGCAAACACTTCACTAAACCTGCCTACCAACTTGGTCTTCATACCCCACATCTGCTCAAATCTGACGAAATCCACTCAGATCTGTTCAAATCCCAGACCCGATCTGTCCCACCCTGTCCAAAATCCGAACCCAAGCTGGCCAGTTCCTGGATCCGAGCCCCCAGTCTGTTATAAAGTGGAAGTTGGCCCCCTTCTGAGAACTAAAACTGAAACACCCAGAGAGGCGCTCCTTGCCCTGGAATCTGTCAAAAGGAGTGTGAGAAGGGGTGTAATCCATTTCTGTTTTTGCAACAGAAATTGCAAACAGTGGTTAAGTAAAATAAACCCCTGACACTCACTTTACCATCAACAAGTAAAAATTTATTTATCCAACTCTAACAGTGAACAACTTAACTGAACTATTAACAACCTGAATAAATCCCTTCAAACTAACCCTAACCCTATTCCTGAATAAAACAAGATGCTAATAGTATGCTGTTCCAATAAGTACGCATCCCACTTATATAAAACAAAGAAAAATAAAAATAGAACCTAATCTCTCAAAATTACAGCAAGGTCACGTGTCTTCTGGAATGTTCTGTGCCTTCTCCCTCGAATGTTCTGTCAGGAATGCCTTCTCCGTTAAATGTTCTTTCAGGAATATTAACTAGTTGTGCCGTAGGCACCTTTGATTTCAGTAGTGCTTTCTCTAGAACTTAGAGAAGATTGTGAGGGCTAGGGATTCTCTCTTGAGAGCTGAGAACTGTTAACTCTTGCAGATGACAGTTCACTCTCCTATCTTCGCACAACTGCCCCTTCTTTTATACCCCGAATGCTGTATCAATATTTCTTACAATAGGATTGGTCCTATGTTGTCAAAACCATCAGATTTAAAGTTAATTGGTTGCTGGTGTCTGGTTGCCTGGTTCAAATTAATTGGCTAAATTCAAAACTTGTCTTGATAACAAAACAAAACTGCTGTTTTGTCTGCTAACTATACAGCCTTTTGATCTAAATGTTTCAATTCAGATACTCTCTGTGCACCTGCAAACCCACAAGCTGCTGACCAAAAAATCCTTTTTGAATCTCTAAACATAGAAAGAGCACATCATCTTTAAAAGGGACCATGCACTGCTTTAACCCCCTAGCATTTTACACATACTAATATTTTACAAATATCAAATTCCAACCACAAGTACAAACACAAGTACCCTACCCAACTTTACAACACATCCAAGTTATTTTAAATAATTTTAAATAATTATAGCCCCAGCACTGATCCCTGTGCCCCCTTGTCCCAACAGTCTGTCTTCTATTGGTTATTCAATCTTCTATCCATGCTAATACACTATCCTCAACGCAATAGGTCTTGTTTTAATGTGTAGCCTAATGTGTGGCACCTTAATGAATGTCTTTGGAAATGAAAATATACTAAATCTACTGGTTCCTCTTTATCTATCCTGCTTGCTACCGCTTCAAAGAACACTAATACATTTGTCAAGCATGATTTCCTCCTCGCGAAGCCATACTGGCTGCTTGATTATATTTGATATTTCTAAATGCTTTGCTATGACATCCTTTCTAATATTCCCAATAACAGATATTAAGCTACCTGATGTGTAATTTAAGGTTTCCTGAAAAATTACTACCAGTTCATCCACTAGCTTTGTGACTACTTTTGGGATTTATGGGCCTTCAGCCTCATTGGTTTTCCTGGTACTTCTGCTCTTGTGATTGTTTTTGAATTGATTTATTCCTTGATTCTTCAGTATTTTTGGCATACTATTAATATCCTCTACCATGTAGACTGATGCAAATTACTTATTTAATTCTTCTGCCATTTCCTGGTTCCCCACTATTATTTCCCCTGACCTCACTCTCTAAGGTGCCTATGTTCACTTTGGTGTCTCTTTTCTTTTTTACATATTCAAAGAAGCTCTTGCTCACTAGTTTGATATTACTTAGAAGTTTATTCTCAAAATTTATTTTCTTCTCTTTTTATATATCATCTTTTGTTGGTTTTTGCAGCTTTCCCAGTCCTCTGGTTTACCACTAATCTTTGTCGTATTGTATTTTTTTTGTTTCAATTCAATGCTTTCCTTAACTTTCTGGTCAGCTGTGGTCCATTTATCCCTTTTTCCTAGAATCCTTCTTCCTTGCCTGGATACACCTTCATTGATGACTTTCGGTTAGTACAGTTGGCTGGTTTATGATGCAGAGTGGTGCAGTGTGGGTTCAATTCCTGCACCAGCTGAAGGACTCTCTTTCTCAACATCTCCCATTACCTAAGGCATGAAGACCCTCAGGTTAAACCACAGCCAGTCATCTCTCTCTCTCTCTCTTCGATAGGAGAGCAGTCCAATGGTCTGCCAGGACAATGGTGACTTTATACCTTTATTGTGAACTATTTTCTTAAATGTCTGTCATTGGTCCTCACCATATTTTCTGCCAAACTCTTTTCCAAGTTTACATCTCCACTCTTCTGAAAAAAAAACAACTCCAATCTGTTCAATCCTTCCCAGTTACTGCAATCTCCAAGTTCTGAGACTGTCCTTGTAAATCCTTTACATACTTCCTCCAGCACATTCGAGTCCATTTAACAGAATAAAGGCCAGAATTGTGCAAAGTAGTCTAAGTGCAGCCTGACCAGGATTCTGTATTGATTTGACTCAGCTTCACCACGTTTGAATTATATACCCGACAGAAATAAATCCCAGTATTTTACTAACATGCTTTGCTAAGCTGCATTTAATAATCTGTTCATCTGTAAAGTCCTTTGCTCTTCAACCCTATTCAGTTTCTTACTTTCTGAGGCATAGATGATATTTCTGTTTCTGCCACCCAAATTGCAGTAAGCCAGGTTCATCCAGCTTAAAGTTAACTTAACACTTACCTGCAAATTTTGTAGTTTCTTCTGTATCAGCAACATCATAAGTTAGGTATCGTCTACAAATTTTGATATTGAATTAATTTGTTTTTAGGTTCAAGTCATGAATAAATATTATGAATAAGCATGGTTTCAGTGCTGATGTTTGTGGGACACTGTTTTATACCATCCTCCAATCTAATTTTTACACCAAATCACAGGCTTTTTTTGCCATTTTTCATCTGATATTTCCCTATCATTTCATGTCCTATACTTGTCATAAGTGGTAGCATTTTGAAGGGAAGTCAGATAAATGCATTTGAGAACTTAAGTTGATAATTGGAAGAAATAAAAGGACGTGGTAATGAGCTGAAATGAACTGGTTTGGATAGAGGTTTTTGTGAAGTATGTGTAATGGTATGGGCCATTTAAGCTGAATGGTCTGCTTCTGTCCTGTAAGCTCTATTTGTTGTCCTGCGCTGACTTTGATCTTATGCAAATAAAATCTTTAACTGTGCTAGCAGTGGAAAATTGATCCTTGCACTTATAATAAATGTTTAGAAATTGGTTTAAATTCCACTAGTTGACAGCCTGAGCCATATGAAACTGGGCAGAAACATTTCCATGCATCACCTCATCTACAAATCCATTTAATTAGTAGCCAAATTATCCATTCCCTTTGAACTGATTGCCTGTTGT
>NC_063333.1:126260875-126331389 GCF_021869965.1 Rhincodon typus
CCAACTATCCTTGCATTTCCCCATGGCTAATCCACCTAACTACACATTCCTGGGAATTATGGGCAATTTAGCATGGCCAATCCACCTCGCCTGCACATCTTTGGACTGTAGGAGGAAAGTGGAACCCCCAGAGAAAATCCACACAGACAAGGGGAGAAGGTACAAACTCCACACAAGCAGTCACCCTGAAGGTGGAATCAAACCCAGATTCCTGGCACTGTGAGGCAGCAGTGCTAACCATGGAGCCTCTGTGCTGCGCGAATAGTTACTCCCAACTGTTTTCCGAGTACATTTTCTCTGGCGATCGTGATATTTATAAGTTCGTCCTTCTCTTTTGGCCCTTGATTTTCTTTACTTTCGAGATGATTTTAGCATTGTCTATTACGAAAACAGATACAAAATACTTTGATCGAAGTCTCTACCATTTCTTTATTCCCAATATCAATTTCCCACCCACAACTTGTAAAGGACCACTGTTTAATTTAGCTGCTGTCTTTCTTTTCATGTACATGTAGATGTTTCCACTGCCTGTGTTATTTAAAGTATATTTCTTGCTGGTATATTCTCATATTCTGCTTTCCGCCTCCTTTGTAGAATTGAACCTTGCTAGTTTCTCAACTTTTCCTGTTCTGCTGGTCTCATACTACTCACTGAAGCTATGTCGTAGCTGTTACATGGTTTCAGGATGATCGCGATAAGGCACTAAATACACTTGGTTGTAAGGTTTACAGGGTGGACAGGAAAACGGTACAGAGAGTTGAGTAGCCTCAATGATTAGAAAGAGAAACACTTCAATGATGAGGGAGGAGGGCAAAGCATTCAGCGAACTGTATCAGTGGAACTGAGGAACAATAAAACTGTAAGCATCCCCCGATAGCAGCTCTGAAGTGCTAGATTGTATAAACGTCGATACTAGGCAAATATGTAGCAAAGCCAGAGTTTTATTAATGGGGGATTTTAACTTCAACATAGACTGGGGGAGGCAGACAAGCACATGTCAGAAAGGTAGTGAATTGCTGGAGTGTGTCCAGGATAGTTTCCAATGGCAATATTTCCTGGATGTAACAAGGGGACAAGCTATATTGGATTTTGTAATGAGTAACGAGCTGGATTTAATTAGTAACTTAACTGTACATGAACATTCATGAAACAGTGATCACAACATGATCAGGTTCAATGTAGCACATGAAAGAGAAAAGCATGAATCAGTGACTAGCATTTTAGATTTAGGTAAGGCCAACTTTAATGAGATGAGACAGAGACTGTCCACAGTAAGCTGGGAAAATCTGCTCATGGCTAAAACAACTGAAGATATTTAAGGAAACATTTAATACAATGCAAAACCAGTTTATATTCCTGAGATAGAAAGCTCCATGTCACAGAAAGAAACGGCTTTGGACAACTAAAGAGCTAAAACTATAAGAAAGGGTTGACAAAGATGCAAAGAAAAACACAGATCCTGCTGGATGAGAAGGATATATAGACCAGCAAAAGCCACAAAGCAGCTTAAAAGAGCTATAAAAAAAGGATTATGAAAGGAAATTTGCCAGGGATATCAAGTCAATAAGAATAAGTGTTTTAGTTACATATAGGTGGTCAAGACTAATGTTAGCCCACTGAAGACTGAAAGTGGGATTATTGTCAATGATTATGGGGAAATGGCAGACATGTTCAATTATTGCTTTGCCTCAGTATTTACAGTAGAAAAGTGGGATAATTCCACAATTAGTAGTGGATCAGTAACACATTGCAGATGCCCAAATAAAATCTTTCAGAGTTCCTCAAATACAGGATAGAATCCGGCAGCATCTCTGGAGAGAAAGCAGAATTAATGCTTCGGGCCTACAGTCCAGGATCTGTTCCGAAGAATGTTCTGAAGATGGGTCACTGGGCCCAAAACGTTAATTCTGCTTTCTCTCCAGAGATGCTGCTAGGCCTGCTCAGGTTTTCCATCAATTTCTATTTTTATTTCTGATTTCTAGCATCCACAGGTCTTTGGTTTTGTTTACAAAAATAATACCTGAACTTCGGGGGTTAAGTTATGATGAGAGATTATCCAAACTAAAGCACTCTTCTCCAGAATTTAGCATGTTTAGGGATGATCTGATTGAAGTCTTCAAGATATTAACAGGGTAGATAAAGATAAATGATTTCCACTCACTGGGGATTCTATAACTGAAGGACATAGTCTCGGAATTAAGGCCTGACCATTCAAGAGAGATGTTAAGAAGCACTTCTACACAAAAGTGGTGCTAAATGTTTAGAATTCACTTCTGCAAATGCCAGTGGATGTAGGATCTGTTGTTAATTGTAAACCTGAAATAGATTTTCTTTTGTTAAGCACAAGTATTAAGAAATAGGGGCCAAAGGCAGGTATATGGAGTTAGGCCACAGATCAGCCATGATCTCACTGAATGGTGGAACAGATTCAAGGGGCTGAATGGCCTACTCCTGTTTTTATATTCCTAAGCATGTTTTATTTCAATTCAATTTCATCCTTAATTTCCTAAGTTAGACACAGGTGGTACCTCAGTTCTGAAGGGTCTTTCTTTCTCAATAATGTATATATATTTTTGAGAGTTATCAAATATATCTTCTATGTTTACCATTGCACATATGGTTCTAACCAAGTATCCCAAATACACAATGAACTGATCCCTAAGGTTGTTGTAGCTAATTTGATTTGGCCTCGTAAATGAAGTTTAATATTGCCTATGATTGTTGTACATTTCTTACAAGCCACCTTGCTCCTGGGATTATATATACTCTGTCTCACAATATAGTGGATATTAGGGGACATAGCAAATACTTCCACCAGAGACTTATTTCCCTTGCTGTTTCTTCTATATATCCAAACCACATCTGCATCTTGATTTCCTGAGTGAAGATCATCCCTCCCTGCTATGTTGATCTAATCTTTTTTAGCAGAGATATATCACCTGCTTGTATCTTTGTTTTTAATGCTATGAAATGTCAGCTATCTTGAATATTCAGCTTCCAGCCTTAGTCATTTTAATCATGTCTCTGTAATGGCTTTCAAAACATACACACTTATTTCTATTTGTGCTATCAACTTATCTACATTATTATGGACAATGCATGAATTCAAGATTTTCAGATGAATTCAACCTTTGATGTCTTTGTAGCATTTCCCTCTACTCTGACCCTATTTATTGTAATGCTCAATTTGTTTGTAAGCTTTGTCCATTCTTGTCACATTATGATTATTATTACCTGTATCAATACCCTGCACTTCCTCAATAACTTTCTCAATCACCCTTCATTAATTTAAAGTCCTCACTACAGCTTAGTTATTTGCTTTGCTAGAAAACTGGTCCTTGTATGGTTCAAGAGGAACACATCACAATGGTACAGATCCCTCTATCTTCAATGCTAGCGTAAATACCCCATAAATTGACATCAAGTTTTCTACTTCTTGAGCCAAATATGATGCGACTTACCCCAAATCAATTTGCCCGTGGCTTCAGGTAGGAAGCTGGAGCATTTGTGGCTCTGTTAATTTAGCCCCTAGCTGCTCAAATTCATTGAGCACAATTTCCTTCTTAATCCTATTAAGTAGTGTCCACATAGACCAACTGGATCCTTCCCCTCTCAGAAGCTTTTGTTGCTGTTTTTTTAAATTCACTAGCAGGATGTGGGTATCACAGGCTGGCCAGCATTTATTTATTGCTTCCTGGTCAATTTGGTCTTTCTCTGCAAATCAGCAGAGGTGACATTCATCCCAATCTGATAGTGAATCTTTCAAAGTGTAGAGGAAGACCCCAAATTTTGGAAAATCAATTCTCAGCAAAAGTCTTGCATACATCTGTTCCCAATAGCAGATAAAGTAGCATCTGTGAGTCCTGTATTTCCAAGATTGATTTTACACCTCGATATTCACTATGTTTGTGTCTTTCTTTCAGTAGTGGAAACATGCAGATCATATGTTAAAGGTAAAAATTTGTGTCAACATCACCCCCAATTGAGTGCCTCCCATTGTTAAACAACAACTTCCTTTGTAAGAGGGGTTTTCCAATCGAAAACAGTGCAATGGTATGAAACTCCTGAAGCTACAGGGCTGAACTTTAGTTTCTTCAAACTTTTGTTGCTTTTATCCTAACTTGTATAACTCACATTTACTCATAACTGCTGGTTCAGAGGCTTATAATTGGCTCCTGGGTCCACCAACGCCTCAATTTAATAATGTTCATCCTCATGCATAAATTGCTGGCAGGCCTCGCCTCTCCCCGCCTCTAATGGCCTACAATTTTTCAAGAACTCTGTGCTCCTCTAACTTTGGCCTTTCATGGGCTTCCATTCCTTCCTTTCCCTCCATCGCTGGCAGCATTGCCTCCAGCCATCTATGTCCTAAACTCTGGAATTCCCTCTCTAAACCTCTCCTCTTTTTCACTCTCCTCTCTTCCTTTAAAGCCCTCTTTTTTAAAACTTATCTCTTTGCTTTCCATCAACGTTTCAGATATCTTCAAGTTTGCTGTCAATATTTGTCTAAACACACTCCTGTGAAGCAGTTTAGGGCAGTGTCTTCCATTAAAAATATTATGTATTGCTAGTGTTATCAGCCACTGCAGAGTGAATCATACAATCTGGGACTATAATCAAAATGTTTACAATGACAAGATATTCCCTAAATCACTGTCATAGGTCCTATAATTATCCCGTAGTTTCACATTACAATTGCTAAAGTCTCTCCCTGTAAATAAGTTTGGGAAGTCCTGAGGATGTGAAAGTTGCTAAATTATTATTTGTTAGACCAGCCCTTAAATCACCAGGTTAATGGTATAATTTGAATTCACAACATGTGAGTAATTTATCCAGTACCTTGACCGATTGAAATGTATCCCACATTTACTGTCATGAGAAAACATTTTCTCTGTGCAGAAGATCTGGCAAAACTCTAAATCTGTTTATAAAGAAAAGGTTTGTACTCTCTAGGGCACTTCTTCCATGGCAGCCACTGAATTTCTCACCAGCAGCACATTCACATACTGCAATACAACGCGTCATTATAATGTAGAATTCCTGATGTATTATCCAATACGTACCTAGAAAATTTACAACTGATTTTACACAGTTTTAACATTTATAACTGTCACAAGGGTTTTGGGAAGAGCGCATATAAAGGAAGTTGTATTAAAGCTAATCTAATTTTATATTTGCGATCAGATAATTAAACTATCTTATTGAATTTAAGTATAGAGCAATCCAGTGCTTGTAGAAAATAAGGTGGTAAATAACTAAATTGTCTGAACTATTAATAATTACAATGGTAATTCATAGAATCCCTACAGTGTGGAAGCAGGCTATTCAGCCCAGATCAATCCTGTATACAGCATCCCACCCAGACCCACTCAACTACCCCTTTAATCCTGCATTTTCCAAGGCTAATTCACGTACTTGTACAATTCAGTATGGCCAATCCACAAAACCCGAACACCTTTGGACTGTGGGACAAAATAGAGCCAACGAAAACCCACACAGACATGGAGAGAATGTGCAAGCTCTGCACAGACAGTCGTCCAAGGGTGGAATTGAACCTGGGTCACTGGCGCTGTGAGGCAGCAGTGCTAACCACTGAGCCACTGTACCACCCTATTTTCCTTGAAATTACTGAAAAATATTTTTAGTATTTCATGTGCATGGTCTACAAAATGACAAACAAATGAAAATTACTGTTCTTGCATATAAAACAAAGAAACAAAGTTCTGTTTAGGGTTAATCACCTGTTGCAGCTTTTAATCAACATTGAGAGTTCATGCTTGCACAACTGCATTAGTTTCTTCTTTACTAGACTGACTTGTGCCCATTTATCATCATCTGCTGTTTCCTTCACTGTGACAATTTTCAATCCAGGCAGCTAATATACCATTAGTTCTAAATGCTTTAATGTTCTTCAATTCCTCTGATGTGGAACTTTATCAGATGTATTCTGAAAATTTAACAGTATTATGCTGATAATGTTCATCTGTAGCGTTTTCCTATCTACTTAAAATATTACAGTCAATTCAGCAGGTAACTTCTAATCTTCCCTTATAGCCTCCACTCTTTAGCATTTATAGCATCCTAGAAAATGTTTCCAAGTAATTTTGCTGCAGCCAATGTTACCTGATCCTTGATTCTTATCTTGGTTCATTTTTATAATATGGTTACATGAGCTAATCTCTGGTCTGTAGGTATTTACAGAGCTTCTGAAAATATTGGGCAGAGCTGCAATTACTTTCTCTGCTGGCTGAATCCCTTCAGAATTTTTGAAGAAACTTGAGGTTCAATAACCAAAGATCAAGGAAAATAGTTGAATCCTTAAGTCTCTCACTTCAGTTCCTTAGTAAGAACTGTCTGTGAGTTCACTTTGCAGCTTAGTGAATGAAATCTATCTGAGGAACTCCACAGTTCTGAGTGCAGGTGGTGGGGGGCTGGGAGTGACAAATGTTTTAGTGCATTGTCAACCTATTCAAACCTGCCAATTTCTATACATAGTGGCACAGTGTTCAGCTACTTCTACAAAAGCCCCTCAGGAGAAGTTAAAAATAAAAATTAAAAACTGATGGTGTAATGGGTAGTATATTAACATGGATAGAAGATTAGTTGGCTAACAGGAAGCAGAGTCAGCACAAATATATCTTTTTCATGTTGGAAAGGTCAAATAAATGGTGGGCCACACAGGAATTAGGGCTGGGGCCCCAACTGTCTACAAGTTATATAACTGACCTCGATAGAGGGACGGAAAATATTGTTTGCTGATAACACAAAAATAGTTCGGAAAATAGGTTGGCGAAGAGGATAAAGGGAAGTTAC
Source organism: Rhincodon typus (assembly GCF_021869965.1). Taxonomy (NCBI): domain Eukaryota; kingdom Metazoa; phylum Chordata; class Chondrichthyes; order Orectolobiformes; family Rhincodontidae; genus Rhincodon; species Rhincodon typus. Next base: position 126,267,689 of record NC_063333.1, read on the forward strand.
AAGAAGGTATACACTGGTTAAGCGAATGGAAAAATTGAGCAAAATGTGGGAAAATGTGATACTGTCTATTTTCACAGAATAACAGACGTGTTACATAGCACTTGGAAGCTATTTGGCACATTGTGTGTGCACCATTTCTCTGAGTATTTTGACATAGTACCAAACTCCTGCTTTTTCCCTATAATCCTGCGTGTTATTTCCATCTGAATAAAAATCCAAGGTTCTCTTGAATGCCCCAGTTGAAACTGCCTCCACCATAGATGTAGGCAGTGCATTCCAAACCCAAATCACTCATTGCGTGAAAAAAATTTTCTCATCTCACATTTGCTTCTTTTGCAAAATACTTTGGAATAATGCGCCCTCGGTCTTGATTCTATTATGAGCAGGAAATCCTTGTCCCTATCTACTTTGTCTGGCTCCCTCATGATTTCTGAACCTTCTATCTGGTCTCACCTCAGTCTTCTCCTCTCCGCAGTAAACAGGAGTATGGTATGCAGTATTGGCTAGTTATTTAAGAAAGGAAGAGAATGGCAGTTCAGAGAAAGATTACCAGATTATACCTGGAATGAGAGGGTTCACTTAGGAGAATAGGCTAGGCTTATATCTGTTAGTGTTGAGAAGAGTAATAGATAAATTGATTATACTGATAAGATCTAAGGGATCTTTATAGGATAGATGTGGAGAAGCTCTTTTATCTTATGGGAGAACCTTGAACTAGGGGCCACAGTTTAAATATTAGGGTCACCCATTTAAAACAGTGAACTTTGGAACTCTCTTCATGAAAAGTTGTGGAAGCAGAGTCCTGAATGATCTACTTCTGCTTGTAATATGTGTGTTCCTGTGTAAAGCAACTTGCTACTGGGAAACCAGAGTAGGCAAGGTGGGAAAATGGTGTAAAGGAATAAAATTTAGATTCTGCTGAAACAACATACACTTTGAACATGTTCTATCTCACATCAAAATACAACTAAAAGTCTCTTTTTACCTTCTGCTTTTATGTGGTGTAACACCTCTGCCCTGAGCAGACGTAGGGGAAGGTTGCACAACTCTAATCACTGAGATTATCTTGTCTGGCAACTTTTGTATTTTGCAGATTGCAAAGGTTCTGCCATTTGCTCCCTGTGCAGGGTCAGTCTATGCCTTTCGGAAATAAGTGAACATTTTAGCTTCTGGTTAAGTGGGCAGATCACAGGGTGGGGAAAGTGGTTGATGAGTGAGAATTTTTAAGCATTTTGAGTAGTGTTCCCCACACTTCCATGATCCCTTTCACCATCATCTCTCTCATGACCCAACTGCATTTCATAGGTATCCAGTTGCTAGAGAGCACTTTGATGCAGATTAATTTGGCTCTAAGGTTTATGTATATGTCAGGCTATTAAAGGTGTTGAATATCCAAAATCTGCATGGGTGAACATGTTTGTTGGAACATTTGATATTCCAGTGAGATGGCCACTTGATTCATGCATGAACATGTTGTCACACTGCACTATCATGCATCAATCCATTTTAGGTGGATTCCACCATTCTCTCTGCAATTGTGGTATACATTTGGAATGCTTGTCATTCATTGCACATTCTCCATTAGTGTTAAATGATTTCACTTTTCACTGATAACACCCAGTTATGGTGTCTGTGACCCAGCTGAACAAAGTTCTGAGACACAACAATCCACTGCTGTCCCTCCCATCATGGTCTGCTCATGCTCACTTCTGAAGTTTGAGGGTAATGATCACAATACGGTGGAATTTCAAACTCAATTTAAGGGCGAGAAACCCAAATCTCAAACTAGCATTCTCAACTTAAATAACAGCGATTAAAAGTCATGAAGAAAAAAAATAGACTAACGAGAGGGCTATGAGGAGCTGGCATGAAAGAACAATTGAGGTCTGAGGCAGACTAGCTACGATGTTATAGATTGGCAGGAGAGGCTTCATGGACTGAATGGCCTACTCCTGCTCCCATTTCTTAAGATTTTGTGTTTGTGAAAATCTAATTATTTGCTTTACTGGTCCCCCAACACCCTGTAAAGAAGGTAAATGGTGTGTTAGCTTTTCTTGCAACGTGAACGAATATGGCAGTAATGAAATGTTGTTAGAGTTGTATAGGGTTTGGATGAGGCCTGCGGTACCTGTGCATTGATTTGGTCCCTTACCTTCCCTAGAAGGGGCTGTAATTAACATTCACTGAATTGATTTTTGGAATGCACATGTTGTCCAGAGGGGACAGATTGAGCTGAAGAGCCTAAATTTTTTGGACTTTAGAAGAATGAGAGTGACCTCATTGAAACATATACATTTGTTGGAGGGCTTGAAAGGGTGGATGTTGAAAACTTGTTTCTCCTGGCAGGGCAATATCGAACTAGGCATTAATCTCATGATAGGGAATCAGTCAATTAGAACTGAGATAAGGAGAAATTTCTTCATTTGAAAGCCTGTGAACCTTTGACCAGGATTGTGGATGTTCAGTCAACAATTATATTCAAAATGGAAATTAATAGATTTCTGGTCATTATAGGCATTAAGAGATATGGGTGAGTAGAGATTTAAAAAATGCAGATTATGTAAAAGTCCTATCATGGTTTTATTGAATGGTATATACCTTATTTCTTCTCTGATTTATTATGCTCTTAAAATCTCCTTTGCATTTAGTTGTCATTTGTATCTGAAATATTTCTGGTTTTCAGTGTAAATTATTTCTAACATTAACACAGGCCCCTGGAAGATGTTAAAATTGATTAACCATGTCTACTAGTAAGACCAAATTCACTTTTAGTCCCCTAACTTCTCAACCTTCCTTTTAGTAAAGAGTCTTGTATAGCACCAGATAAGGTCTGACATATTTACGTCCCACTGAGGAGCTATTACGGAGCTCAATACTTAATACTAGCATCATAGTACAGGAATGAAATGTTCTGTTTCAATAAATATTGTCATGGTTTGCATTGGTTTTGATTACCCAGCAATTTTCCAGGATTGTATCCATTTTGCATAGTCACTTTTAAGTTAAGACAAATTTCAAGCTATTTTCAGGGCATTTTTCCTACAATTCTATTGCATTTTCTATCTGATGAGCACATCATGTAAACCTTTAGGACCTGCATTCTTTTGGTTGCAAAAAATCTCTCTAAAATTCTGTTTCTTTTACATAAAGGCTCATGAAACCATGGAATTTCCCAAGTGCTGATGGCAAGTGATACAATTAATCGGTAACAATGAAAAGTATCAGGCTATCGGAATACAGCCTCAGCAATGTTCCTCTCATTCCGAAGACGCTATGAATAGACCAAGGCAAATGTGGAGCTGTCATTTAAAGTAGCTCAAAAGGAGTAGTCAATCTTAGCCAGTTGTAATAATGAGACATTGCTAATGCTAGTAAGCATTGTCATGAAGAAATGTAAGCAAGTTTTCTTGTTAGGGGAGATGAGCTCCCCCAAAAGGGTGTACTACCTGACTTTGTACATCATTGGGACAGCAACAATTTTTTTGTGACTCCCCCTAAGGGCACAGTAAGGATTTCAGAATATTGTGTTCCTCCACATCATGCACTGCCAGAAAGCATGAATCTTCCAGGAACAAATTCCTACCCTGATCCTATTTTTATTATACTGAGATAGGCTTTCCAAATTTTGGGGAATCCAAGCCATGCCCCATTTACAGTACCAGTTACTGGTACATCTTCATTCATTCACAAATATCCAGAAAGTTCTGGGGGGCATTTAAATAGTCTTTCTGTATTCCAGTGAATGAATGTGAGCAAATAGGAATGAGTAAGTAGCAAGAGGAGTATGGTGACAGATGAGTAGTGTGACAGGGTGGATAGGTTGGCTGGTGGTGTGGTCAGTTTAGGTTGGGTCAGCTATGTTTGGGGTGAAGTTGAACAGGTTGGAGAGGGATTGGAAAGATGATTGGAGTTGGAAATTAAGTAAAGGGAGAGGGAGGTGATCATCGGAGTGTCAGAAGGTAATAGTGGAACCTTTCATGGGCAAAAATCCAGAGACATATATTAGAGCTTTCTGAATTCTTTGACTCTAACTCTGAGCTGGAGACTTTTTTGCAGGGTTCCAGACACAGTCATTGGCTTTTGGAATTTAAACTCCTCAGGCAATTCATAGTTAGTCATTGCAAATGGAATCTGAGAGACTCTTACATGTATGATTTGGAGTACATCTGGCTTTTGGAGACCAAAGTATCCAGGTCTCAAAGTACACAATCCACATTCAAAAGCAAATTGACCACTCGGTTCAGGATAAAACAGGGTATGGTGTGACTTGTTGCTTTGCTAGTTAACTTATGCCAATTTCCTCACACAAATGGCAGTATGCCATCTACCTTTCCAGTAGTTTCAAGAACTCGCTTGATTTGCACATAAGTTGCACATTAAATTTGACCCAGAATGTTAGGGTTCACAGTGAGTAGTATTAATATCCTTTTAGCAATGTGACAATAAAAACCTTAATAACGATAATAAACTGTTGAGTCTCATTTCTTACGTAATAACTTTTTCATGGAGATTGAACTTGAAATATACTTATTCTCTCTTTCTGTATCATTTCTTTCTCTTAATTCAATTTTTCCTCGCCTTTTCTTTCTATGCCTGATTTGCTTCTAATGTATTTGATTTCCTCCTCAGTTACTTCTGTTTCTCTACTGGTTAATGAGAAAATTGGTAGTTCCTTTGTTCACTAAGGTACCAGAGGTCTTATTATCCTTGCTCTTTTAGCAGGCTATGGTGCCAATCATTTTCGAGCTAGAAAGTGTAGGAGAAAGCTAACAGCAGGCATCAGGGGATGTGCTGTGAAATGTGCCACTCTAAAGCACTTGTCCAAATATGAAGGAATATTGCAGTTGATAAAAAGATATATCCACCAACATACAAAGAGGTTTTCATACAGTGTAGACATTCCAGGTGACATTTACTGCTTGCAAAACTTCCAACTTCACATTTTCCTCTCACAGTATTCCAACCTATTTTATCCATGTACATTTAATTTGTTATGTAAATACCATTTACCTTTTGAAACCTCAACTATCATTAAAAATGTGGAAATTGAAGTGAAAATACCAGGGTTATTCAAATTGCATAATATATGACAAAATAAGAGAAAGTGTACTAAAGGGTAGTAATTTCCAATACCTGTAATCACCGTCTCAAAGCCAAAACTTGCACACAGAAAAGTTTGAAGCAGGTGTTGGATCCAAGATTTCAAGGTACTGGTGCCACTGAAAAATGCAACAGTGAATTTAATCAGGATTTGAAGAGCATTAAGTCTGAAAAAAGTTAACAATGAGACAGACAATTGTTATATTGAATGTCAATAATAAATCCAACAGGGAATTCAGGAGACACTGGTTTATTCAGAGAATGTGGAAAAATTGCCATTACCAGGAGTCATTGAGGAAAATAGGATAGATGCAGAGGATGCAAGAAATGCTTCAAATGCATGAAGATGGCAGATGAATTTGTCCCTTAAACTCCCAGGAAAATGTAAATATAATGGCAACTAGAATGTAACAAATCAGTGAGGAAATGCTTCTTAAATCAGAAGGCAGTTCTTTCGCACATTTGGTGCTGACAGGCTTGTTATTGTACAATCAGCAGCAAACACAGTAGAAAAATAGATTGGAACAACAGTAAGAATCTGAGAGGCTGTGAGTAACAATGCTGAGGTCAAGGAAGTGGACTGAGGAAACAGAGGCTGAGGGAATACATGGCAGAGCCATGGGATTGGGGAGCGATGAGACAGAGGGAGACTCGCTGAGCCAGGGAGTTCAGAATCTGATGAGGGTAGGCAAAGGATGGAGGGGGTTTAAAACGTGGGGAGAGGGTCCGCAAAGGGGTGAATGCAGGTTTAACCTTTCAACAATGAAGTACTCAGCTAACTAAGAACCAGAAATACTTGAATTCACTGAAGTATTGGATTCCTAGCAAATAAATGTGGTGCTTTTTGCTTAATGCTGCAGAAGTTCAGGTGCTACCATATGAGGGGGAATATACCTGCAAGCTGAGGACTAGTATCAACCTACAGTGGATATAGAGCTGACTCTCATGTGGAGCTTGTAGCCATAGTTGCTCTCATTTTGCAGCAAGGATGCAGGATAGCCACAATTGCTCATCTTCCATGGAATACTGTGCAGATATGGCAGGGCTATTGGCACTATATCCTGTCCAAAGGTGGAGATGAGAATTTCATGTAATGCTGTCCAGTGTCTTTGCAATGCAATTATTTGTTACACTGGGACCATTGAGAGAACCAGCATGGCCTCTTGACATCAGGTTTCCATGCAGGCCATGTCTGGGGCTTTGTACACCAGTAACATTCAGACACAGTACATCACTTGCTCCTCAGAATCTCTGCTCCAAATAAATAGAGAGTGCATCGATGCAATGGGACAGTTGATGGAACTCGGAGACAGCTGCAGCATTGAGATGATGAGCACGTTCCTCAGGTGAAACAGCACCTTCAGCATCCTATAGCATTAGCCAAACAATGTGGGAAGGCTTTTTTGGTGAACGTTGTTCAATGGAACTGAGTTCTGCGAAGTCATCTTTCACTAGCCGCAAACATTTTGATGTTGCTTTTGTCAGCATTCTCAGCGCACATGCAGAGTTCAATGGCTACAACAATCGAGTACAGGTCTGTGTGTGCATCCAGCAGACACTGAAGGCGCTGGATCTGGCTCTCCATGGCAGCTGTCAACCTGCCCATAGAGGCACTCAGACACTTGCAGGCCAGCATTGATGCAGTCCTCCAACCTTCCAGTCAGTTTGTACACTGTCTCCATAAAGCCTGAGCGCTGCTCCTGTACCTGTTTCTGCATTTGAATGAAGTTTTAAATTGTTGGTACCATAGGGTCCTCTCCAGCCTGGAGATGAGCATTGCCTGGCCTCTGGCAGTCTTCCGAATGCCAGTGATCTGGGGCTTTTATTCCTTAACCTAACTAGGGAGACATTGCCACGAGATGCTCACCAGCATGTTTTGCCGATTCTATGCTAGCTAAAAGTACCCTTTGAGGTGCCAGTATCTGAGCTGGTGGAGGATGTGTGTGTAAAAGCATTGCAAGTGCATCCTTTGAGGAACCTGTAGCTTCTTCCTCAGAGGAAGTGTGTTGGTGGCAGAGGTTGTGCAGATGTAACTTGGGCTTGCAGTGGACAAAAGAGGGAATTAATTCCAAAATAGGGTTAGAGGTTTGGACAAATTAAGGCTACATTGACAATAGTGATAATGGGAGATCATCACAGAAATGGACAATGAATTTTACTTGATTGTGGGACATTGAGGTTTTGGCATCACTACGTGGTATCATCATCAGCTGGTACTCTCCAGACAAGGCAAAGATCCTCTCCTCGAATGGGGGTGAGGAGACAAACATTGGGCACCCCACCACCCACCTTGGTTTTGTCAACCCTTTTGTGGGCCATTTTCTCCTGGAATGAGACAAAAGGGAGGGATTGAGTGAGATCAAAGTGTCTGGCGCAGCTGCTAGTATTAGTGCTGGTTTACATGGGGGAAATGAGTTGTGGTGGCCCAAGTGAGTCAGTAGAAAGCGCAGTTGCCATGCTGGAGTTGGGGTTGCGTGAGCGAGTAGGGAAGATATTTCAGGCAATAGTGAGAACAGTAGACCATGAACCTTGGTGGGGGTAGCAGTCACAAAATTAGGATGAGTGTGAGATCACAGAGACAAGATGGTGGTACTTACCCTGGTGGAGTGGAGAAGGTCAACGATCTTCTTGCAAGACATTTGGTGTTCCTCTGGACTGTTGACACCACACTGACCTGGGTGGCAATTTTGGCAGGATCTGGTGAGAGGTCTCCTCTGGGAGACCTGGGGAAAGAATCGGACCTCCTTTGCACCACCTCCAGGTTCCTATTGACCAAGTGTGGAACTAACTTGCCTTTGCAGCTATCACTGGGGCAATCGACAGGAACCATGTGGGCAGTTCCAGACTGACAGCACTTGTGCACAACTACATCTTAAATATGGCGCTGGTTCCAGGAATCCCAGGAAGTTCTGGCAGTGGAGAGTACTTCCATCACTCGCAAGTGGAATACCGTATAAAGTAAACAGGGTGCCATGGAAGTGTGCTGCATTGCTAATGAAGCAAATGAAACTCGCCGAGATTGACACTGAGCCAACTTCAGCCTGATGTCTCTATTTGTTAAGTCCATAATCCCGAATGCCTAATAGATTCTTCCCTTGACCCTTCCAAAACCTCCTCCGTCTCCAGTATTGTAATATTACCCTTAATCAATACTGAATACCCTAACTATCCTTTTCTTTTCCCTCCTTATCGTTCCTGAACAGTCTGCATCCAGGAATATTTATTACTCATTCCTGCTGTTTTTAAGCTGGTCTCCTTTGTAGTCACAACACCATGCTCCCATGTGGCAATTTGCCTGCAGTTCACCAACATTATTTATTACACTGTGTGCATTTACATGCGTGAATTGCAAACTTAGTTTAGATTTCACTGCATATCCTTACTTAATAACTATTCCTTAAGCTAATGTCATTTATCTCCTAATGGTTTGTTCAGATTATTTCGCCTTTCTGATGCTGCATCCTGGTTCCCAACGCCCTGCCGTTAGTTTAAATCTACCTGAATAGCACTAACACCACCCTGGGAGGACTGTAGTCCTGATTCTATTGAAGTGCAATCTGTCAAGCCTGTAAAGGTAACAATCAAGTTAATGAAAAGCATATTTGAACTCATCCTCACTAATCAATCTGTTGTAAATGTGCTATCCATGATAATATTGGTAAAGATGACCAGAACTAAGCCATTTCAGGAAGGATATATCAACTTCACACCAGGGATACTCTCTGCCATGTGTGGAACGATTTTCATGCCAAATAGAATTGATTCAGAAAAGATCTAGCAGTTCATAACTGCACATTCATGTAGCACTGTGGGTCATCAGCAGTACAACTGTATTCCCCCACAGTCTGTAACTTAATGGCCCGGCATATACCATGCTTAACCATTACTATCAAGCCAGAGGATCAATCCTGGTTCAAAGAAGACAGCAATAGCGGATCTCAGAAGTAGCGGTGGGTATAGCTAAAAATGAGGTTGCAACCTTGTAAATTTAAAACACAAGATTACATACAAGTTAAACAGAGGTAGTTATATGCCATAGACCTAAGCTTCCCAAATCTTTACCCAGTGTGTCTGCATTTTTACACCTTAGACTTAGTATGAACCTGGTCTGAAATTTGAGATGTTCAAGCATATTTGAGAGGGGTTGGAGATTTCAGCTAGTGGACTCTATTAATGCATCCTGATTGATAATCTTAGAGATCGTAATTGTTGACATAGATGCCTTTGATATAATAGGGTCTGATGCAACAGGCCTCTGATTGAAATTATTCTGTTTAAAATTAGATCTTAATGTGATATGACACTAATTATTTATGCAATAAGCTCCTGATGCAACAGAAAGAATAAAATACTATTAATGTATTAGTATCCTGATTACTAGTGTGCAATATCCTGAATTTGCAAGTAATAGAACTTTGATTATGAAAGTAAAAGGAAGCTGATTATTAATGTAATAGAACATTGAGCATTGATGAAATAGGAATTAGGGAATGAAATAGGATCTGGATTAATGATGCAATAGGATTCCAATTATTAATGGAACAGTGTTGTGATTATTAATGCAGATGTGATCCTAATTACTGATGCAAGTCAGTCCCAATTATTGAGGAAGTAGGCTTCCTACAAAAAAAAAGCCTTTGTACAGTATTTTTTGCAGAAGCAATCAGGCTCCAGAGAGCTGTCCATTACCGTTGCAGTCTTAACTTTGCAGTCCTACCACATCCATTTGTGTATGATGACAAATAATTAAGTCACCAACAGAAGAAAGCTCCATAAATATCCTCATCCTAAATGATAGCAGAGACCAGTGTGTAAGTGCAAAAGACATGGCAGATGCATTTGTAACCATCTTCAGCCAGGATCACAGAGGCCAGATTTCAGGTAATGTTATTCACTTCACATGTTATCAAGAAATAACTGAGCTCACTGGACACTGAAAAGGCAATGGACCACAACAAAATCTCAGCTGTAGTGCAGAAGACCTGCGCACCTATAATCAAACTGTTCCAATGCAACTGCAACATTGTTATGTACCCAACAATGTGGAAAATTGCCCAGCTATCCTGTTTAAAGAAAGTAGGATAAAGCTAATCTGGTCAATTATTACTCCGTTGATCTCCACTCAGCAAAATAATGGAAGATATCATCGACAATGCTATCACATGGTGTTTGGACAACAATAAGTGTTGTCAAGTTTCACCAAGAGAACTTGGCTCCTAACCTCATCACAAACTTTGTTCAAACCTGGACAAAAGAGCTGAATTAAGGAGGTGAGGTGAGAGTGATTGCCATTGACATGAAAACAGCATTTTGCAGAGAATGGCATTAAAGCTTCCAAATCAAATGGGTGTTAGGGTCTAATGTAAAGGAAGAGGATTGTGGTTGTTGGAAAACAAACTGCTCAGCTGCTTTAATAACTTTCATTCCATCTTAATGTCAAAAGTGGCACTATTTGCCTGTGGTCGTATTGCTCAGTAAATTTGAAGGTAATGAAATAATCTGTAACCATACACAGCAAGTTTTCAAAAATTTTCAGGTTTGACCTGCTACATGGCAAGTAATAGTCAGTCCACACAAACACTAGCCAATGACTTCCTTCATCAGACAGCATCTAACCACCTCCTGACATTCAAAGACACTGAATTGCTCATAAACCTCCCGATGGTCACCATTGGTTTAGCCACATGGTAGTTACAAGAGCTGATCGGGGGATGAATATTCTATGACAATTGACTTCCTTCCTGATTTCCCAAAGTCATTCCAGCATCTAGAAATTGCAAGGCAGCAATGTTATGGAATATTCTCCATTTGCCCAGATGAGCGCAGCTCCAACAACAAGGTGAAACCACATAACTTTGTTGGAACTGATCAAAAATCAATATTCTTTTGTATTTCCTGCAGTGAGGAATTTAAAAGTTTCTGAAGTGATAAGCAACTATCCAATTAATTGGCAATTAACATGGTGCAGCTGGCAAATGTTACTTGAATACAGTATCTATTGTGAAAAGCCTCAAACAGGGAGATAAGTGTGTTTGGTAGACGACTTGGGGGTGATCACAAGCCTGTCCACCTCTTTGTGATATGATTAGCTTAATTGAAAATATATTGAAATTGCTGAGGCAAGCTTGAACTGTATAAGATCACAGAATCCCTATAGTAAGGAAACAGGCCATTCGGCCCAACAAGTCCACACTGAAACTCCGAACAGCATCCCACCCAGACCCATCCCTGTAATCCTATATTTCCCATCGATAACACACCTAATCTACACATCCCTAAACACTACGGGCAATTTAGCATGGCCAATCCACCTAACCTGCATATCTTTGGTGCGTGTGTGGGAGGAAACTGGAGCCACCGGCAGAAACCCACGCAGACACAAAGAACGTGCAAACCCCACACAGACAGTTGCCCAAGGGTGGAATCAAACCCAGGTTCCTGGCACTGTGAGGCAGCAGTGCTAACCACTGAGCCACCATACAACCTTTAAGATGCTGTACCAGACAACCAATTACAAAGGGTTAACTTGGCACCACCAACCAACAGTAATCAAAGGGAGGCATGCGTGCTCTAAGTTTAAACTGTATAAGTTAAGATTTTCTGAAGCTTTTTGTGTGCCTTATTGGTCTGGAGAAATGAAGCTGTACTGGAAAATAAAGCTGCAATAAAGGTTACCTAACACCTCCCGCGACTTGGACTCTCAGTGGAAACTATGAGATCTAACACCAAAGATCCTCAGACAGCACCATCCAAATTCATGACCACTTCCATCTAGAAGGACAAGGGCAGCAGACATATGGGAACACCACCACCTTCAATTGCCCCTCCAAGCCACTCACCATCTTGACTTGGAAGTATATCACCGTCCCTTCACTGTTGCTGGGTCACATTCTGGAATTCCCTCCCTGAGGGCATTGTGAGTCTATCTACAGCCCATGGATTGCAGCTGTTCAAGAATGCAGCCCACCACCACCTTCTGAAGGTCAACTAGGGACAGTGAATAAATGCTGGCCAGGCAGTGATGTCCACGTCCCACGAATAAATAAAAAATATACAAAGTGACATACAAAGGGCTCAACCTATAGGTCCCAAAAGACAGGCAAGCAGTGATAGCCAACTCAGCTAAAACTTATTAAGGCTAATTGTCAAATGGAATTTTTCAATTGGCACCCTGGCATTCTCTGGGCATCAGGGAAGACTAAAGCTTCCTGGACAAGGCTGCCATATGGCAGACTAAGAGTGAGGAATTGGGACAGCACTCCAGGTAGAGTTGGAGACCCTCCTTGCCTGCCTGGCTTTAGTCTTCTTAAGGGAATCCCCTCCACAAATGGGGCTGCTTGCTTTGGCCAATTTTTAATTAAACGTTTACAAAAAGCTTCTATCTTGGAGCACCCTCTCTCTCACTTATTTGCAAAGGCAACGGCTGCTTCTTCAGATTTGAAACCCTGCCCTGCTTACCCTCAGGTGACTAAGTTGACAATTCAGAGAAAGTCACACAGTGACTGCTTCCCCTACATGATGGTCATCTGATCTACAATGAACCACAATGACAGCACTCTAAAACCTGCAGAGAATGTCCTGCTCTAAGAGTGGAAGTACTGTGTTAATAAATATTTACCAGTTGACATGTCACAAACACTGCCCAAAAAGGTCAGTGTTACAAGAACAAAAAAAAACCTGAAAGAGTCAAAACAAGGTGGGGGGATGTGTTAAATCAAAATAATGTTGGTGGGGTAAATAATGCACTCCACCTTCTCCAATACCCACCTATCCATTAAGGCTTCAACAGTATTGGTCAACACTGTGTGTTCCCTCTCCTGGGACAGCCAGGCACAGATGTAACTGCAAAAGAGAAATAGGCAAATGGAAATTACGATCCCCTCCGATGCACACAGACAATGTGGCAAGAGCATGTTGAAAATATTTTCTTGGTTTTACAAGAACATAAACCCGTATTTTCTGAACTTCTTGGAAAATTGGGTAGTTGTGATATATTAGAACTTATACAAAATTGAATGGCCAAATGAAACACAATTGTCATTGGTCAAAAGCTAATTAATTTCTGGGGAAAAAAGGAGAACAACACTTATTATGGAGCAATTCAGCTGTTGAGAAGGCAATTTCTGTGGAAAAAGGTAGTAAGTGCAAATGCTGTGAAGTAGAATTTACCAATGAAAATCTATAGTCTGTAATTGGTGGTGTTCCAATGTACTAAAGTGGCTCTTTGTCACAAATTGTGAATTCTTAATAAAACAATACCATTAGATCTCCAACAGCACTGCTCATGGGTCAGGCATGATTTAAAGCCCAGCTTTGAACATTCAATGCCATCAGAAACTGCAGTCATGTAACCAAAATAGTAACTTTGTCCATCAGTTTCATGGTGAATTTGGTGAAACAATATAACACGAATGAATGAATTATTTATTGTCACATGTATCTTGATGACACAGTGAAAAGTGTTTTGTCACCACAATCTGGCACCATTTTGAGTACAATAAGGATAAAAAGAAATTACTTAGATAAGAGTTCATTTTCGGTTCAAATAGGGGTCTCAAGCATGGCTTCATAGCTTCTGCAAGGTGTTCCAGTCCTCAAGGAGTCCCAATTTCAGGAACAACAATGATGACACCCAATGCTCCGGGAGACCCCAGCTCTGCTGCCGCTGCCACCTGGCCGACACCACCAGGAATTCAGTCTCCAATCTACAGCCACCGAGAGCTACCACTTTAGGCACTGCCATCAGTAATAGTCCATGCTCTGGGTCTACTGTCATCAGGAGTTCCTGCTCCGGGCACTTTCACACTAAAAGTCAAGGCTCTGGGCCTATTGCAGCTAGGGGTCTTCAGTCCAGACGCCGCCAGTGGCAAGAGTACAGGCTCCAGGCCTACCACTGCCAGGAATCCCCTCTCTGGGCTTACCGCCATTGAGAGTCCAGGCTCCAGGCACCACCATCACCGCTAGGAGTCCCAGTCCATGCCTCCGGCATTGCAGCCACTGCCTCACCAGCACTGCTGTGGCCTTGGAGACAAAGAAGAAAGGAAGAAATAAAGAAAAAAGACAAAAAAGTAGACAGAGACAATAATGTTGCCAGTGTGGAGCTCTGACAATCCTGAACACTACCTACTGTGCCAGCACACAGAACATAGAACATAGAACAGTATAGCACAGTACAGGCCCTTTGGCCCATGATGTTGAGCCAACCTATTATCCTACTAAAATCAATCTACCCTGCATACCCTACATTTTACTATCCTCCATGTACCTATCCATGTCCTATCCTCCGCTACTATCCAAGAGTCGCTTAAAAGTCTCTAAAGTATCTGACTCCACTACCACTGCCGGCAGCGCATTCCACACGCCCACCACTCTCTGTGTAAAGAACCTACCTCCGACATCTCCCCTATACCTTCCTCCAATCCCCTTAAAATTATGCCCCTTCATAATAGTCATTTCCGCCCTGGGAAAAAGTCTCTAACTATCCACTCTATCTATGCCTCTCATCATCTTGTACATCTGAACAGATGTGTGAGAAAAGAAGTTGAATCAAGAATACTGTGGAAAGAAAGAGGAAATGCCATATCCTCTGGTCCCAGTTTTCCAAACTTCTTCAAACTGAAAGTTGTGCCAGAAGAATAAAGAATTGTCAATACGAAGAAAGAAGTAATAACATGAGTAATTTTCATCATGTAGGAGATAAGCTTCGAATATGAAATGAAATAGGAGAACTTTGACTGATGATGTTCAATGCAGATTTGAAAAAAATAATGTCATATTTGAGAAGTTTCATGAAGTCTTTGGAGCAAATCACAGAATGTTCTAGCAAAGGAGATCAATCAATGTTATAACTCTAGGTTTTCAAGCGGTGCTTTGAGACTAAGATAAAATTTAGGCACAGAATATGAAAGAAAATGTGACAGAAATAAGAGGGAGTTGTTAAAAAAGATATAGAATAATAAATAGCATTTGGACTAGATAGATGTAAAGTATTTACTAGAAGTTGCTGAGCTCTGAGATGCAGCACTCTGGGTGTCCTAGTGCCTGAATCACGAAAGGTCTATATGCAGGTACAGCAAGTAATCAGGAAAGCTAATAGAATTTTATAGTTTATTGCAAGGCGATTTGAATGCAAGAGTAAGAAGACTAAACAGTTACACAGAGTATTGGATCTGAAATATACATTTGAAGTACTGTATGTAGTACAGTCGAGGCCAAAATCCTTTAAAGTTTAGAAAAGTCAGAGTTGACTAAATTTAAACACATAAGACCCTGAGGGGACTTGAAAGTGGTCAACGGAGAAAGGATGCTTCCCCTTATAGGAGGATCTAGAACTCAAGGCCATGGGTTAAAAATAAGGAGGCACCCATTTAAAACAGAGATGGGAAAACATCTTTTCTATCAGAGGATTGTGAATTTTAGAAATTCCCTTCCTCAAAAGACAGTTGATACAGAACTTTGAAATATTTTTAAGGCAGGCACAGAAAGATTCTTGATTACCAATGGGATGAAAAATTATCAGGGATATGAAGGGATATAGAGTTGAGATTAAAATCAGACCAGCTATGATCTTATTGAATGACAGAGCAGGGTGGAAGGGCTGGGTGACCTACTCTAGTTCCATATTCACATGTTTGTATGGTGTCCTCAAAAATCAGTATTGGGTTTTCTACTCCCCCTGACACTATACATGATGTGGATTTTGGTATAAAAATACATCATCCAACTTACAAACAATGTGAAACTGGGCAACATGGTTACCTGTAAAAATGCCTTTACTTTCGTTTCTGAAGTGATGGTGTTTCCATGCATTTGCTGTTCCCAATCTTCCAGGTAATCGAAAGTTGGGACTTGTTGTGGATGTTACACCCTGCAGCATTTTAAGATGGTGGTGAAGGGAGTGGATGTTGAAGATAGTAAATGGGCTGACACCCAACATGATTGCTTTATCAGAATGACATTGAACTTCTTGAGAATATTTGCACTGCACTCATTAGGCAAATAGTACAGAGTTTATCATATTAATTGATTTATGATTTTTATGGAGAAGGTTTGTGGTGCTGGCGGTTAAATCATTTGTCTTTGGGTAACCAATTTAGGCCTTCTCTTGCACTTACATATTATAGGGCTGATCAATTAAGCTTCTGGCCATGTAGAACCAAGTTCCACGCTGGTGGTGATGGGAGATTCAAAGATTGTAATGCGATGTGATGGCAATCTGAACCCCAATGGCAAAATTGGTTTGTGTATTTAGAAATAATTTTTTTTTTAGGAATTATTCTCATCATCATTGATCTAAAATTAATTCCTGTAGTCAGCTACAAATCACACCATAAACCATCACTAAGGAACCAATATGAATATCATCCAAACTGATTGTGAGTAATCATTTTTTAAACCTGGCAGCAAAATTTCAATTGCATGCAATCTGTTACAGGACTAATGTCCTGACCAAAGTGATCTCAGGACAGTCAGCAGCAAGGCAGTCAGTCATATGGACATTCATTCCAACAATCCAAAACCATAGTAGTTAGCCCAAGATTAACACGTGGAGATTCAGCCACATGAATGTAGCAAATCCACATGTTGTTTTAAGTGATTGAGTTTTATTGCAGCATTTGCATTGTTTGTGGATCATTCTTCCAGTTCTAAATGAAGAGATGTTCACACAGATGTATGCAGTTCAATGGAATTAGAGATCTAAAAATTTCTTAAGGCCTCTTAGTGGATGCAGACATTATGATTTGCAATTATCCCATCCCTGATGTAGGCAGGCAGCATGCACACATTGTGCTGCCTCCTCAGCTTCATGAGTACAGTGTTCTACCTGGTCCAAATGTGATGCTGAATAGTTGCAAGCTCAGCAGAGGAACCAGGCTCATGCAAGATTGGTACCAATTATAGATTCTTAAAGCAGGGCTGTAAATTTTGCTATAACTCCCAGGTAGACTGCTAAATTTTGAAAAGAAGTCTGAACTCCAGTGACAGGCATGTGACAAGTTTTTAATTCTTAAGATTTTTACTGTACCAAACTACAGTAGTTATAAACTACAGCAAATAACTTCTCCTACTGAACTGTTCACACAGTTGAAATTCCATGTTGCAGTTGAACTTTACATTGCCTGTTAAGTGGACACTTCATTATCCAAGAAGAGCCTAGAGTGATTATTTGTGCCTACATGCTTGTTTATTTCCTTTCCTTTTGCCAGTGGAAAACTTCTAGCCCAAAACTAACTTCCATGGTGAAGGGCGAATTGGGGATTCTCCTCTCTAGCCAAGCTAGGTGGATCTTCCAGTCTAATTTCAATCTGCATATAATCTGTCTCATCAATCTGAATGTGAGCTGCCACCTGGATTTTGCATGGTGCATGACGGGGTTAGCATTTTCTCTGCATGAGGCACAGAACTAGCTGCCTCTAGATTTCTAGCTCTCTTTCTTTCTCACTCTTCCTCGTATCACCTATGATTTAACCATGTGAAGTTAAAGAGTGGTGGAGAGGAACTTTCATGGGATTATTTCTGCCATGGCCTGGGGTAAGGCTTTATTAATGCAAGCCAGGATGTTAGGTACATTACTGAGTGAGATATAAATTCTCTCTGCTGCCCAGACTATCTGACTTCCAAGTTTCTGGCAGCATATTTAAAGCTCAGCCAGGCACCATTCCGACGCCGCAAATGAGGACCCATCCCTCATGGTCTAGTGCTCACCTCCTCACTCTCACTATGTGGCGCAGAAGAAAACTACATTTGCTCCACACTTCCTAGAGTAAGGTGATGAGTTACTGGTAGATGGGGTGATGAGGGGTCAGTCTTTTTACCTGATGACTGCTGCAAGAGGCTACACCACCAGACTCAGCCATCCTGGACAGAGATAACAGCAGAGGTCAGCATTGTGCCCACTCTGGAAAGGGACGCCCAGCAGTGCAGAAAGAAGGTCAATGATATCCTACATTCCACAAAGGTAAGTGGCTCCATCTTTTCCCTGCTACGCACACTCAGACAGATATCATTGACTCTAACTCTGCCACTGAATATCCATCTCACCGAGGATGATGAACTACAGCCCTCAGCATCACACACCATGTGTCAATTCAGGGTCTGATATCCACCTCATTTTCAGGAACTATGAGCCCTTCCTATTCTCTATGCTTTGTACTCCTCATTGAGGACCACCACCTCTCCTATTCGTGCACGAAAACTAACTGTTCTCGGATGTTTCCATCATAATCAGTCCTTCCCTCTGTTTCATTTTCGGAAAAGCCTACTAACAACCAGACTGAGACCTCCAAGAAAAGTGGTGTTCTTGAATATAATTGGAGTGCTGAACCTGTAAAATGTGGTGAAAGAACGTGAGGACGGTGTGCCAGAGGCATTTGGTAGATTTTGGAATGAAAGATGGACAAGTCCTTCAAATAGTTCCCATTACAACAATGGCTCTGGCATTTGAGCACCTGATTGTCTCTGTGGAAAGAGTCATAGCCACCTTGAAGATCCAGGTCCAACAGAACATTCAATAGATACCACATACATGATTGGACCTCACTTCATTGATTTCACTCAGGGAAACAAGGTGGTGTCAGGGCAAACTGCATAGACTACCCTGTATGATCAGTGGCTTGATCATATTAGCCACACCCTTGCAGCAACAAACTCCAGAATGTTCTACACTTGATTGTTTTGTCTTCCAGAATACCCACCGAGAAAAATGTATATTTTCCTTCAGGAAACCAATCTTTACTGATTATTGCATATTTATTGAATAAGTTTTGTTTTGATAAAATAGTATGTATTAAGAAGCTTAACTAATAGATCTTGTTTAAAAAAGGAAATAGATAAGTTACCTAGATAGTAGGAACTGCAGATGCTGGAGAATCTGAGATAACAAGGTGTAGAGGGTCTAGGCCCGAAACGTCAGCTTTCCTGCTCCTCTGATGCTGCTTGGTCTGCTGTGTTCATCCAGCTCTACACCTTGTTATCTTAGATAAGTTACCTAGTTGGTTTTCTTGGTAAACAGAAAAAGTATTTTAAGTTGTGACCTGTGAAGTTGTAGGACCAGAGCAATAGTGCACTCCTCAATATTGGTCATTACATAACTGGCGCTCACAGTAGGATACCTCATGCAAACTTTAATTGAAAGCTGGGTGTCAATATTTGGAAGGGATTATAGGAAATACATTAGGTTTATTGAGCAGTACTTTTACTAAAATGGCTTTGGCAAATACTAAGAATTTTCTGCACAGAAATTTATTCCTGAATGACTTGCAAGAATAACCAAGGTTTGGCTGAGAAGTCAGAATGAGGGCTAAAAATAAGGGCTAGGACAGCAGATGTAACTGAGGCAATAGCACAACTTTTGAAATTGGAAGAATGGCAAATCCAGTCAGATGGTGAGTTAATAGAGATTGAAAGAATTCAATTGCAAAGCAGCTTTAACAGGAAAAAGAAATGGGAAGTAAAAACTTGGACTTCAAAGAGAAGATTTGCACAGAGCAGAAAAAGGAGGATAAACAGCACTTCAGAGGGAGGGGGAAGAAAAAGATATAGCACTTCAGAGAGAGAAAGAAAAATAGAGAATTTAAGAATTTAGATCTAGAAATTAAATTGAGGGAAAGAGTAGGGAGAGAGAATATCAGTTTAAATAGCTTGAAACAAATAAAAGGCCTCTGAGTCCAAGAAATATTCTGACAAGTATAGATCTGAGTCCAAACCAAGACCCAATGGGGAGCTGCTGAAATTTATGCATGCCCTCTGAAAATTTGGCCAAAATGATGCTGAGGTATTTTTCATTTCTTTTCAAAGATAGCTTAGTATGCAAGGTGGCAACAGGAGACTGAGCACTACTCATGTACAGCAGGCTGTCAGACATGGCTGATGAAGTAATGGCTTGCTTTCTGAGGAGGTTTCATCTTTTTTAATTTGTAGGAGGTGGGTGTCACAAGCAAGCCAGCATTTATTCCAAGTTGTCCTTGAAACAGTGGTGGTGAGCTGTCTTCTTCAACTGCTGCAGTCCACATGCTGTAGATTAACTCAACTCCCTTAAGAATGACATTCCAGGATCTTATCAAGGCAAAAGTGAAAGAACAGCAATATATTTCCAAGTAAGGATATTGAGTGATTTAGAATGTAGCTTGTTGGTGGTATTTCCATTTTTCTGCTGCCCTTGTCCTTCTAGATAGAAGTGGTTGCAAGATTGGAAGGTACAATTTAAGGATATTTGGGGAATTTCTGCAGTGCATCTAGTAAATAGTACATACTGCTTAAACTGAGAGTCAGTGGTGGAGGGACTGGATGTTTGTGGATGTGGTGCCGATCAAGTGGGCTCCTTGGTCCTGGATGGTGTCAAGTTTCTTGTGTGTTGATGGGTCTGCCTCTTTCAAGCAAGTGGGAAAAATTCCACCACACTCCTGTCTTATACCTTGCAGACAGTGGGCAGGCTTGGAGGAGTTACTTGCAGCAGTATTCCAAGCCTCTGACCTGTTCTTGTAGCCACTGTGTTTATGTAGTGAGTCCAATTGAGTTTCCTGTTAATGGGAACCCCCAGGGTGTTGACAATGGAAGATTCAGTGATGGTAACACCATTGAATGTCAAGAGGCTGTGGTTAGATTGTCTCTTTTAGAGATGGTCATTGCCTGGCATTTGTGTAGCATGAATGTTACTTGCCACTTGTAAGCCCGAACCTGAATCTTATCCATATCTTGTTGCAGTTGAACATGGACTGCTTCAGCATCTGAGGAGTTGTGAATGGTGTTGAACACTGTGCAATCATTGGCAAACATCCCCACTTCTGACGTTATGATGGAGGGAAGGTCATTGATGAGGAAGCTGAAAATGATTGGGCCTAGGACACTACCCAGAGGAACTCATGCAGGGATGTCCTGAGGTGAGATGACTGACCTCCAACAACCACAACCATTTTCCTATGTGCCAGGTATGAATCCAACGAGTGGAGATTCTGCTCCCTATTTCCCATTGATTCCAGTTTTGCTAGGGTTCCTCAATGCCATACAAAGTCAAATGCAGCCTTGATTTCAAGGGTTGTCACTCTCACCTCACCTCTGGAATTCAGCTCTTTTGTCTATCTTTGAACCAAAGCACTAATGTGGCCCTGGCAGAACCCAAAGTGGGAGTCACTGAGCTGGTTAATGTTGAGCAGATGCTACTTGATAGCACTATTGCTAACAACTTCCATCACTTTACTGATGACCAAGAATAGATTGATGAGGCAGTAATTGGCCGGATTGGATTCTTTTGTGTACAGGACATACCTGGACAATTTTCCACATTGTCATGTAGATGCCGTGATGTAACTGAAGTGGAATAGCTTGGTTTGGGTATAGATTACAAAGTGGCGAATAAGGTTATTCTTAGTGCATACAAGTTTCTCCCTGTAGCTGGCAGGCAGAAATGTTGTATTACCCATAAGTAGCTAGGGTAGACTTATATAGAATTTGAGAGGGTAAAGTAAAATAACATTGATAATTGGGTGAAGACATTGAAGGTAGAGACTACACATGAGACCCTTTTCCGAGAAGAATTTAAAAATTCATTGTATAAATTGATAGAACCTCACAAAGGAAACCAACAGCTTGCAACACCGAGAAAGGCAGCTGAGGTGTTTGACAATTGTAACCTGGTCCACAAACCCAATCCTTTTCTCATCACAATCACAAACACAGGAAATAAGAAAAATAACCAGGGACAAGAACGGACAGTTGTGAAGACTCCCGAATGTCTTCCTTAGGCATGAAAGGAAAGTGGTAAGGGTGGAAGAGATGTCTGAAGTTTTACCATTGTCACAAGGTGGGACATGTTTGTACAAATTTCTGGAAGTTGTGAGGTATAAGCGTAAGTAAAGTCGGTGCAGAGAAAAAAATATAACAAACCGGCAGTACCACAGATTAAGATGTACCTCTGACAGCAGGCAGTGAGATCAAGTATAAACTGCTGTGTGTGCAAGACAAGTAAACAAGGTACATGAGAACTATAGGGAATTCTTGTCAACAAGATATTCCTCAAATGACAAGTAATTCTATAGACATGCACAAAATTACAGGAGCCACTCAAACTAATTATCCACCTGTGAGCAACTTGATTGCCAAAGTTTTAGTACATGGTGTTAGCAGGGAGTAAATGCTTTTATTTTAGATGCACCTAGAGTGTGACCTAATGGCTGGAATGGTAACTGTTGGGGTGGTCAATAGGTAACTTATAGGAGTATTGACTTACTCCTCGAGAATGATTTGGAGGAGCAAAACTTGTAGCTTCTCTGGTATTCACAGAAAGGCTCAGTGAATTGAAAGAGACAGAGCAATTGCAAGTTTGCAGATAACAGCAAAATTGGAGGTGTAGTGGTCAGCCAAGAAGGTTACCTCAGAGTACAACGGGATCTTGATCAGATGGGCCAATGGGCCGAAGAGTGGCAGATGGAGTTTAATTTAGATACATGTGAGGTGCTGCATTTTGGAAAGGCAAATCAAGACAGGACTTGTACACTTAACAGTAAGGTTCTGGAGAGTGTTGCTGAACAAAGAGACCTGGGAGAGCAGGTTCATAGTTCCTCAAAAGTGGAGGCGCAGGTAGATAGGATAGTGAAGAAGGCATCTGTGTTCTGGCAGCTACTGACAGGAACCTGCAAAATATTTCAAGAACACATAAGGGCACCACAAACAATTGTGAAACAATGGGCCAACAGAAATACCAAATCCCAAACATGTCAAACTGGGGATGAAGTGTTAGTATTATTATCTTTACAAGGTAAAGCATGAAAGGCACAGTTCAGTGGTCAACATATGACAGCCAAAATAATTAGTAATGTATATTATCAAAATTACCTAACTGATGCCTTAGATCATGGGAAGAAGAATTGACTGTTACTTCAATACATTGAAGCATGAATACAATAAGGAGGATGATAAATAAGTGCAGGTTTGTTGCATAGTAAGGACAGAGGAGGATGAAAGAGATAATGAGGATGAGGCAGAGGCAGACTTAGACAATTCCCAAGGTGGGTGCAGTCTTGTCACATGATGATGAGTCAGGAAGAGAAGTTAGTGGGGTGCTTCTCTAAGAAACAGTATCCAAAGAAGTTTTCTACAATAGAAAAATAGACTTTGGGATTGTTTTTAGCTCTTCAGCACTTTGAAATCTATATCCAACATGGAAACAAGGAAATGTTAATACACACTGATCATAATCAAAACGTTCATTGAAAACTTTGCGAATTGGTATGCAAGATTATTCAGAGAGGCCTTTTGCTTTCAACCATTTAACATAAAAAGTGTACATATTAATGGAAAAAGATAATATTGTGGATGCATTAGCCCAAGTGTAAAATGTTAGAATGGGTGAAAATTTTAGAAATTCTAAGACTGTTTAAGTTTGTATAAAAGAGGGGGAGAAAGAATTAATGGATGAAAATCATGTATCGATGTAGTGCATTAAATGTTTATAATAGAACACATTTTTGAAATGGCGTTTCTTTTCCCTTCAGGTTGGAGACATGTAAGAACTGTGTGTTTTTGTTTTTGTGTCTTTAAAACTGTGGAATGCAAGGAAAAATAACTATCTAAGAAACAAGGTTTTGCCATGGTAGCTACATAATTTCAAAGTGAGGAATTTGATGCCTATTGAACCTAAAATTTTTGTGGCTATTGGTTCCTTCAATGAACAGGAAATTAGGAGCCAAGGAGTTGTTTACAAGTGAATCTAACTGGTTTTCAGCTAATTGAGCAGGTTGCAACAAGGAGCAAATTATAGAGACAGATTCAAAGAGACAGAGTCACAAAGATGTGTGCTGTTGTTCCCTCCAGCAAAAGCTGGCTGTTCTATGCAGTAAAAATACTTTCAACTTGAAGAAAATCAACTACCTTTCCTGCAGTAGTTGCTGCAAGCTGTAACTTTTGAATTGATACATCAGTGACATTTTTCAAATCGATCAGTTGTTCTGTACTTCTTATAAACAAATGGAAGCTTCCATAGATGGACAACTGAACATCAAGGGCTATCACAGAGGATGCCATATCCCTAGCCCTGCACCTGTCCCTGGAACATCTGGACATCAAAGACACCTATGTCAGACTCCTGCTTGTTGACTACAGCTCCGCTTTCAACACCATTATCCCCTCCAGACTGATCTCCAAACTCTGTGACCTTGGTCTCAGCTCTGACCTCTGCAACTCGATCCTCAGCTTTCTGACCCACAGACCGCAATCAATGAGGATAGGTAACTGCACCTCCTCCACAATAACACTCAATACTGGATCTCTTCCGAGGATGTGTCCTCAGCCCCCTGCTGTACTCCCTGTACATCTATGACTGTGTTTCCAAATTCCAAATGAACAGCATCTACAAGTTTGCTGACGACACCACCATACTGGGATGGATATCTAACAATGACGAGTCAAAATACAGAAGGGAGATAGAGGGCTTGGTGACGTGGTGTAATAAAAACAATCTGTCTCTCAACGTTGGCAAAACTAAAGAACAGATCATCAACTTCAGAAAAAGAAGGAGAACACGCCCCCACCTACATCAACGGAACTGAGGTCAAGAGGGTGAACAGCATCAAGTTCCTTGGAGTGACGATAATTGACAACCTGTCCAGGACTTCCCATGTAGATGCAACAGTCAAGAAGGCACAACAACGTCTCTCCTTCCTCAGGCAGCTCAGGAAATTTGACACGTCAAATAGGTCCCTCACCAACTTCTACAGATGCACCATTGAAAACATACTGTCCAGTAATGGCCTGGTATGGCGACTGCTCTGCCCAGGACTGTAAGGAACTACAGGAGGTAGCGTGCAAAGTCCAGACCATCACAGAAGCCAACCTTCTATCCATGGACATCATTTACATTGCTCGCTGCCGTGGAAAGGCTGCCATCATTATCAAAGACCCATCACACCCCAGTAATGATCTCCTACAACCTATTCCATAGGCAGAAGATACAGAAGCCTGAACACATGCATGAGCAGGTTCAGGAACAGCTTCTTCCTGACCATTATCAGACTGATGAATGGACTCTCTAGCCTCAAATAACGTTGATCTTGCTAATATTGATCTCAACAAGTGCACGCCCTGTGCAATGTAACCTGTATGCCTCTGTCTAAGTCTTTTTGATTTGTACATCCTTTGCTTACTATGATCTGCCCGTATCACTCGTAAACAAAGCTCTCCACTGTATTTTGGTACACGTGATAATAAACCAATCAATCAAGCTAGGTGAGGCAGGATCATCTCAACATCAGAACTGGGAAGCAAGAATTACTGAATTGACTTTGCAGTTCTTTTCTACCTTTGTCAATACCCTATTTTCCCTATTTGTATGTAGGGGATTAGAGTTTTAGTTAGTAGCAGTGTGTGGCAATGGTTTATATCTATTTACATGAGCTATGGTCTAATTATTTACAAGAACTAATAATGCTTGTGAGAAGAAAGCTTGTGCACTAAAAGCAGCAAAGACCCAGAAGATGGTAAGAACTGCTGATGCTGGAGTCAGAGATAATACAGTGTGCAGCTGGGGAGCACAGCAGGCCAGGCAGCATCAGAGGAGCAGGAAAATTGACATTTAGGCTCAGGAGCCTTCTTTGGAAATGGGGGAGGGGGAAGGGAGCTCAGAAATAAATAGAGAGGAGGGGTGGGGCTAGGGAAGGTAGGTGGGATGGTGATAGGTGAGTGCAGGTAGGAGTGGTGGGGATTGGTCAGTGAGGTGGGAGGAGCAGATAGGTAGGAGAGAAGATGGACAGGTCAAGGATGGGATCTCTACGTCGGTGAGACCAAGCAGAGGCTCGGAGACTGCTTTGTAGAGCACCTGCGCTCAGTTCGCGACAAACGAACACACCCTCCAGTCACAAACCACTTCAATTCCCCCTCCCACTCCCTGGATGACATGTCCATCCTGGGCATCCTCCAGTGTCACAACGACGCCACCTGGAATGTGGACTTTACTAGTTTCAAAATCTCCCCAGCCCAGCCTCATCCCATGACCAACCCTCCCTCTCATCCCCGCCTCCTTGACCTGTCCATCTTCTCTCCCAGCTACCCACTCCTCCCACCTCACTGACCAATCCCCACTGCTGCCTACCTGCACTAACCTATCGCCATCCCACCTACATTCCCCAGCCCCTCTCATCCCCGCCTCCTTGACCTGTCCATCTTCTCTCCTACCTAACTCCCTCTCATCCCCTCCTCCTTGACTGTGCGTCTTCTCTCCCACCTATCCGCTCTTCCCACTTCACTGACCAATCCCTACCACTGCCTACCTGCACTCACCTATCGCCATCCCACCTACTTTCCCCAGCCCCACCCCTGAGCTAAGCGAAGAGCAAGCATGATATTATTTTGAGGCTGATGCTTTGCTGATGCCAAGTTGCTTGAGTAAAGTGCTCAAGAAAAGTGTAGCCATTGACCATGGAGGTGCCTTCTGTGGAAGAAGTGGTTGCATGTAGAGAGAAGCTTCACAGATGGCACAACTGTAATGGATACTTACTAGTTTGACTATGTTTTATCAGTTGACTTTTTACACTGTTGAGTTTCTTGATTATCGAAAGGAAACTGAAAGTGCAGAGATTGGTGTCCATCCACCTAGAATTGCTGTGGAAACATGGCACAGATACAACAGGTCAAATGGTCCTCCTTCTGTGCTGTCCAACTATTCTCTGATTCTATGATAGCTAACTCCAAGAGAATGTTCAAAGGTCGAGGCATGATCCAGCATCAGATGGCCAGCATCTCAGCTTCCATTTCAGAGCAGGTAGAATCCACCGAACATCTGAAGACTATAGTGGAGCAAGCTCAGAGTAAGATCATGAGATCCATGCAAGCCTAGCTTGTTGCCTTTGTGTTTTAAAAGGCTAGAGGAGACTCAGTTGCAGTCCAGCAATCTGTGCTTTAGCAGATTACTAGATCTCGTTGCCCAGGGAAGTGACACAGTCTCCATGATGTAAGAACCTGGTGTCCTCTCCCTGTGTGACAGCATTCACAGCTATTCCACCACTGTCCCTTCTGTTGCTGACCAGCCCAGACTGCTGTTACCCAAGCAGAGATACTGTATTTCAAATATTCTTCCTCAGGGCTCAGAGTGGTTCAAGACCATCCTGCAAGGCCAAAAGTAGTCTCCCCGATAGAGAAAAAAAGCAGCCACGCTACAGTCCCTAGTCTAGCACTGCATAGGCACACCAAGCCAGGCAAACGCACTTTTAGAAGGCACCAAGAGAAAAGTACAAGGGTAAATACTTGAGCATTGTTTGTATTATTAGAAATGCTGCTGGTACAAAATTGGCGTGGAATGGTTGTTTTGTGTTTTTTTGTAGTTTACATCAGAGTTTTAGGACAGACAATGCTGAAATGATTTGTAACATAAGGATTGGGAAATGTGAAGCAACAATGGAAATCTTTTTCATACAGGAACATAAGTCTTATTAGATGATTATGGACAACGCATCTCAGTTGCTGTTGTTCTGAATGCCTCCTGTTCTTTTTCTTCTTTCCCAGAGATGGTCACTGTTGCCCTGGTGCCAACCTCATGATGGCAATGTTCTGCAGAACAGAACAGAACACGGGTGAATCAGATAATATGCCATGAAGGGCTCCAAAATGGTCCTCTTTTAGTGAACTGCACAATGTTTCTAGTTGCACCATGGTTGTCATTGTAGATACACTGTCAATATGCGAGGAGTTTACTGTGTTATCAAGCATGTGTGGGTTAACTAGAAATTGGTGCTGGTATCATTACTTGAAGATGAAAGTATTGTTGCTACTACTAGAATGGCGTAGTCACACATCACCCTCATTATCAGGAAATGGAAGCCCTTCTGGTCCTGGTTTGTCTCCCCATTTAGATGCATCACCCCAGTGTCATGTGTATGGAAGGTTGGCTGCCAACTCTATGGCGAAGACCCCAACTAGCAAAGCACCTTTACCTCCCCCTCTCTGCATAGAGAGAAAACAGTGATGTCCCCTTTTCTGGCACACGAGGCCTCAGTGATTTCCCAGATGCAGTAATGGATGGTGAATTGGATTCCATTGATAATGCTTCTGGCACCAACCTGGGGACAATAATGATGGTTGAAAGTGTAAGTCATGATGACTTTGCCAGCCACTGGCAGTATCATCCTTGTCTTGCTTGGAGAAGATACTTGTTGCTCAAGTATCTGATCTATGACCATCTTTTTGGTGTAAAGCAACCATCATAGGCATTGTTTCTGGCTGAGATTAAGATGGCAAAGTCTTCTCTGAGATTGCTAAGTGTGTATGATCTCCTTCTGAGAGGACTCGCCCTTTCACATCCTTGAACAGTTTCTCCTTTCTGCTCCAGTTTTTATTCTTCAGTCTAAAGGTAACTACAACAATAGCCCCCTTGACTGTATGCATTTTGCTATTAGAAGCCTTTCCAAATCATGTAAGTCCTTTCAAACTTCCAGCACCACTCCCTTTTGATTGAAAGGACAATTTGAGGCAACTTTTTCATGCAGAGAGTGATGTGTGAATGGAATGAGGTGCCAGAGGAAGTGGTAGTACAATTACAATATTTAAAAGGCATCTGGATGGGTATATGAATAGGAAGGCTTTAGAGGGATATGGGTAAATGCTGGCAAATGGGATTAGATTAATTTAGGATATCTGGTCAGCCTGGATGAGTTGGACTGAAAGGTCTGTTTCCCTGCTGTGACTCTATGACTCTATAAGTAACTCCAGTCAGTCATATAGGTTTAAGAAATGCTGAGTGCATTAAAGTGATTGATGTGATCTAATGGATAGAATCTGCATTTGATCCACTGACATTATGATCTGGCCAGTGTACTTGTTTCCAGCATGTACAAAGCATGTCCACAATATTATCCTTCAATACATAATGGTCAGCCTTGGACACGCTGGAAGTCATCAGGAACAGGTGCCCAACAACTTTCAGCACCCTTCTGAAACTTATCCAGCTACAAAGCCAAATTGTGTAACTGTAAAAGTTGACAACATGGGAATTAAGTAATTGGTAAGACACGTTTATTCTTTCCTCACATTCCCACTTTTTTTTCATTTTCAAGTATATAGTAAAATATAATGAATTTGATCATCCTTTTCTTGAAATTACTGATGAATCTGATTCCATCTGCATTGCACTTCAGATCACAGTAACTCATTGTCTAAAAGAAGAATGTTTCTCACTTTCCTCTGGTTCTTGAGCCAATAGTGTTAATTCTGTGTTTTTATAGTTTTTGAGCATCCTATCAATAAAAATAGTTTTGATTTCATCATTCTATCAAAACACGTTTTGAAGGCGCCCGTCAAATCTCTATTTTAATTTCTCTGTTCTAACGAGAACAAACTCATCATCTCTTGACTCTCTGCACAACTGAAACCCATCATCCTTGGTATCGTTCCAATAAATTTCAGCAGCACCCTGTGACTGTGATCTCCTCTTGTTCCTGCCAATTCATCGTCTAACAAAAGGATCTGTCATTACAGTTACAATGCTGTGTTTGCCAAAAGAATCCTCTCTGATTGGTTTCATAAATCATCTTCTACTCTGTTCATTCCTTCGAAGCTCCGCTGGCTTGATCTAATGCTTTAATACCAAACACAATTATCTACAATTAGCATCATTTGCAAATCAACTAAATCCTGAATACTTTTGTTCAGTTTTCCCTAATTGTTACAAAGAAGTAAACATAATGTGAATGCCAGGGCAGTGCATTCTTACAATTTATGCATATTTACTGATAGATGGAAAACAAAGACAGAAACAGAGTTGACACCCAAATTCATTACACAATTCAGGGAATTACTGTATATTAAGGGATGTTTTGTACATTGGTTAGCTCCAAAGCTCACTAACTCTCCTCTAATCAAAACCAACCAGTCCCTCTTCCGTGGTATCTCTTTGATAACTCTTTCATACATCGTCTTCAAGGATGCTTCCTAGATCATTCCTACCATATGCTAAAAATTGAGCCTAGCTGGTGATTTCTAAAGATTTAGCATTCATGCTTTTGTACTTTTTACTTCTGTCTATAAAAGCTAAAAGATGTCTTGCACTTCTATTGTAAACTTTTCTTTTTCACATGTGCAGAACATTTATACTTCACTTCCTTTTCACACTTGCTGGAGTTCAAGGGAAGCTTACATCATGACTTAGTATTTACTGGCTTGCACGTAAAATGTATCAGTAGCATTGCTATAATGAATTTCTCTTGTTGTATTCAGTATTTCCAACTTGTAACTGGAAAATTGCCTATTGAAATCTTTCACACAATTTCTTTGTTGAGCAATTTAGCTGATCTCAGCACACCTACCCAGAAAAAATCTACAGCTTTTAATTTTTTTAAATGATTTGCACAATTTACCTCCAACATCAACCCCAGAAGTCCTGACATTGATCCTCCACATGTGACCATTCAATTCCTCAAATCAGTAAGCTTGCCTTTCTCAAGTTTGAACTTTCACCTGCCTCTCCTATTCTTTCAGTTAATGTAATTTCAATTTATGCTTTTGACTTACATTTTATATTCTGTGACAGTCTTGACTCAGAGGGACTTTCCCCAGTATTGTGATCACTGTTTAGCCCTTCATCAGCATCACAAAATCAGATTATCTGGTGATTTGCCTCATTAATACTTGACTCAATATCTCAATATGTATACATCGGCTGCCACAATTCCTATATTATAGCATTGGCTACATTTCAAAGGTACTTCATTGGCTGTGAAGCACTTTGAAACATCTTGAGATTGTGAAAGATGCTAGATGAATACAAATTCATTCTACTTTTTACGTTACTCTCAAAGATCACCAGGATTCTACAGTGTTTCTTCGATATAGTTTCCTAACATTTACCTGCTGTGGAGAAACAACAGTCAAAGCCACCTTGCAGAGCTGTTGTGGTGCTTGGGTAATGTTCCTAACTTTGAACCAGCAGGCCCAGGTTCAAGTCCCATCTGTTCCAGTGTAATAACATTTCTGACCAAGTGGGAAAGGAGAGGGTGGATCCTGTCGGGTGGTTCCCCTCGCAGACTGCCAAAGTCGTTTGGCAGAATGCCTCATCGCCAGAACTTTCTAACAAGCACCAGGACATTGCTTGGCTGGTGGTGAGAGGGGCTCTGCCGGTGAGATCATTCATGCACGCCCGGGCTCTCTGCGCCATTGCACGCTGCCCTCGAAGTGGCTGCGGGGGTGACGAGACAGTCTATCACCTCCTTCTGGAGTGCGCCTATGCGCAGGAGGTCTGGAGGGGAATGCAGTGGTTTGTGTCGAGGTTCATCCCGAGCAGCTCCGTGACACGGGACTCCGTGCTCTACGAGCTGTTTCCCGGGACGCACACCGAGACCAACATCAACTGCGCCTGGAGGACCATCAATGCGGTGAAAGACGCTCTCTGGTCTGCCCGCAACTTGCTGGTCTTCCAGTTGAAAGAACTGACCCCGACCGAGTGTTGCAGACTGGCGCACTCCAAGGTTCAGGACTACGTGTTGAGGGATGCACTAAAGCTTGCGGCAGCCGCCGCCAAGGCGCGGTGGGGAAAGACCACCGTGTAAGACCCCTCGGCCGTACCGTATTAGGGCCCTGTTCAGGAACTGGGCCCAGCTGGCGCCTCCTCCAACTGGTCAGGGGGCCAACTATGACTACGGTAGTGATGACCACCGGTGTTTTTCTTTTTCCTTTGTTTTTCCCTTTAGTTGGTGTACGTACCCCCAGGGTAATCCGGGACGGCGAGGATGACCGGGTAGGTGAAAGTGTGTTTATTTTTTGTATTTTCTACGAATAAAGTATATTTTTTTAAATAAAAAAAAACATTTCTGACCAAGTGGGTACAAAAATATCTCAAAGACACCTTGTATACAAATGCTAGCTAGTTGGCAAATAATCGGGTATGCTTATCCAACTGGTGTTGTATACTAACTTGTACTTGATGTATGCTGTGGTACGGCATTTGTTACCTCAGTAATGTAAAATAGCATGGCACATCTTAAGAATGAATTATATTGAAAACCCAGATATTTCTAATGGCATGAAGGAATAACATCTGAGATGATTCAGATGGGAGCAATGTGCTGATAATTAATAAGGGGATCAAAGGTTATGGGTAGAAGGCAGGAGAATGGGATTGAGAAACATATCGAATGGTGGAGAAAATTTGATGGACCAAATGGCCTAAATCTACTTCTATATCTTACAATCAAGATCTATTACTCCACCAGCAATATTATTAGCATAGATTTGTTGATTCAATTACCAAAATGGCCTATTGCTTCATTTTAGTGCCACTATCAAAAATAACTGTCCATTAGGATTCTTTAATAAAATCAAAATAATCCATTTATTATAAACAAAAGTTATTCTTAAAGCAAATAAAAAATGCTGGTTATCCCTTAAAAAGTGATCCGGAATTAAAACAACACCCCCTCAATTTTACACATGCATACACCCAGACAAAAAAGACAAATTTCTGCAAAAATTATGTTTTTCTAAGAAAAGGAGAAAGGGGAAAAGCAACTCGTGGATCAATTGTCTGGAAACAGAGGACAAAATGTGATAACTTTTCATGTCTGCTGAATGTTCTGCCAATTAAGATGAATTTCTGATAGCTATAGATTGATGATAAATTTCCACCCTAATCTCAATCAACTTGGATAACAATGGACTGCAAATTGCTAACTGGTCACACTGCTTCAGATTTTACTGGGTATTCCTGGCATTTACATGGCATGGAAGGTTTTCATGGTTATAAAACCCTATGAAAAATTCAAAACCCGCAATCACCAGTAGAAATTGGAGTAACTCAATGGATGTCTAGTGGCTCAATGGGTTGTGTCCATACCTCTAAGCCAGAAGCTCCAGTTTTAGGCCCCGTTCACAGGCTGCTAATACTTCGTCAATACTCACCAAAGGGCAGATACAAAACAAACATCTTTGTTTCAAATGGACTAACCACAAATCCCTGTCCGCATCTGAGAAGTCCCTCCTAACTGCACTTGTAGGAAGCACAACTGTCCAAATGTGTTTCTCATAGAACATAGAATATAGAACATTACAGCGCAGTACAGGCCCTTCGGCCCTCGATGTTGCGCCGACCTGTGAAACCAATCTGAAGCCCATCTAACCTACACTATTCCATTATCATGCATATCATCCATAGTCCATGTTTGCATCAAGATTTCCATTCCCAGTTGCTAACTGTCTTAATGAAGAAATGGTACCCACCCATTATGTTCAGAGAGTCCAAAAGACAATGTTGAACCTTAAGGACGGGCAATGGCTCTGGAAGGTATGGTCAGCAGGGAAGTCATCTCAGAGCTTTGTTGACTGCTGGAAGTGGTCCAGATATCCCCTTATTTTGTCATTTTATTACATAAAGAACATTACATGAATGAATCCGAACACTGGTTTCAACTTACATGGGCAAAAGTATGTATTTCAAAAATAACTTCCATGACGTTACTAGGGGTCACAATTTCAAGGTGAGAGGGGAAAAGTTTAAGGGAGATATGCATGGAAAGTTCTTTACGCAGAGGGTGGTGGGAGCCTAGAATGCGTTGCCAGCGGAGGTGGTAGAGGCGGGCACGATAGCGTCATTTAAGATGTATCTAGACAGATATGTGAATGGGCAGGGAGTAGAGGGATACAGATCCTTGGAAAATAGGCGACAGGTTTAGATAGAGGATCTGGATCGGTGCAGGCTTGGAGGGCCGAAGGGCCTGTTCCTGTGCTGTAATTTTCTTTGTTCTTTGTTCTTTGACGTACACAACGGCGCTATCTCTCCTACTTTTGTGCACTGCATATGGCTTAAGGATCTTGTGCAAGACTTTATTTTGGACCTGCCCAGGACAAATATCATTGGCGAGTTAAATTAAGTGAGAGAAAACAGTAAGTAGTTGGCATAAGGCACACAAACATTTTTAATTCAATGTGAAACGGTCACACTTTCTTCCTCATAGTCAACGCATACAACTCTTTTAGACATTGTATGCATGTGTGACCCGAGCACCATTGCTGCTGTTTGTGACAGTTTCAACCACCTCCTGCCTGATCTTTCCTCCACAAGACGTCACTCTTCTGACCTAAGATAACAAGGTGTAGAGCTGGATGAACACAGCAAGCCAAGCATCATCGGAGGAGCAGGAAAGCTGTCGTTTTGGGTCTAGATCCTTCTAGGGTCTAGACCCGAAACATCAGCTTTCCTGCTCCTCTGATGCTGCTTGGCCTGCTGTGTTCATCCAGCTCTACACCTTGTTATCTCACTCTTCTGACCTACTTTTCAATCCAGCTAGCTTATTGACCTGTTACCAAAGCACCATACTCATACTCAACCATCTCTCTAAATCCACATGGAAAAATTATCTTTTTCTGCAGCCATAGAGTCTTGCAATTCCTGCATTATTTACACTTCACAGTCATCACAGCCAGAAGATATGGAAACCACTTAAAATATATTTATTCACTACATGTGCATGTTGCCAGGGGGATGCCCTGAGTATAGAGAGACCCTTCCCATTCAGCACTCTAAAATACCAGATATCTGGCAGTCATTCCCTCTGGACTTGTAGATCTGAGTGAATTTTGGGCTGGATATTGCTCCGAATGGTGAATGGACAATGGTAGTGCCTTATTAGACTTGTATTTGCCTACAAGTCCCTTATAGGCCTCTGCCCTACAATTTGTTTTCAGAACAACCATCCAAAAAGGGAAGCATCTCTGCAGTGAATCTGGGGCCTGAATGAATAGTGAACTATGCATCTCCTTAACCAATCAAACTGAATAATCATGAGTTAGTAGTATAGAGTTTGATCCAATTTTAATTCAAAGTCACATCTCAAACTGAAAGCAAACAAAGAATGTGAAACAAAAGTTTGATTAAAAAGTAAAGAAAATATGAAATAAGTACAAGTTTCAACTATTAGAAGTTGAGGGAATGTGACTCCACATTTGTAAAATTAATTTTCAGTGATAGAAAGGTCATCTGGCAATGACTGAAATTTAGCAAACTGCTAAAATAATCTCAGAATAATAGTCGCACATTTAAGACAGATGAGCATGAATTTCCTCTCTCAGAGGGTAGTGAATCTGTGGAACTCTTTACTGCAGAGGGCTGTGGAGGCAGGGCCATTTAAGTAACTTCAAGGCTGAAACAGACAGATTTTTAATCAGTAAAGGAATCAAGGGAAAAAGGAAGAAAAGTGGAGTTGAGGGTTATCAGATCAGCTATGATCTCATTGAACGACGAAGGAGGCACAATGGGCTGAATGGCCTACTTCTGCTCCTATGTCTTATGGCCTTTTAGTCTAAAAGGACATTTAGATTAGAATGGATAAGCTCTAACTTTTTAAAATGAGTTTATTTCTTATTTGCGAGGTTAGCATGGGAACTTCATGGTGTTCAACATATTTGGACAGTAAGTGATTTGCAGTTGTTGCACAGCATTGGGAAAGCAGAGCATCACAGAAAGCAACATCTGGATTTCCATGTCTAACTGCATGTGCAATCACTGGCTCTTACTATCCAGTGTGCACAGAAATAACACTGATCATTGCTAGCCTCAAGTTCTGCATTTCATATTTCTGCCTAAAATGGGTAGTAGCAAGATGGGTGAACACAAATATCAATGTCAATTTTGCTGAGATCCAGGAAACTGATTCAAAGGAAAAAATAACTATAAAGTTTGACTTTACATAATTATATTTGTATGAACAATCTAAGACAGGCCACATGGTGGTGCTAATATTTGCAGGACCTATAGTTTCAAATCCATATTGGAAATTTAAAAATTAAAGGGAAGACTATTTTTATAATGAGCACCTTATTTCTCATTGATTGATCTCACCTGTATCTTTTAATTTTTCAACACTCCTTTCCTTCTCCAGAAAGAATATCTATGGGTCTCTTTATCCTATATACATCAGAGGCCCTCTCTGGCTCTTAAATATAAAAGACCTTATGTCCACTGACCTCTGAGTGAAAACAGTTTTGTTTCAATTTATTGTAAATGTTTTAACTTTCAAAGTACTTTTCCAAGCAGATTTTAACTTCTTTTGTTAACGTGAATATTTTTTGAGGATCTGCACATTCCCTCCCCCTTCCTACTTTTGAGAATTTCTGCTGACTTATCTTGAAGCCCCTTTTCTCAACCCTACCTCTTCATATCTCAGATACCCAAGACAGGAGGAATAACGTTTGGAATTCTTGCTCATGGTGCAAAGTCCTGGCCCCTGTAAATACATTAGTAAACCAAAACTTCTTGTCCAAGTACAAGCGCAAATTCAGGACTTTTAAAGTTCATTCTCTGGTTGGAGGATTATAAGCAAGCCTAACTTTTACTGTCCATTTGCTATCTACACCTAATTGCCCTAAAGATGGCAGTGAGCTTTTTCTTTGAAAATTTGCAACCCATGTGGTGACAGCACTCCCAATGCCATTTCATAAGGTGTTCCAGGATTTTGACACAATGGTGAAGAGGTAAGTTGCATCAGAATGTGATTTGGAAAAGAATTTGGGAGTAATTATACTCCCATACCCTCTTCTTTCTGGATGGTAGGAATCATTAGTTTGGGAAGTGCCATTAAAACGTTGTGACCTCTCTCAAGCCCTATTTTTAATTTTTTTTGGTTCTTTTTAGTGAGTAAGAGAAACATCAGCACTAAATGGAACAAATAAAATAACTTCCCTTTGTCTGGACAAGTAATTCTCACTCCTGCTCAACCCACCCAAAGGAAAACAGTACCAATCAATCAAATAATATAGCATTTTCATGACAATAAGCCAACTATCAGGGCCATGGATGGAATTTGCTTTCCTGATGTGAACTGAGCTTTGCTGAGAAAATATAGTGATTTTGTTTTTAAGAATTGGAATCTCAATGTCAAGAATGATCTCTGATTTTTCTCTCAAATCTTAAATGGCAACTTCAGAATCTCACCATTGAGCAGCAACTACCTTATTCTCAAGAATGTGCCTCTCATTTATGTGCCAAATCATCTTATTTATATGCTTCTTTCAAGTTTCTTTTCCTTCCCTAAAAAAACTAGACTGTGCAAATTTCCGACATGTAATTTACAGCAGGGCTGCAACACTTCTGTCCCATCCAAAATGCAAATGCTTCTTCACAACAGCATCCCTGGAAGTTCTACGGCTACCATCGTCTTCAACCCTTCATCACATTAACAACAGCAAACCTCCAGCCTCACCAAATCAGCATGTCTGCTTTTGGAATAACACACATACTGCTTCAACTCTTCCAACATTTTACTTGAACTCAGGGATAGCTATGATTGCATGCCTCTGCCAAGTCATTTTGTATGCAGGGACACACAGAATCTCATGCACCTACACGGGTTACCCCTAAAGATCTTAGCTTGCTTTCTTAGCTCTCTGACACTTTGCTTTAACTTGGAGGCTATTAACTTCTCTCTCTACTTATACTTTGTTTTCTAGCACACACTCGCTGACTTCAGCACTGATTTATAGGCTGCCAACCTTTGTGTGGGTCACACAGCTTTCTTAGTGCATAAGGTCTTTAGTGCTTAGTTGGAGGTTGCCAGCCT
This sequence comes from Rhincodon typus, assembly GCF_021869965.1. Classification (NCBI taxonomy): domain Eukaryota; kingdom Metazoa; phylum Chordata; class Chondrichthyes; order Orectolobiformes; family Rhincodontidae; genus Rhincodon; species Rhincodon typus. The sequence continues at coordinate 126,305,311 of NC_063333.1, forward strand.
CTGTGGTTTGCATTGGGAAAGGCGAGTAGCTTGTCACAGTGGAGAGCACTGAACAGTCAACAGGGTAGACATTTTCTATGTTGTACTATGCTACATCAGGTCACACCTACAGCATTTGACAACAGTTTTCATAGGAAACACATTGTATGTGTTTCTAGCATTAGCATGTGTGAAAGTTAAAACAGAATAGTCCTTAATGGCTAAAGGGTGACTACAGATAATCAGGGGTACCACCACAGTCAGTCCAGGAGCTAGTCCTATTCCAGTTTAGGGATGTCAAGTGCAGCAGATCACGTGCAATCTTTCAGAGATTGTGGGTGTGTCAGTTGGGGTACTGTGGAGACATTAGTCCATGGAGTAGGCCAATTTTCCAGCAGTAAACAACGGGAGGGATTGAGTGAGGTAGAGGTGTATGGACGGGCAGATGGTGGTCATGCACAAGCTGGAGAAGTACTGAAGCATCCCCACTGAGCGGGTAGAAATTGCAGAAGGCAGAAAAGGTTAATAGTTTGGGAGGAACAAAGTGGCTTGGCCTGTATTGTTGTCTGCAGCAAAAGGATTGTTCTCCTCTCAACCACTCCATTGACCAACACAAGGTCCCTGTTCGCAAAGTGGACAGTAAGGTTTTCTTTTCTCTGGTCATGTACTAGGCAATAACGGTTGAGTACCACAGTGTAACAGCTATTCCTAGCTTGCAGTGTTTTCAGTGATATGCAGCTCGCCTTTAAAAATGGAACCATTGGCATAAAATCCAGAAGGTCCTGGTGATGGCAAGTGCTTACACTTCTATAGATGCACAATTCCGTAAGAAAGCCAGCCGTGAACCCAGTTGTACAATGAATGAGGTGAAGAACAGGAGATTGCATGAAAAAAGTTGCTCCAAGCCGTGGCAGATCGGATGTTATGAATTTCACTTGATAAAGCATTAATAGCAAATGGGGAAATTCTGCCCCATGTTCCATCCAAGAGCTTTTTTATTAGATATCTAACAACTTACATTTATGTAGCTTTCTTAACGCAGTGAAATGTTCAAAGGCTCTGGATAGGTGACTAATTAAACAAAACTTGACACCAAAACAACTGTGAGGAAGATGATCAGACATTGAGTCAAAGTCCTCATTTTACAGAATATCTTGGAGAAGAAGAGAGGCTGAGAGGTTTAGACATAGGAATTCAAAGACTAGGGCAACTGAAGGAACGAACACCAGTGACGTCGTAATTAAAATCTATAATACTCAAGAGGACAGAACTGGAGAAGCAAAGGTATTTCAGAGGATTGTAGGATTTTAGAAATGATAAAGGTAAAGAGAAGGTGGCTAAGAAGGATTTTGAAAACAAGGATAAGAGTTTTAAAATCATGGTGTGGCTAAACTGGGAGTTAAGCTAGTCAGCAAGCAAAGAAATAATGGGACTTGTTGAGAGTTAGAACACGAGCAGCGGCACTTTGGGTGAACTCAAGACTATAAAAGGTAGAATACGGGAGACCAGATATGCTTGCATTGAAGTTGTGAAATCAAGAAGTCATGAATGAGGGTTTCAGCTGCATATGGGTTAAGACAGAGGCAGTGCTGGGCAATGTTACAAAGGTGAAATAGATGGTTTTGAAAGCTTGGATACATGATCATAAAGTCCTCTTGAGGTCAATGTAACACTAAAGTTGCAAGCAGCTTGGTTTAGAGTTACCAGTGAAGTAGATTGCTTGGAAATGGAATTTGCAGCTGCGACTGAAGACAATGGCTTTGGACTTCTTAGCATTTTGTGAGAAGAAATGTTTTGTCAGATGAACAGACCAATAACAAAAACAGAAATTGCTGGCGAAACTCAGCAGGTTTGGCAGTATGTTTGGGAAGAAAGCAGAGTTAACATTTCAAGTCCAGAAACTCTTTGTCAGGTCTCAGATCAATAATTTAGAGACCACAAATGGGTCAAGGAAGGTAGAATTAGTGTACACGTGGAACCTGACAATGTCTTTTTGTATGATATAACCAAGGGGCAACATGCAGATACAAAAGGGCATCAAAACCCCCAATTATGTCATGTAGAATATAAAATACCATTGGTAACGAAAATTTGGGTGAGATTTAGTGAACCTCATACACAGATCACTAAACTATAGTCATCAGGCACAAAAAAAATCTAAAATGCTAATGAAATATTACGCTTTATAACCAGCAGCTAGAATGTAACGTTTTGCTACAGCAACATAAAACCCTGGTGACATTTCATCCGGAGTGCAATGTAGTTCTGAGCACTGTGTCTTACAATGGGTATAACTGCCCTTTTCAACAAATTCAGGACAAATTCAAAACATAAGAAATATGAGCAAACATTTACAGTCTTCTTGTATAGATAATTTCAATGATTCACAACCTTTTGAGTGAAGAAATTTCTTCCCATCTCAGTCCTAAATGAGTTATCCTGAGACTTTCAGTGCTAACTTTAGGCCTTCTTGCCAGGGCAGTCAGCCTCTCAGCATTTACTATGTTAAGTCCTCTTTAGTATTTTATGGATTTCAAAGAGATCATCTCCTTTTCTTCTGAATGCAGAAGATTAAAGATCTTCTTATCTAAAGATCAAGCTATTCAATTTTCTATCATGGGCTCATCCTCTTTTTCCAGGTAATAATCCAATAAACTTTTGTGGCACTTCTTCCAAGGCAGTATATTCTTCTTTGGGAAGGAGACAAAACCATATAATATTCCAGTTCTCTCCAAAGTCATACTATTTCAGTAATGCTTCCTTACTCTGATATTTAAACTCCCTTATAATCAAGGCTAACATACCATTTCAATTATAGAATTCCTACTGTGTGGAAGTAGGACATTCTGCCAATTAAGTCCACACCAACCTCTGAAGAGCATCCCATCCGGACCTATCCCCCCTACACCATCCCTGTAACCCTGCATTTCCCATCACCAATCCAACTAACCTGTACACCTTTGGACTGTGGGAAGAAACCAGAGGACCCAGAGGGAATCCACACACATATGGGAAGAAAGCGCAAAATCCCCACTGACAGTCATCCAAGGGTGGAATTGGACCCCAGTCCCTGGTGCTGTGAGGCAGCAGTGCTAACCACTGAGCCACTCACATTTGCACTCTAACTACTTGCTATACATGAGTGATAACTTTGTGAGAGCTTGGCAAAAGGATCCTCAGAACACCAACATTTTCTCATTTTATAAAAATAATCTGCTTTTAAATCTATCCATCAAAGTGGATGATGAAACATTTCCATAAATGGTACTTTATCTGTCACCTTCTTCGTTGTTTAATCCTCTTTATATCCTCACGATGTTCCCATCTAGCTTTGCATCATCAGTAAATTTAAACATATTACACCTGTCTCCTTTCTCCAAGTCAAGGTCAGTAGCTGAGACCCAAGTACTGATCCTTGCCACAATTCACAAGTTAGTCCCTAACATTCTGCCTTACTCCAATACAATGTTTTCTGTTTGTTGATCAGGATAATAATAATAAATGATCCTCTTCCCATAAATCCAAATCGTGTGTACCAATGTCCTGTGTAGCACTTTTTCAACACTGTTCTGAAAATCCAAATAGGTTACATTATCAGACCCTGCTTGTTACCTGCAAACATGATTTCCCTTACAGAAAACTGTTGACTCTGCCCAATTATATTGGGTTTTAAAAGTGCCCTTTCATCATGTTCTTGATAACAGATTCTATCACAGAATGTTATCCATACTCCAAGGGCAAAATGATGAGAAGACTGCTTGTATTTCTTTGACTATAAAAGCTAAAGGTTCACTTGATTGAGTTTTTTCGGCTTATGCAAGAAATTGACAAGGTAGATAGAAAAAAATATTTTTCAATAGCTACAGAGTCTAGGTCAAATGGGCATAATCTTAAAAGTAGAGCCAGGTGATTCAGAAAAGGTAGGAAATGGTTCTTCATGCAAATGATGGTAGACTTTGAAACTCTCTTACACAGAAATACAAACTTGTTTAATAATAATTTGAACTCTGCCATTGATAGATTACTGGCAGCTAAGGGTCATTATGGCATATGGAACCACAATGGGTGGATAGCGTTAGGATACATTGAACCATAATCTTAGTGAATGGTGGAACAGGTCCAAGGGGCTGAAGCTGTTCCTATTTTCCTAATTTGGTAACAGAACTAAAATTAGAAACTTATGAAGTAATTTAAATGTGTCAATTTTAGCTTCATCGACTAGTGTGAAAACACTTCTTGTGTAAAACTGATTTTGAATTTTCTAATGAGTATTGGATTGCTAGTTCTACAGCTAAATTACAGAAGCTACTCCACCTGAACTCTAGTTACTTTTTTTCTATTTACTATGGTGATTAGCAAAATAGTATTAATTCTTGGTGGGGGGGGGGGCGGGCATGGTGAGGCATGAAAGTGTGATAAAAGATGAGAAACTGTTAATGAAGAGTATTAATACACTTGCATGTCCAGCAAATTTGGTTCCATTTTCAACATACCACTGGCAATTATTTTATTTGAATATGCCAGTGCTTTTTTTTAATTTCATACAAAAGAATGAAGAACAATAGAGCACAGGAACAGGCCGTTTGGCCTTCCAATCCTGCACTGAACCTCTAACCTGCCTGCTCAATGGTGTTATTGCACACCTCTGAAGCAGTTGGAACTGGGGTCTCCTAGTTCAGCAGTAGGGGCACAACCCGTGCAATTTCAAATGTCTAACCTGTCTTTCTGCAAAGCCCCCCACCCCCGTCTTAATACCATTTTCTCCTCCAAACTGCTTAAAAGCCACATGCTTTGCCTCGGCTTTCAGTTGTCAATCCTGACCCCCTGCCTTAATTCCCAAACTCCACTCCCCCTTTCCCTCGAACCCAATGAAGTCTTGGGGCATTCAGATTTTTCCACAACCGTGATACAAAATCGTAACAGGATGTGCAGTCAGATACATTCAAACAAAAGACATTCAAATCTTGCTGTGGGGGAGGGCAGGTGGGAAATAAGTAGCTTGGCAGAACTCATGATGAGTTCCCCTTCAATAAGCAAGAACCGAAGGAAAGGGGAACAATTAAATTATTATTGAAAAGCTTAGCAGTCTGGCAGCATGTGTGGAGACAAATCACAGTTAACGTTTCCGGTCTAGTGACCCTTCCTCAGAACCTAATGTGGGGGGGGGAGGTTAGCTGCTGAAAGAAGCACTTGAACTCTAACTGTCCACTGACCGCCAGTCAGTCCTTGAGCAGGCTGTCGGACTCAAGACTGGCGGCGACGGGCCTTGCCGCCGCTGCCTGCTACTCGAATTGGGCGATCCATATGGAGACTAGGGCGGGCAGGAGGGAGGTATCGCGTTTGCGCAGAGAGACGGAGAGAAATTCTCCCGCTTCTCTTGCTGGAGTGTGGAGGTAGGGCGAGAGACGGAGGGAGGAGGTGGGGGAGTTTCTAGCAGCGTCTGGGCTAGCTCCACCACATTGTTACCAGTGAGAGTGGGAGCTTCTTAACGCTGGTTTGCCGGATGCTGATGTTGCTACAGCTCATGCCTCCCTCTCTGCTCTCCCCTGATAGGATGATTCCTGTGCACCCTCTCTAGGAAATTTTTTTTTTTGTGTGTGCGTGTGTTTCTTTTATTTCATTTTCAACAAAAACAGGAAGCACACTTTATTTTTCCTTCCACCACTCCTCCACCTCAGTCCACCCCGGCGTTACCTGGAGGCACGCGGACTCGGTAAGTCCAAATGAAACGACATTTTTTCTTCCCCCTCCTCTTTCTCGTCAAGCATCCAGTTTAAGGTTGTTTTTGTTTAAATCGTCAGAGTTAAACAAGACGGCCACACACACACACACACACACACATACAAAAAGACGGTAAACCTCTCTCTACCGGTTTCTTGTCATTGGAATTTTGTTTTGTAGGGTCTAGGTAGACATTGAAACAGAAGTGATCCTCCCTGTATTTGGGAGGAGAGGGAGAGAGAGCATGATGTTTCGTTCTAAAATTTAAACGGGGTCTGGCAGTACAATTCACGCTCTCTTTTTGCGCACACAAACAGCCAGAAATTAAAATTAGCTTTGCCATTGAACGACAACGCTAATGGAAATGTGATATTTTGAATATTTAATGGCTCTGTTCTGACTGTCCTCCAGCCTCTGTCCCTCCATTGTCGAATGGGGCTGCTGTAATCGCCTCCGTTCCGGACAGTTCTTCGGTGTGTTTAAGTGTTAAGATCGTTTTTATTTAATCAAAGGAGGAGAGTACATCATACTTTTTTTTAATCATGCGGCTTCTTAAATGCTGCTGACGTCTTGCATCAGTGTGTGCGCGATCGGCGGAAGAAGGGAACTGGAGCCGTGTCTGAGGTGGGATGGAGACATTACATTGTATTTCATGTATATTGTACGAAAAAACTACTGTATAACATTGGAGAGGGAGGAAACAGAAGTATCGGGCTGTATTTGCCGGATATCATTTTATCGTGGTGGCTTCAGTTTGATACTTGGACAAAAAGATTACAACACAAAATATTAACCCCATTTATTTTATTAAGCCTTCAGGCAAGTTCACAGTTCCTGTTTCTTTCTAATAAAGAATTCAGAATTCTAGTATTTTAAGATGCTGATGCTTTTTTTTTTAAGTTCGCCATCATTTGGGCGCGACGTTGTCAAGGGCGCTCCGGCGTTAACATAGTTATTAGAATATGAATGAATGCGATTTTGCTGCTTAGAGCATTACTGTGCGTCGAGAGTTAGAAAACCTGTGGGTTTTTTTTTCCTCTATGCGTTCCCGCCCCCACCCCTCAATGGGAGGTTGTTATCGATCTTGTGTACCAGCGTGTGGATCGAGCAGAAATAATAAAGGGAAAAGTCAGGTCTGATTAATCCAACGAGAAATCTTCTAACGCTGGTTCTCGAGGGGAGGGGGAAGAAACTGGCTCGCTCAGCCGCGTCCAAAACATGCCATCTACTCGTAACGTAATTAAAGCTTTTTTTTTGTACCGGATAAGGATAGGGAATCTTTTAAGCCTGACCCCAATAAAGCAACAGGGGAATAGAATGCACTGTTGGCATTTCTCTCAGCATCAAGTGGTGGGTGATTAACAGGGAAGTGTTCCGCATACTTTGCTGTGGCTGATGCTCTGATTATATCTGGGGACCAAATAGCAAGAGACAGCTTCAAGAGAATGAAGGGGGTCTAGCGGTACTTAAACAGCGCGTCTGAAGTGTCGTCCGCCACTATTCAAAACCCATGGGAGTGTTTCTTCCAGAAGCGCTGTTTATCCACTTGTCACTATAATTTCAGCATTGCGAAGCTGTCTTTTTTTTGGTCTCACTGTAAGAGAAGGTTACATTCTGAAAGTTGTGATTAATTTAGTTTACCAGTGATTGATTCCTGTTGCAAATGCCCGTTTCACCATTTGTAGTTTTCATGCTGGACGAAAAACAAAACAGGTTGTAGTTTAAACAAAAGCAGAAATTGCTGGAAAAAAGTCGGCAGATCTGGCAGCATCTGTGGACAGAAATTAAAATGAACGTTTCGGGTCTAGTGACCCTTCTTTAGATTTCTGTCCACAGATATTGGCAGATCTGCAGACTTCTCCCAGCAATTTCTGTTTTTGTTTCTGATGTCCAGCATTTACAGTTCATTTGTTTTATTTAAGTTGCAGTTTAATATTGGTTAATGGTAAATTATCACATCTAAATAGTTAATACACCATGTTTCTAACAGTGCAAATCCGATTAATGATTTTGTTCTCTCCTATTCCGGGAATGATTGACCTAGTTAACCTCGAGGATCTTGGTCAAATGTCTGTTAATTACAAGTGAATCTGGACAAATAGCTGTCAGCAAGCAATTGACCTGGAGATGGGCATGAAAGCCGTGGGAACCTCGCTGATTTTTAAAAAATGTAATCGCAAATACAGTGATGCAGAGGCTATTTTGTACTGCCCTTTTCAGATGGCCTATCTCTGATTTACTAATTATTAACACCATTGTGGGCTGGAGATAAATCTTAATTTTCATGTGGTTCACCACTCCAAATAGCTTAGCCATCAGCAGAACTCAGTTGCCAAATGGAAGATGGAGAATTAATACTTGCTTTAATTCTATCCTCATGGAAATAGGTGTCAAAGGAATAACCTCCCATTCAATGCTCTTGGATGCAGAGTGTGTTTCGTGGTATCCTCCTTACACTCACCACCCAATTTGATGCCACTGTCTGTATTTTGAGCTTTGGCAGAAGTGCTGAAAATTGGAGTCTGCTGATCAGATTGTCATTTGCAAGTTAAATGTTTCATCAATGAATCATAATGCAGGTTAGATTTTTTTTAACATGAAGACTCTTTATTACATGTTTCATCTATGCAATCGTAAAACATCCTGTCTACAGGTCTTGTTCAGTCCAACTTAATCTGTCTCTTAATCTGCAGCATGTTAATAGTTTGAGTAAGAGTCATGTAATAATTTAGCAATTTATGGGATACCACAGTTTTACCTTTATCACAGTGGGTATTTGGGATTGTCTGTTCAGATGGACTTTGTTAATATTTCATCAGTGATTCCTGTTTTTTTTTCAAATTTGATTAGAAAGTACCTAATACTTTGGACTTTATCAGGGATAATTTCTGCCCTTCCTTTAGTCTCCAGGCTTCATTTGTACTTCTAGACTCAGTTTCTTAATTGCTATCATGCTTAGCTCTCCCCGCAACATCCAACTGAACCATAATACTGCCATTTATGTCCTGTCTCTCACTGTGTCCGCAGCCATAAAGTTAACACTTTCAGTTCAAGACTGATTCTCCTTTTCTTCAATATGTTAATTTCAAAATCGTTGTCTACAAATTTCTTGGTAACATTACACTGTCCTTGTCACCCTCCAGTTTTGTATCTGATATAGATTTTTCCATTCATCAATTTTAAGCTGCTCTGAATATAATTTATTTTAATTCTGTACCTTCAATGGCAGACAATCTGCGTTGAAATTGCACTCCTTAAAATTCTCTCCTGAAAGACCTTCTACTTCTCGCCTTGGGTCCTTCAGAACAATGTCTAAAGCTATCTCCACCAGGAGAAGATCACCTCTCTCCTTATCCCTTCTCCCCACCACACCTTTACTTGTGCACAGCATCATGGGTGCGTTTATTCATTGCATCCATCAAATGCAAATTTCCTGTAATATATTCCTAATGTGAAATATGATTTTAAACACATGATATTGCGGTCAATTTTCAGTTATAGTGTGCTTGTGTTGCTGTGCTGGAGAGGCCTAAGGAAATGTACCATGGAGAATTTGTCTAAGCTCCCAAGGCCATTTTAAATAGCCGATTATACTATCCTGGCTGAAACCAGCGTATGTGATTTTTTTTGGGGGGGTGGGGGGAGGGGGTGCGGGCATGAGCTGTAAATACATCTGTGCTCAAAAGCTGGATAATTCTCAGGATGATGTTAGAATGGCAGGGAGAGTGAAAAGTGTTCCTTGAGGGTGTCATTGCTGGGAGAGAAAGGCAATGCCAGGTCAGGAGTCCTGAAATATATAGGATGAAGGCTGTCACTCATTGCAGCTCACAAGAAATCCTTAGAAAATGAAATTTAAAACCTTACTTAGGCTGACCGCAATGGCCTACAGATTTTGACATGTTATCAATGAAATGGGTATCGTACATTGCATGATTGCTGACCGTAGAAGTTCCTGCCTGTCTGATGTCATTGCTGAGTGACATTTTTGATACATTTCACAATGGTGAGATTGGAAAATAGGGCCCCTATCCTCTTGCTACCTTGTGCTCCTTGTCAGCCTTAATCTGGTTGGGTAAAAGAGATTGGAAGGTAGATTAGCTCCATAATGGATGGGAATGGTATGAAAGGGCCTGATTAGTTTAAAGAAACTGCATGGTGTTGGTGAGGGCAAACTCCTTAGACTGGTTCTTCCTCTTCCCATTACAATTCTGTCTGAGAGAGTGTGTATATGTATAATGATTTTCTCAAACACTTACTTTACAGTCACAGATGAGTGGGACAAATCAGAAGAGTGACTTGTGAAAGGTTGCCAAGACTAAAATCATCCATTAGATTTAATTTTGCAGTTAACTATGCTGTTAACATTCTGATTAGACATCATGGAAATAATCAAAGATGTCGAATTTAAGTAACAATAGATTAATGTTCTACATACTGCAGCCATACTGTAGAACCAAAAAAAAAAACCAAACCTAAAATGTCTGAGGAAGTTCTATATGTAGGATTACGTCTAATTTATACCACAAAAATGGGCTGTTTTTCTTAATTGGCCTATCAAATCTCATGTTTATGCTGCACAATAGCCTGCTTCTATCTTACTTCACAACCAGCATTTCTGTTTTGTTTTCCTTCTTTAAAACTTCTTCTTTATAATTTCTCCATGTTGTAGCTCATTCCATTTTTACTTAATGGTAGGTCAAAGGGCATGATCCTGTTCTGTATTGTTCTTTGTATGGAGAGAGGCTTCTCTTAAATACCTTATTTGACTTTCCTGTATGTATAGCTTCTAGTTTTGGACTGCACCACAAATAGGAACATCTTTGCTTACCCTATCAAACTTTTTAATAACTTTAAAGACATCTGTTTGATCATCTAAGTCTTCTCATTTTTTTTAGTGAAACAAGCCTACCGTACTTCACCTTTACTGGCAGGTATAACCTCTCTCCTTGTACCATCCTTGTAAACTCCTTTTGCCCCTTCAGTAGTTTGACTGTATCCTTTATATAACCTATACAATCACTGTAAGGTAATGTAACTTTTTTTTTCTTCATTTCTCTATTTTGTATCTAAGATTTGTACCGAGATATGGCACCATGAGGGACAACATTGTAAACTTTTCACTGTATTTCTGTACTTGAGTGCACATGAAAATAAACCTAATTCTAATTCTTCATTTATAGTCAAACCAAGATTCCACATTTCTCCTTTCAATTCAGTCTTGTTGAAAATGAATGTTCATGACTTGTTTACATTTTTTTAAAATGCTCTATTTTGTGTTGCTACTTTTAATGATAAGTGAATGTGCACCCCAGATCTCTTTGCTCTTCTGTCCCATTTGAACTTGATTTTCATAGAATATATGGTCTCATTATTCCTCCTCCCATAGTGTGCTGTCTTTCATCTGTCTAAATTGAAATTTACTTTCCATTTGCATGCCTATTCTGCAAGCTTATTAATTTATTTTATTGCAGTCTTCCTCATGGTCAGCTATATCCTTAGCCCCAAATTGTTATTTTCACATTTGAAATTACACTTCAGATTCGCCAGTTTGAATCATTTAAGTGATGAACAGCAACGTTCACAACATTGATATGTGCTGAGTACCGTTTTTCACCTTGTGTTAGCCTGAATGACTAAATCTAATGCTCTGTTTTGACACCAGCCATTTATTTCTGCTACTTGTTTTCTAACGCCACATGGTCAGATTTCAGTAATTAGTTTTCACTGAGGTACTTTTATCTTGCACTTTGGATATTCAAGTGTATCAAATTGGCTGCGTTATTCATGTTCACAGTTAAACTTTGAAGATTTCAATAAGGTTGGTAAAGCATAAATTTCTGTTTTGAAATCTTTGTATTTGCTTTACATTTTCAATTCCGAATGCTTCCCCACTTATCTTTTACTTTGGTTCTGTTACCTTTTTTGCCATAAATTGATTGAGTTTTTTGAAGAAGTGACAAAGAAGATTAAAGCAGATGGTGTACATTGGACATTGTCTATATGGACTTCAGCAAGCTGTTTGAGGCTCTGCATGGTAGACTGGTTAGCAAGGTTAGATCACTTGAAATCCAGAGAGAACTAGCCATTTGGATACTAAATTGGCTTGAAGGTACGAGACAGAAGGTGGTGGTAGAGGGTTGTTTTTCAGACTGAAGGCCTGTGACCAGCAGTGGCTGTAAGGATCAGTGCTGGAGTCCACTGTTTTTTGTCATTTACATAAATGATTTGGATATAAATATAGGAGGTACGTTTAGTAAGTTTGTGGATGGTACTAAAATTGTTGGTGTAGTGGACAGTGAAGAAGGTTACCTCAGAGTACAACAGGACCTTGATCAGATGGGTTAATGTGCCAAAGAGTAGCAGATGGAGTTTAATTTAGATAAATGTGAGGTGTTGCATTTTGGTAAGGCAGATCAAGGCAGGACTTGTAAACTTAATGGTAGGGTCCTTGGGAGTGTTGCCAAATGAAGACACATTTTGGGGTAGGTTCTTGTTCCTTGAAGGTGGAATCACAGGTAGACAGTGTAGTGAAGAAGGCATTTGGTATGCTTGCCTTTGTTGGTGAGTGCATTAAGGAGGTCGGATGTGATGTTGCGGCTGTATAGGCCCTTGTCATTCTAGATGGAAGTGGTCGTGGGTTTGGAAGGTGCTGTCTGAGGATCTTTGGTGAATTTCTGCAGTGCATCTTGTAGACAGTACTCATTGCTGCTACTGAGTATTGGTGGTGAAGTGAGTGGATACTTGTGGATGTAGTGCCAATCAAGAGGCCTGCCTTGTCGTGGATGGTATCAAGTTTCTTGAGTGTTGTTGGGGCTGAAATCATCCAGGCAAATGGGGAGTATTCCATCACACTCCTGATTTGTGCCTTGTAAATGGTAGACAAGCTTTGAGGAGTCAGGAGGTGAGTTACTCGCTGCAGCATTCCTCGCTTTTGGCCTGCTGTTGTAGCCACTGTGTTTATGTGCTGAGTCCAGTTGAATTTCTGGTCAGTGATAACCCCCAGGATGTTGATAGTGGGGGATTCAGTGATTGTAATACCATTGAATGTCAAGGGGTGGTGGTTAGATTGTCTCTTGTTGGTGATGGTTATAGCCTGGCATTTGGGTAGCGCGAATGCCACTTGCCACTTGTCAGCCCAAGCCTGGATATTGTCCAGATCTTGTTGCATTTGAACATGGACTGCTTCAGTATCTGAGGAGTCATGAGTGGTGCTGAACATTGTGCAATCGTCAGCGAACATCCCCACTTCTGACCTTATGGTAGAGGGAGGGTCATTGATGAAGCAGCTGAAGATGGTTGAGCCTAGGACGTTACCCTGAGGAACTCCTGCAGAGATGTGTTGGAGCTGAGATGTCTGACCTCCAACAACCACGACCATCTTCCTTCGTGCCAGGTATGACTCCAACCACTGGAGAGTTTGCCCCTGATACTATTGAGTCCAGTTTTGCTGGGGCTCCTTGACACCACACTTGGTCGAATGCAGCCTTGAAGTCAAGGGCCATTACTCTCACCTCACCTCACCTCTGGAATTCAGCTCTTTTGTCCATGTTTGAACCATGGCTGTAATGAGGTCAGGAGCTGAGTGGCCCTGGCGGAACCCAAACTGTGCATCACTGAGCAGGTGCTGCTTGATAGCACTGTTGATGACACCTTCCATCACTTTACTGATGACTGAGAGTAGACTGATGGGGTGGTAATTGACCAGGTTGGATTTGTCCTGGTTTTTGTGTGCAGGACATACCTGGGCAATTTTCCACATTGTCAGGTAGATACCAGTGTTGTAACTGTACTGGAACAGCTCGGCTAAGGGAGCAGCAAGTTCTCGAGCATAAGTCTTCAGTACTATTGCCGGAATGTTGTCAGAGCCCGTAGTCTGTGTAGTAACCAGTGTCTCCAACCATTTCTTGATATCATGTAGAGTGAATCGAATTGGCTGAAGACTGGTATCTGTAATGCTGGGGACCACTGGAGGATGCCGAGATGGATCCTCCACTTGGCACTTCTGGTTGAATATTGCTGTGAATGCTTCATCCTTTTGCACTGATGTGCAGGGCTCTTCCATCATTGACGATGGGGTTATTTGTGGACCCTCCTCCTCCAGTGAGTTATTACAACATTCAAAAGGCATCTGGATGGGTACATGAATAGGAAGGATTTAGAGGGATGTGGGCCAAATGCTGGCAAATGGGACTAGATAAATTCAGGATATCTGGTTGGCATGAATGAGTTGGTCTGAAGGGTTTGTTTCCATGCTGTACGTCTCTGACTGTATAATGTTGGCAAAAATAGTTCACTAATTTGTGGTATAGGATATTCACATTATTAAATAGCAGTAAGATTACATGTCTTCAAGTCCTCTGAAACTATCCTACATTCTAGTAAAGTTTTTAATGTATACAGTGGCAGTACAATGTCTTCTGTATGGCGCTTTTCGTACCTGTGATGTAATCCAACAGCTTGATCCTCCACATGTAACTTTATCAGTTGCTACCCCTTCACCCCAATCTATAACGCTGACCAAGCACACTTGGGAAGGAGCTAATTAGCTAATTAGCCAATGTTAGTGATACTACCTTTCATTTTGAAATATAAAACTTTACGCGGATGCGTTCGTACTAAACTTAGAGACTAAACAAACTTTAGTCACCCGAGCAAAAGGTGCCATGTTGAGAATCTTTTGATTTATAGGAAAGGTTCCAGAACTTTGTTTGTTGTGTACTTTTCAGTGATAACAGGAAAACAATGTTGATTAATGTAGAAAAGCTTTAAAAATGTAAGATGTTAGAGTCATACAGGCTTTTGTCTGTCATTGAAGGATCATGGTTGTTACTCATGCACGAACGACTGAGTGCTTGGTTAAATTCCAGGAGCACGTTGATTTCAAGGAAGTTATGTCCTACCTCAGCAGTGTTTCCTTTATTTTACCCTATCATTTGGAAAGGCTAGGGCCTGTTATAAAGCTGCACAAACTCATTAAATTGAGTGTTTCAGTGATTTAGGCATGGTTATATCAACACACTCCAAATTTTGCTTGAAATGTAAGCATTTTAGGTATAAGTAACATCTTGACTTCTCCCAGTATTCTGATGCACAGTTTAATAGTGTAAAATATAATATTCTATGACTGGGATCAAGTTTTGTTCTTTCAAAATGGTAGTCTTTAATTGAGAAGGTTGCTGAGTTAAGACTTCAGTTCCATTTTATAATGTGAGTTCAGAATGCTGGCATTTATTTTCTTCTGGTTGATGTTACCAGATATAATTTAGATGTTGTGTGTTCTGCCTATTGGATAGATTAATTATTAGCCAATTTTTGGGAACTTTCTCTGTTAAAATGACTGCTCTTGTTTACTTTGTATTTTTGTTTTGACTGTGATGCTTGGGAGAACAGGGACAACAATACATTCTGTTTGCTTTCTATCACAATTCCAACTGCAACATTGTCTGGATGTTTTGGAAAAAGTAGTGTGTAATGTATTTTCTAATTGCCTATCTGCTTAATTCTAATTAAGTAAACTGATGTGAGATGTTGAATTTAATTGCTGTTTGGTCACTTCAATTCTTTTGAGGCACCAGTGCAGTAAATAATGTCTTTTCTAAGAAAGTGTGACATCTTAATAGTTGACTGAGAAGTTGACCAAGAAGGTATTTTGTAAATATTAGACCTCTAATGGGTTTACTTACTGTAAGACTAAGAATCAGTGTTGGAACATAATCAATAAGGCGTCCTACTTTTTTGCCAAATCTTTTCAATTGAGTAAACTCTGAACAAATGCATGTAAGTGTTGTGCTAAATCGAATAATCTGTTTGTAAAGACGTATTGGGTTAGATCTTCCAAAACTGCAATGTGTGGTTCATTTGCTAGCATTCTTATTTGAGTCACAAATTTGTGGGTTCACGTCTTGAAATACAAATTTCAGTGTGTGATCCAAGCTGACACTCCCGAGCAGTCTTATAAGATGCTACAAGAAGCCAAAACCCTGTCTGTCAAGTAGATGTAAGAGATCTCCTGCCACTATTACAAAGCAGAGCAAGTGTCCTCACTTCAATGAGCACTGAAGCCTGATTGTCTCCCTATTAACAGAATTGCTCCGGTACTCCAATGGCCAGTGAGCTAGTAGTTGGAGCAGCATGCATTAAAGGTGAATGTGGAACTATGCACAATTCCCTAACATGTCTAACTGCATGAGTTTAAAACTGACCTCTCTCATCATTTTACATCCCCCCAGAAACTTGATGGTCACCCTCTGGCCAGATCCCCTCAAAACCTGATATCATATGATCTGCTCAAACCAGCAACTATTTTCTACACAAAGTGTTTCCCTCCTGAAGACTCTGTGTCTTCTGCCTACATACCTGCACATATTCACCGGACTACTGACAACCAGTCCCTGACCCAACCCTGCTGGTCTCGACGTAAACCCCTAACCTGACAACCCCGTAACCTGCCTACTAGGCTGGTGGCGTCCAGAACTGACAACCCCTCCCATTCTTCGGACCCAGCAATCCTCCACCCGTGACCTGCCTCAATCACTTTTTCAATTGCCTAGCAACCTACCCACCTAGCACCCCAGCTACCTGGAGATTATCTGACCTTATCCAGCTAGCACAATATCCTTCCTCACCCATCTGAAGCCCACACATTTACTTTGACAGCTCCTATTGTAGGGTCTGCCAGTTCCGCTGGACATTTAAATCATAAGAACATGGCACATTGATGACTAAAAAAGAGGGAAAGATTGTTTCTGCAGAGTTTCTTTGCTGCTGGATTCATGGATTCCTGATTATGTTTGTAACCGGAGGCCAGTCCTGGACTCTCCAGCCACAGAAGACATCTCTAATTATGTGAGTACTTATTAATCTGATCAGGTTCAGCAATAGGGTTCCCAAACTTGTTCACAATACCTGCACCATTATTATTTTTTAAATCTATGTTACTTTCTTTGACCCTTGCGTGAAGTCACTACTAATCAGATAAATGAGCATATGACTGTGGCCCCAATTTGCATTTCTTAATTAATAAACAAAAATAAGTCTAATTTCTCTTTCTAAACTTGTATGCTTTGGAATTGCGAACTCACAGCACATAAGATTCATGCAGTAGGATGGTTTATGGGAATTTGGGGACCTCCGTTAAAATAAATGGGGAACTTGTTAGAACCACAAATCTGGCACATAGACTTTGAATTCTGAACTGGGACCTATTGGTTGATGACCTGTGCTAAATTGTAACATTTACTTCTCTGTATCATTTTGCTTTTTAATTTGCCATCATCTTTTTTTTTTTGGGATTACGTTAGTTGGACGATATGATCTGTAAAGAATAAGTCCTGAGGGGCCTAGACTGGGTTTGAGAGAAAACTTTGTAACACAGTTTGTGTGGTTGTGTAGTAAATTTGGCATTTCAGTGGAGCAGTGAGCCCAGAAGTGGCTTATGAGCAAAAGAAGATTAGAGGTAGGAAGATCTGCAATTTATTAAAATAGAAATGTTAGTAATGCTGAGGGGCATTGTTACTAAATTCATGACAATAGAGGCACAAAAAGTCCAGATCTTGTAGGAGTGGGACATCTCGTTCTGCAACTGTTAGATTTTTTTCCTTAATCTTCAGATTTTAAATGTGTTGTCTTGTAATTGCTGGTGTTTTGAACTAAAAATGGAGTGAAAAGGACAATGGCACATCTGAGACCTTGGTTAAAAATAGGGCCAATTGTCTATCTGCTTAACCAATGAGATTTTGATGATTGAAGAATAAGAACATGAATAATGAGAAGGAAAATGAGAAGGTGAATTAAAGATACTTCAAACAGGAAAAAATTGGAATGGAATGGGAAATTAAATTGAGAAAGTAAAGAAAAGCAACATGATAAAAATAATCAAGTTCAAAAAAGACTTTAACAAATTTTCTGCTGTTGGAATAAAACCTAATCATTTAAATTATTCTCTTTTTGAGCTGGTGAGGGTAAATAACCATGGAGGAACATAAATGCCATTGGGCCATTTGGCCACACTGAACTAGAGATTTGCTGAAAAATGTCATTTTGTAGAAACTTCTCATCTTGCACTCATCAGGACAATCCACGAGAAATACTAAAGTAAAGGAAAAACAGTTGGCTCTGATTAGTTAAGACATTCTCTGATGAATGGATAGAAGAATGACTTTTTGTTCAGTTATAAGAACAGGGCTCTGTTCATTCCAGCCACTTGTCCTCCCCCTGTGTCAACAGCATAAAAACACAATTTTCTGGTTGCTTTCCGTCTGAAAAAACAGTCATAGCAGATCTAATGTTAACTTTGTTTCTCCACAGATGCTGCCAAATCTCCTGAGTTTCTCCAGCATTTCTTTTTTCAGATTTCCAGCACAGGAAATGTTTGTATGTCAGGTCTTTAAAATTACACCACTGTACATGATTGCATTCGTAAATACAAGCATTCATAAGTCGGACATTCACGAATCAGGGAGCCTTACAATGGAAATGCAGCACAACTTATTCAGCAATTCGTGGAGATTCTCAACTCAGGAGGTTTTTCTTTTTGTCATAATTTTCCTATTGTGGGCATATGCACATAGCAATTTAATGGCGTTCTCCATTAGTTATTTTGGTAGGAAAATCGGGATCATTGTTTTTTTAATTCATTTGTTATTTATTCATAGTTGGCCAGCATTTATTTCCTGTCCCTAGTTGCCCTTGAGAAGATGGTGGTGAGCTGTCTTCTTGAACCACTGCAGTCCACCTGCAGTGGATTGACCCACAATGCCATTAGGGAGGGAATTCCAGGATTTTGACCCAGCAGCAGTAAAGGAATGGTGATATATTTCCAAGTCAGGATGGTAAGTGGCTTGGAGGGGAATTTGAAAGTGGTGTGTTCTCATATATCTGCTGCCCTTATACTTATAGATGGAGGTGGTCATGGTTTGGAAGCTGCTATCTGAGGATATTTGCTGATTTTCTGCAGTGCGTCTTGTAGATGGTATAAACTGCTGATATTGAGCATCAGTGGTGAAGATAGTACATGCTCGTGGGTGTAGTGCCGATTAAACGGGCTGCTTTGTCCTGGATGCTGTCAAGCTTCTTGAGTTTTTTTGGGGCAAGTGGAGAGTATTCCATCACACTGCAGACTTGTGCCTTGTGGATGCTAGACAGGCTTTGGAAAGTCAGGAGGTGAGTTACTCACCACAATATTCCTCATCTCTGATCTGATCTTGTAACCACTGTGTATATGTGGTGAGCCCAGTTGAGTTTCTGGTCAATGATAACCCCCAGGATGTTGATATTGGAGGATTCAGTGATGGTAACATCATTGAACACAGAACATAGAACAGTATAGCACAGTACAGGCCCTTCGGCCCATGATGTTGTGCCGACCTATTATCCTACTAAGATCAATCTACCCTGCACACCCTACATTTTACTATCCTCCATGTGCCTATCCAAGAGTTGCTTAAAAGTCTCTAAAGTGTCTGACTCCACTACCACTGCTGGCAGCGCATTCCACACGCCCACCACTCTCTGTGTAAAGAATCTACCTCTGACATCTCCCCTATACCTTCCTCCAATCACCTTAAAATTATGCCCCCTTGTAATAGTCATTTCTGCCCTGGGAAAAAGTCTCTGACTATCCACTCTATGCCTGTCATCATCTTGTAAACCTGTATCAAGTCACCTCTTATTCTTCTTCATTCCAGTGAAAAAAATCCCCAGCCACTTCAACCTTTCCTTATAAGACCTGCCCTCCAGTCCAGGCACCATCCTGGTAAATCTCCTCTGCACCCTCTCTAAAGCTTCCACATCTTTCCTATAATGAGGTGACCAGAACTGAACACAATATTTCAAGTGTGGTCTAACCAGAGTTTTATAGAGCTGCAGCATAACCTCACGGCTCTTAAACTCAATTCCCCTGCCAATGAAAGCCAACACACCATACACCTTTTTTACAACCCTATCAACTTGGGTAGCAACTTTGAGGGATCTATGGATGTGGACCCCAAGATCCCTCTGTTCCTCCACACTGCCGGGAATCCTGCCATTAACCCTGTATTCTGCATTCAAATTTGACCTTCCAAGATGAATCACATCACACTTTTCTAGGTTGAATTCCATTTGCTACTTCTTTGCCCAGTTCTGCATCCTGTCAATGTCCTGTTGCAACCTACAACAGCCCTCCACGCTGTCGAGAACTTCACCAACCTTCATGTCATCGGCAAACTTACTAACCCACCCTTCCACTTCCTCATCCAAGTCATTTATAAAGATCACAAAGAGCAGAGGTCCCAGAACAGATCCCTGCGGAACACCGCTGGTTACCGAGCTCCAGGCTGAATACTTTCCATCTACTACCACACTCTGTCTTCTATTGGACAGCCAGTTTTGTATCCAGACTGCCAAATTTCCCCGAATCCCATGCCTCCTTACTTTCTGAATGAGCCTACCATGTGGAACCTTATCGAATGCCTTGCTAAAATCCATATACACCACATCCACTGCTCTACCTTCATCGATATGTTTTGTCACATCCTCAAAGGATTCAATAAGGCTTGTGAGGCATGACCTGCCCCTCACAAAGCCATGCTGACTATTTCTAATCAAACTGTGCTTTTCCAAATAACCATAAATACTATCTCTCAGAATCCCCTCCAATAATTTGCCCACCACAGAAGTAAAACTGACCGGTCTGTAATTTCCAGGATTATCCCTATTCCCTTTCTTGAACAAGGGAATGACATTTGCCACTCTCCAATCTTCTGGTACTACTCCAGTGGACAGTGAGGACGCAAAAATCATTGCCAAAGGGGCAGCAATCTCTTCCCTTGCTGTATGTATTAACCTTGGGTATATCCCGTCTGGCCCAGAGGACTTATCTATCTTCATGTTTTTTCAAAATTTCTAGCGCATCCTCCTTCCTAACATCAACCTGTTCAAGCATATCTGTCTGTTTCATACTGTCCTCACAAACATCAAGGCCCCTCTCACTGGTGAATACTGAAGCAAAGTATTCATTAAGGACCTTCCCTACCTTTCTCTGACTCCGCACACAAGTTCCCTCCACTCTCCCTGATTGGCCCTACCCTCACTCTGGCCATCCTCTTGTTCCTCACATAAGTAAGAAGCCTTGACTGTCAAGGGGTGGTGATTAGATTGTTTTTTAATGGTGATGGTCATAGACTGGCATTTTTGTGGCACACATGTTACTTGCCACTTGTCAGCCCAAGCCTGGATATTGTCCAGATCTTATTGCATTTGAACTTGGACTGTTTTCAGTACCTGAGGAGTCAATAGTGGTGCTGAACATTGTGCAATCATCAATGAACAATCTCACTTCTGACCTTTATGAAGGGAAGGTCATTGATGAAGCAGTTGAAGATGGTTGGGCCTAGGACACTATCCTGAGGAACTCCTGCAGAGATGTCCCAAAGCTGAGATGACTGATCTCCAACAATCACGACCGTCTTCCTTCATGCCAGGTACGACTCCAACCACCGGAGAGTTTGCCCCTGATACTCATTGAGTCCAGTTTTGCTGGGGCTCCTTGACGCCACACTTGGTCGAATGCAGCCTTGGTGTCAAAGGCTGTCACTCTCACCTCGCCTGTGGAATTCAGCTCTTTTGTCCAAGTTTAGACCACGGCTGTAATATGGTCAGGAGCTGAGTGGCCCTGGCAGAAGCCAAACTGGGTATCACTGAGCAGGTTATTGCTGAGCAGGTGCTGCTTGATAGCACTGCTGATGACACCTTCCATCACTTTACTGATGATTGAGAGTAGACTGATTGGGCAGTAATTGGTCGGGTTGGATTTGTCCTGCTTTTTATGTACAGGACATACCTGGGCAATTTTCCACATTGTCGGGTAGATACCAGTGTTGTAACTGCACTGGAAGAGCTTGGCTAAGGGAGCGTTAAGTTCTGGAGCACAAATCTTCAGTACTATTGCCGGAATGTTGTCAGGGCCTGTAGCCTTTGCAGAATCTGTTTCAGGTGTAAATAACTTTTAATCCAAAAGCTCCCACAGTTCAACAGAGCAGAAGACTATTGAGTAGAGAAAGGTATTGGATTTGAAATATCTTCATGGGAGAAGGACAATTTGTCACTAGGTTTTGATGTAAATGTTTGAAAGCTTCTTTTCTGTCACAGCAACAGACCATAACCCTGATTACTTACATATTGAACTTTCACTTGCAACATGTTCATTTTAAAAGAGGAGAAACAGCCAAAGGTCACAGCAGATGCAATTTCAATGACTGTCACATAAAGCCCCGAGAGGAACCAAGTAATGTCACATCTGAAGATGCCAAGAGAACTTCACATAGGTGCCCCATTAAGGGAGAGACGCAGTGGAAAACAAACTGGATTGTGATCTCCTGTGGATGCACAACTAATGACGTGCTGACTACCCGCTCCCAGCTAATAGCCATTTCCTATGTACAAACTGCAGACATGTTTATGTCATACTCTCACAGGAATATACCGTATACAAAAGTTCTTAAACTGCAACTCCGAGTCTCTGCTAATGGACTGATGAATATATATGGGCTTATGTGCTGTAAAAGTTGCAGCTTGTGGGCAACCATTAGACATCCTTACACTGCAGGTAAAGAAGAACTCTGTCTACCTGAGTGCTGGAAACCAGGCAAGCTAGAAAACTCTCCATTGAAAAGGAAGCCATATTCAAGCCTGCCAACTAACTTGCAAAGCCAAAGATCCTGAAATGACTGTGGTACTGCACTGAGGACAGAAATAGAAATCACAGGCCCTGGGGTTGCTTCTGGCTCACCCAAGCACAAAGGGGACATCTCTGACCTCAGCACAATGGCCCACCTCGAGTGCTGGCTTCTCTGTTCCAGGCCCTGCTACCAATGTCAGCATTATCTGTCAGCCATCTTAATGGACAGTACATTCCACCATCTACCTCTCTCAGAACTCAGAGACTGATTCTGATCTCTTTTTAACCATTTCCTTTTTACTTGCTTCACTTTTCTGTTGTATATCATATGTGTCACATTTTATGATCTTTTCACACAATTTAGTAGCTGATGAGCTGACCCTTTGACTCAAGCCTAGTAAATTGAATTCCTATCAAAACATATAAATAAATTGGATTGGGAAAAGATATCCACAAGGGAAGAGATCCTTTTCAAGTCAACCTTGTTGTGACCAACTGAAAGAGAGGCCAAATTAAGGAGGAGGGACAGTTCTTCCCTCCTCTCTGACTCAAGAGCATAACCACATGGGATTATCCTGCTCAAAATGGAGATTAAATCACAGTTGAATGGATTTCATCTATTCACCAAAATAGTGCAAACCATGTTGTTCTTGTCAATATAAGGTAAGTCTTCCAATGAAATATCATGACAATTGTTTTCAAATGCAATTTCATTGTAATTTGTATGCATCAGAACATTGCAAGTTGGTTGAATAAATGCATAGGTTTATTGGTCATAGAGAGGCCTGATGTTTGTGTGGGTGAGGAGGCGGGTGTTTGTTTTAGAGGTTTTGTAGTGATAGGGCAAAGGGAAGGTGAAACAATGTGGAAGGGGGAAAAAGATTCAGAACAAGGTGTATAATGAGAGCTAGAAAAGGAGCAATAAGTATGTGCTACTGTGGGAAACACATCTTATTTTTGAGTCTTGTAAGACACAGTGGAGAGTCTGAAACACATCTGCTTTATTTATCCCGAGTCAGTGCTTGCTGACATGGTTATTCACCATACTAACTACCAATCAAATAATTCCTTTACTCTTGGGTACTTTGGGAGTTAAACACTAGTACTTCAATCTGCATTTCTCGAACTTGGTCGTGTCGTATCCTTATCAGCATACAATCTGTAACCTCTCTTACCATAGCAAAACAAAAGAAAATATAGCAATTTGGCAAAAGAAAAAGAGATGCTAGTGCCTCAGTATTACAACGCTAGTTTCATCAATTGGAGTTAAGCTGTCTAGACAAGTAAATTCCAAATTGTTTTCAAGTTTTGGGAGATGGGTTGAATTCTTAAATATAGATAGTCTCTCCTCCCATTAGGACACCTTGGAAACAAAACTGTAGCTCGATGTCTCAGTTTCTGAAATACTGCATAAACATCCTGTTTAAAAACAAAAGTACCAGCCTGGAAATGGATATTAGGATGAAACAAATATACTGGTAAGTTACCAAATAATGAAAATATACGTAAATATGACTGGGGTCTCTTGACAATATAGAGGGACCAAAGGTTCACTTTTGAAACAACAAGGTGCAGGGCTGGATGAACACAGCAGGCCAAGCAGCATCATAGGAGCAGAGAGGCTGACGTTTCGGGCCTAGACCCTTCATCAGAAAAGGGGGAGGGGAAGGGGGTTTTGAAATAAATAGGGAGAGAGTGGGAGGCGGATAGAAGAGGGATAGAGGAGAGGATAGGTGGAGAGGAAACAAACAGGTCGAAGAGGCGGGGATGGGGCCAGGAAAGGTGAGTGTAGGTAGGGAGTTAGGAAGGGGATAGGTCAGTCCAGGGAGGACGGACAGGTCAAGGGGGCGGGATGAGGTTGGTCGGTAGGAGATGGAGGTGCGGCTTGAGGTGGGAGGAGGGGATAGGTGGGAGGAAGAACAGGTTAGGGAGGCAGGGACGAGTTGGACTGGTTTTGGGATGCGGTGGGGGGAGGGGAGATTTTGAAACTTGTGAAATCCACATTGATACCATTGGGCTGCAGGGTTCCCAAGCGGAATATGAGTTGCTGTTCCTGCAACCTTCGGGTGGCATCGTTGTGGCACTGCAGGAGGCCCAGGATGGACATGTCGTCTGAGGAATGGGAGGGGGAGTTGAAATGGTTCGCGACTGGGAGGTGCAGTTGTTTATTGCGAACCGAGCGTAGGTGTTCTGCAAAGCGGTCCCCGAGTCTCCGCTTGGTTTCCCCGATGTAGAGGAAGCCACACCGGGTACAGCGGATGCAGTATACCACATTGGCAGATGTGCAGGTGAACATCTGCTTGATGTGGAAAGTCTTCTTGGGGCCTGGGATGGGGGTGAGGGAGGAGGTATGGGGGCAGGTGTAGCACTTCCTGCGGTTGCAGGGAAAAGTGCCGGGTGTGGTGGAGCTGGAGGGGAGTGTGGAGCGGACAAGGGAGTCACGGAGAGAGTGGTCCCTCCGGAAAGCAGATAAGGGTGGGGAGGGAAAGATGTCTTTGGTGGTGGGGTCGGATTGCAGATGGCGGAAGTGTCGGAGGATGATGCGTTGGATCCGGAGGTTGGTGGGGTGGTACGTGAGGACGAGGGGGATTCTTTTTTGGTTTTTATTGCGTGGACGGGGTGTGAGGGATGAGGTGCGGGAGATGTGGGAGACACGGTTGAGGGCGTTCTCGACCACCGAGGAGGGGAAGTTACGGTCCTTGAAAAACGAGGACAACTGAGATGTACGGGAGTGGAATGCCTCATCCTGGGAGCAGATGCGGCGGAGGCGAAGGAATTGGGAATAGGGGATAGCATTTTTGCAGGAAGGTGGGTGGGAGGAGGAGTATTCTAGGTAGCTGTGGGAGTCGGTGGGCTTGAAATGAATATCGGTTTCGAGGTGGTTGCCCGATATGGAGACAGAGAGGTCCAGGAAGGGGAGAGAGGTGTTAGAGATGGTCCAGGTAAACTTAAGGTTGGGGTGGAAGGTGTTAGTGAAGTGTATGAACTGTTCGAGCTCCTCGTGGGAGCACGAGGCGGCGCCGATACAGTCATCAATGTAACGGAGGAAGAGGTGGGGTTTAGGGCCGGTGTAGGTACGGAAGAGGGATTGTTCCACGTAACCTACAAAGAGGCAGGCGTAGCTTGGGCCCATGCGGGTACCCATGGCTACCCCCTTTGTCTGTAGGAAGTGGGAGGAATTGAAAGAGAAGTTGTTGAGTGTGAGGACGAGTTCGGCTAAGCGGATGAGGGTATCAGTGGAGGGGGACTGGTCGGGCCTGCGGGACAGGAAGAAGCGGAGGGCCTTAAGGCCATCTGCATGGGGAATGCAGGTGTAGAGGGACTGGACGTCCATGGTAAAGATGAGGTGTTGGGGACCGGGGAATTGGAAGTTCTGGAGGAGGTGGAGGGCGTGGGTGGTGTCACGGACATAGGTAGGGAGTGCAGCTCCGCCCACAGCCGACGCCGACACAGCTCCGCCCACAGCCGACGCCGACGTAGCTCCGCCCACCACCTCCACAGCCAGCAGCTCCAGAGGAGACAGCAGCACCCAGCCCTGCCGAGTCTTCACCATCCCCCCAGACCTACCCCTTACTGAGGACGAACGGTCAGTCCTCAGTAAAGGGCTCATCTTTGTCCCCCTCCACCCACAGATCAACGAATACCGCTCACGCTTGGACATAGAGCAGTTTTTCCGCCGCCTCCGCCTCCACGCTTACTTCTTTAACCGTGAACCTAACCCT
>NC_063333.1:126331489-126386335 GCF_021869965.1 Rhincodon typus
AACACACCCCCTCCTCCTGGACACCACCCCAAGGCCTCCTACCCTCCCTCGACCTCTTCATCTCCAACTGCCGTCGAGACATCAATCGCCTCAACCTCTCCACCCCTCTCACCCACTCCAACCTCTCCCCCGCAGAACGTGCAGCCCTCCGCTCCCTCCGCTCCAATCCCAACCTCACCATAAAACCCGCGGACAAGGGAGGTGCAGTTGTAGTATGGCGCACTGACCTCTACATCGCCGAGGCCGGACGCCAACTCTCCGACACCTCCTCCTACCGCCCCCTTGATCATGACCCCACCCCTGAGCACCAAACCATCATCTCGCAAACCATCCACAACCTCATCACCTCAGGTGACCTCCCACCCACGGCCTCCAACCTCATCGTTCCCCAACCTCGCACTGCCCGCTTCTATCTCCTTCCCAAAATCCACAAACCTGAATGCCCTGGTCGACCCATTGTCTCCGCCTGCTCCTGCCCCACCGAACTGATCTCCAACTATCTCGACTCCATTTTCTCCCCCTTGGTCCAGGAACTCCCTACCTATGTCCGTGACACCACCCACGCCCTCCACCTCCTCCAGAACTTCCAATTCCCCGGTCCCCAACACCTCATCTTTACCATGGACGTCCAGTCCCTCTACACCTGCATTCCCCATGCAGATGGCCTTAAGGCCCTCCGCTTCTTCCTGTCCCGCAGGCCCGACCAGTCCCCCTCCACTGACACCCTCATCCGCTTAGCCGAACTCGTCCTCACACTCAACAACTTCTCTTTCAATTCCTCCCACTTCCTACAGACAAAGGGGGTAGCCATGGGTACCCGCATGGGCCCAAGCTACGCCTGCCTCTTTGTAGGTTACGTGGAACAATCCCTCTTCCGTACCTACACCGGCCCTAAACCCCACCTCTTCCTCCGTTACATTGATGACTGTATCGGCGCCGCCTCGTGCTCCCACGAGGAGCTCGAACAGTTCATACACTTCACTAACACCTTCCACCCCAACCTTAAGTTTACCTGGACCATCTCTAACACCTCTCTCCCCTTCCTGGACCTCTCTGTCTCCATATCGGGCAACCACCTCGAAACCGATATTCATTTCAAGCCCACCGACTCCCACAGCTACCTAGAATACTCCTCCTCCCACCCACCTTCCTGCAAAAATGCTATCCCCTATTCCCAATTCCTTCGCCTCCGCCGCATCTGCTCCCAGGATGAGGCATTCCACTCCCGTACATCTCAGTTGTCCTCGTTTTTCAAGGACCGTAACTTCCCCTCCTCGGTGGTCGAGAACGCCCTCAACCGTGTCTCCCACATCTCCCGCACCTCATCCCTCACACCCCGTCCACGCAATAAAAACCAAAAAAGAATCCCCCTCGTCCTCACGTACCACCCCACCAACCTCCGGATCCAACGCATCATCCTCCGACACTTCCGCCATCTGCAATCCGACCCCACCACCAAAGACATCTTTCCCTCCCCACCTTTATCTGCTTTCCGGAGGGACAACTCTCTCCGTGACTCCCTTGTCCGCTCCACACTCCCCTCCAGCTCCACCACACCCGGCACTTTTCCCTGCAACCGCAGGAAGTGCTACACCTGCCCCCATACCTCCTCCCTCACCCCCATCCCAGGCCCCAAGAAGACTTTCCACATCAAGCAGATGTTCACCTGCACATCTGCCAATGTGGTATACTGCATCCGCTGTACCCGGTGTGGCTTCCTCTACATCGGGGAAACCAAGCGGAGACTCGGGGACCGCTTTGCAGAACACCTACGCTCGGTTCGCAATAAACAACTGCACCTCCCAGTCGCGAACCATTTCAACTCCCCCTCCCATTCCTCAGACGACATGTCCATCCTGGGCCTCCTGCAGTGCCACAACGATGCCACCCGAAGGTTGCAGGAACAGCAACTCATATTCCGCTTGGGAACCCTGCAGCCCAATGGTATCAATGTGGATTTCACAAGTTTCAAAATCTCCCCTCCCCCTACCGCATCCCAAAACCAGTCCAGCTCGTCCCTGCCTCCCTAACCTGTTCTTCCTCCCACCTATCCCCTCCTCCCACCTCAAGCCGCACCTCCATCTCCTACCGACCAACCTCATCCCGCCCCCTTGACCTGTCCGTCCTCCCTGGACTGACCTATCCCCTTCCTAACTCCCTACCTACACTCACCTTTCCTGGCCCCATCCCCGCCTCTTCGACCTGTTTGTTTCCTCTCCACCTATCCTCTCCTCTATCCCTCTTCTATCCGCCTCCCACTCTCTCCCTATTTATTTCAAAACCCCCTTCCCCTCCCCCTTTTCTGATGAAGGGTCTAGGCCCGAAACGTCAGCCTCTCTGCTCCTATGATGCTGCTTGGCCTGCTGTGTTCATCCAGCCCTGCACCTTGTTGTCTCGGATTCTCCAGCATCTGCAGTTCCTACTATCTCTGGTTCACTTTTGAAGTTTTTTTTTGGAGTTATGTTGAATCAGATCACACATTTGAGGAACACCTTATCTTCCGCCTGGGCACCCTACAGCCTGGAGGACTTAACATTGAGTTCTCTAATTTCAAATAACCTTCTCACCCATCCCCTGGCTCCCTTTCCAGCCCCACTTCCTCCCTTCCATTCCACCTACCGACCCTTCCTTCCAGCTACCAACTGGATTTATCCCTCCCCATTGACCAACCAGGTCATACCTACTACCAGCGTCCACCTATCACCACCAGTCTGCTGCTACACCGCCCCCCCGTATCTGAAACACCCCCTACTCCTATATCCAGCCCTAAAGAAGGGTAATACCCAAAATGTTGACTTCTCCTTTCCTGCAGATGCTGCCTGGCTTGCTGTATTCTTCCAGCCTCCTGTTTGTCGACGTTGGATTCCAGCATCTACAGTTTTTTTTCTCTAATAGATTTCTCTATATTGAAGAGAGTGTGAGGATTGTGCTTCCCTCTTGAACTGAAGGCAAAAGTGCTTGTTGGCTAAGGGGGTTTTCCATACTAGTAACTCATTGTGGAGTCTTCCAATCATGCAGCGTTAACATTATCGCACTTTCTGCACTATAGATTTTATTGTGTCGTACAGTCAGTGTTCATTTTTAAAGTAAACCTGTACCGGGGGGCAAAGGTTCCAATGTGTTTTCAAAAGGACCAAACAGAATCATGAAAACTAATTCCTACAATAAAGAAATGTCTTCATTAATGTTTGCTGAGTTTTAGCTTGCAATAACAGTATGGATGAACTTTTAGCCTTTAAATATGTAATGCATAATACTGTAATTTTTAGGATTGACTTCAGCCCATGGCTCAATGATTGTCATGCCACGGTGCTATAAGTTGTGGATTCAAGTTGCACCCCAGATTTAGAGAACAAAATGCAGTGGATAAATTGAGCAAGTACCAGACTGGAGGTGTTGTCTTTTGAAGTTAGGCATTAAATCTGTCAGTCTTCTGCAGTGGTTATAAAACACTACAGCATTGTATTGAAGAAAAGCAGGGGAGCTATTCTAGCTAATATTTATCCTTCCAGCAACATCACCGAAACAAAAACTGGTCATTATCACATTGTTTATGGGAGCGAGTGTGTGTAAACTGGCTGCTAGGTTTTCCACAATTCAGTGGTGACTACACTTCAAAATTACTTCATTGGCTATAGAGTGCTTGGCAATGTCCTGTGGTCGTAAAGACTCTATCTAAATGTAAGTATCTTGATCTAGAATGTTTTGTTTGTTTTTGGTCCAAATCATTTGAAGTTGATATATTTGAAAGTATGGTTTCTATCATTTCCTTGATCACCTTTTACTGAAAAAAAGCACAAGACTTCAGAAGAGTTAAATTTGTTTGTGTCACTGTTTTTCATTTAAAAACAATCTTTTGGTAAGATCTGGCTATGTTTGGATAGGATCATATTTCTCGCATTGAATGAGAATCCTCATAACATCCAGTATGGAATGTGTGTTTCAGTAAATTTAACTTATTGCGTACAAACTAGGTGTCCAAACAGCTTCCTTTCCTTGTTCATACAATCTAGAAATGGAGGGATTTCCTTCAGTCCACACACAAAATAGAGAAACTGGCTGTGAAATGGATTTGTGACAAAACTGCTGCATCAAAGGATGGCTCCACATGACAGCAATCATCTCCTGTGTATTGAACTGGATTAGGCTTTTTGGGTGTAGAGTCGGAAGAAGAAATCATTGTATATTACATTGAATGCTGAGAACATCAAGTTAATAATTACTAAACTGGGCTTTCTTTATGTGAGAATGGTATTGTAATTGGAATGCTGAGTGGCTTCTCAATGGCATGACTGCCATCACTGTCTGCAAAGAGACTAACCCTCTGATGCCTTTTCCATTTGATCTGTGCTCCAGCGAGGGTGTGCTTAAGTGCATCCTTTTCTGTCTTCCCAGCAGCCATTCCCAAAATTGTCGAGGATGCCCTCTCACCCCGAATCCAAATTGGATACTAAGCTTTACAACTTTCAAAGGCTGAAAGTGCAGACAAGGGTCTCCCACAATGATAGCAGTCATCCAGTATGTGAATTACTATTATTCTGGTTGGCATAGCAGAAGAGTACAAGATACCTTTGATCTGTTCAAGAAACTTAATGGGCTTTAGGACTGCGTCTAAATGCCGACAGTAAAGAGACAGTAGTCTTTCAACCAAACCTTGGATCTTACCAAGCCCCCAGCACTATGGCTACAGGTTACTGCCTGAAGGTAAATGATTACTTCTACTACATCAGTGGCCACTTTTCCTAGTTGGTGACCGTAGATTTAAAGATACTACACAGGATCCAGTTTGTGAGCCCCTCATTTGGGAAGCTGGTCAGAAACAAATCTTCATCGACACTTGTGGATGGAAGCAAAGGATGCAGTCTACACGGAAGTCATTCCCCTGATGCCCCCCCATGTCTGTAAAACCTGGGTAATGGGTCATAGCCACTTCAAAAAACTGAAAATACCATGAGTATGTGGTATCTGCAGTCTGCCTGTGGAAGATCCTATGCATCACCAGGACCACGCTGCTGATGGATAAGAGTATCCTCCAGAAAGCAGATGTCATTTTGCTTGGTGACTGCCGTGGACAAGCAACTACATCAGATTATCAAATATGAGCCTTCTGAAGTGCACTGTCTCCTCTTAAGCTCATGACTAGTGAGAGATCACAGACAACCAACAGAAACTTTCAAAAGTTATATTGAAAGCCTTGTTAAAGAAGATTTGACTTTGGCTTTGATTTTGACTGTGGGAAAATGAGTGGACTGGACCACCCATGACTGCAAATTTGAATTCACTGGGGTATAGCTGATTTTGAACTAAGGCAGATGAAGGCTAACCACCTTGAAACTGATATCATTTCAAGCCCACCGACTCCCACAGCTACCTAGACTACACCTCCTCTCACCCACCTTCCTGCAAGAATGCAATCCCGTATTCCCAATGCCTCCGCCTCCACCGCATCTGCTCCCAAGATGAGGTATTCCACTCCTGGATATCCCCAGATGTCCTCATTTTTCAAGGACCGCAATCCCCCCCACATGTGGTCGAAAACGCCCTCGACCGCATCTCTTGCATTTCCCGCACCTCAGCCCTCACAACCCCTCTCCGCAATAAAACAAAGACAGAATTCCCCTTGCCCTCACGTATCACCCCATTAACCTCTGGATTTAATGCATCATTCTCTGCCACTTCTGCCACCTGCAATCTGACCCCACTATGAAGGATATATTTCCCTCCCCACCCTTACCTGCCTTCCGGAGGGACCGCTCTTTTCACGACTACCTCGTCCGCTCCACACTCCCCACTAGCCCCACCACCCCCTGCATCTCTTCCTGCAACTGCAGGAGGTGCTACACCTGCCCCTACACCTCCCCTCTCACCTCCATCCCAGGCCCAAAAAAAAACCTTCCACATTAAACAGGTGTTCACCCACACATCTGCTAATGTGGTCTATTGTATCCACTGTTCCCGATGTGGTCCTTCTCTACATCGGGGAGACCAAGCGGAGGCTCGGAGACCGCTTTGTAGAGGACCTGCGCTCGGTTCGTGACCAATGACAACACCTCCCAGTCATGAACCACTTCAACTTCCCCTCCCACTCCCTGGATGACATGTTCATCCTGGGCCTCCTCCAATGTCACAACGAATGCCACCCAGAAACTGGAGGAACAGCACCTCCTATTCCGCCTTGGAACCCTACAACCCAATGGTCTCAACGTGGACTTTGAGCTTCAAATTCTCCCCACCCCGACCTCATCCCAAGACCAGCCCGCCACTCATCCCGCCTCCTTGACCTGTCCGTCTTCGCTCCCACTTATCCGCCCCTCCCTCCTCACTGACCAACCCCCATCCCAATTTCCTACCTACACTCACCTTTACTAGCTACATTCCTGCCTCCTTGACCTGTCCGTCTTCTATCCCACCTGTCTGCTCCTCTATTCAACTTGTTTCACCGCTTTCCCCTCTCTATTTATTTCAGAGCCCCCATCCCCTCCCCCATTTCTGAAGAAGGGTCCAGACCCGAAATGTCAGCTTTCCTGCTCCTCTGATGCTGCCTGGCCTGCTGTGTTCCTCCAGCTCCACACTGTGTTATCTAGATAAAGGCTGAAGCTGTGAGATTTCTTCATCGACCATGGACTGCCCAACCGATGTAGAAATAACAGGTTACCAATGTGGAATATGGATTTGGATTTTTCTTTTAATGCTGCTTTTCCCTTAGCTTTTTTTTAATTGCACTTTCCCACTTGACCCATCTTTTATCTCTTACACTCTCACTCTTCCACTTTTTATATCACCCTGTCTTGAGTGGATCTCCATTTCAAGTATCTTCACTGCAAGGAACCACGAGAAAAGCGATGATACTTTGCTCAGTTCAACAACATTCAAATTCTCCCCTGTCCTATGGCAACAGATTTGAAATTATTCTGGGTTTAATAGGCAAATTTAAAGAACTTGTCTTATAAGTACTGCATTGTTGTGCAAAACCATCTAGTTCAGTAATGCCCTTTTTTAGGGAAGGATATTCACTGTCTTTATCCAATCCAACTTACATGTGATTCCAGACCAAAGAAATGTGGTTGACGTTTATCTGCCCTCTGAAATAGTCAAAAGAAATAACTCAGTTATACCCAAATGCTACTGGAAAACGTTGACAAAAGGCCATCCAGCACTAAGGCCCAATACATTATAAAGACATATATTGCACAGTTGATCATGAGAGCTCCTTACTAATACCTGGAGACTTGCATTAAAAATGGGAGGGTTGTCTTGTAGACTAAGCAACTGTTTGAAATAGACCTGTTCACTCAATAAATAGTACCTCAGAGCCAGTGTTCCAGAGGATTCCGTTACCTATCCATGTTTATGTGTTCTCCCTCCAGTAGGACAAACCAATGAGCTCGTACAACAGAGTTCTACAGGTGTGGGAGAGTAACCCTGGGAATCCTCAAAATTAACTTTAAGCCATTCAAAGTCTCATGGCATCGGAAGGGAAGGGAAGTTTGATTATGAGCTGATGATTCATCAGGTCAGAAGTGCAACTTCTGGTACTTATAAAATTCAGTACCACACATGGATTGCTTCACTATCTGAGAAGTCATGTTCCTGTGCAGCAAAACCAGGGACCCATGGTCTTAGTCAAGTGGTTAGATTTGAGTTCCACGTCCATTGCGGTCTCCTGGCACATGTTGAAACCATGTCCATGATTCTTCTATTTAAAACTCCTGCCAGCTCGCTGGACTCACCAATGACCAGAAACTGAACTGGACCAGCTATATAAATAATCTGGCTGCAAGAACAAGCTTAAAGTCTAAGAATTCTGTGACAAGTAACTTATTTCCCAGATGGTGTTCCCAAAGCCTGTCCAAAATTGACAGGCACAAGTGAGGTGTGTAATGGAATACAGCTCAAATCAAGAAGTTTAAAGGCATCATGGACAAAGCGGCTTGCTTTATCTGCACTTGATCCATCACCTTCAATATTTGGTCCTTCCATCTTTGCACAGTGTAGCAGCGTGTACCCCTACAAGATTACACATGCACCAAGTCACTTTTCAGAATTCCTTCAGTTGACCCTGTCGCCTCTTTAGCTTGTCAACTGACATGGCAGACAGAGGCACTCAATCTAAAATCTAGTCCAACTTTGTCTTTAATAGTACTGAAATCACACAAAATGTACCGGCATTCATTTAATTCTTAACTTCACATTTAACTCACTGTTCTAGCTTTTCACTCATTACAATAAATCATGAGAGTCGTGGTTTGGATTCGAATGTTACCTGTGCAAGGTGAACTGGCCAGGTTCACTCTGATAGGTCGTAGACTTCTCTGAGTTCCAAACTAAGAGTCTTCCCTTTGTGATGGTTGTTCCTGGGTTATTGCTACTGATGTCTCTGCTGTTCCTCCTTTTTATATACTTTCTTCTAATCTTTCAGAATATTTGTACCCCTGTCCCAGACCCTCATGATTCTAAGTTCATTGTTCTAAGGATTGCGTAGGCAGGACACATTTGCACCATTGCTTTCCCATCCATCTTTAATTTAGCAACCTTTGCAACCACAAAGGTTGAGTAACAGGCATCTGCTGAGTCAGTAGTTCTGGTTCTACTTCTTTCCACAGTGAGTTGGTGTTTAGTGAGGTGGGCTTCTTTTCCCATTATTCTTTATAGAGCTATTGCTGTTAACCATACAGTTATATTTCCAAACCTATGATCTCTACTACCTAGAAAGGTCGAGGTGGCAGATGCATGTTAATACCAGGGGTTCCCCTCTAACCTCACACTATCCTGACTTGGAGTTTTATTGCTGTTCCTTCACTGTCACTGGGACATAGTCCTGAAACTCCCTGTGTAACAGCACTGAGGGTGTATTGATAACTGAGGCACTGCAACAGTTCTCAAAGGCATTTCATGACTTTTTTTGAAGGCATGAGCAATAAAGGCTGGCAAAGCCTATTCTGCGAACGAATAATAGGCTGCAAGCTAAGCCATAAGCTGAAACTCTCTTGACACCTGATGAACAACCTTACTTGATGTGCAAGCCTTTTCATTCAGGATTTGCTGCCTATTTCGGTTTGTTCAGAAGCAGTTAGTTGTTTTTGGAACTTGACTTTGCAATGGTGGAATTGCTGCTCAGTTGGATATGGTGTGTTTTGATCACAAGGAAGATGGCAATGGACTTATGCATTTTATATTTGTTGAATAATGCTTCTCGACATATCTGGTACTTGTTGCAATCTAGTGAGGGGTCAAACCTGCATTTCCTGTTGTCCGATGGCTGTTAGCTGTCTTCCTTAAGATAAAGGAATAAGTGGAATCACTTCAGTGTCAAAATTGATTCCAAAGTGACTCAGCTAATAAGTTTTATAAATGAGTTGATCATCTGCACCAGATGTTTTAAACCAAGAAGCCTGTCACTGATGAATTGTTGATGTAGTCCGTCTGGTTATTTGAGGATTCTGAAGGGTAGACTTGTCTTCAGGGTACAATTCCTCTTGGTTCCAGAAAACACTCTAAACCACAGAGTTTACATGTGCTACCTGTATAACTATTCTAACTAATGTTTTTCTATCATTATCACTATGTAAGCTGAAGATTTTTCTTTTCATTTTTGTTCAGGTTAACAAAGATCATTTGCGGGGCAAAAAGTGATTTACCTGCATGTCATTCAATGTAGTTTGCACTTTGTGCACAACAAAAGCAGTAAGCTGGGCAACCACTTTGCAGAATACCATAAAGATGTTCTGAGAGCAAAAATGATCCTGAGCTTCCGGTTGCCTCCCATTTCAACAGACCACTGAGTTTCCTGGCCAACATAAAAACCGAAAGAACTGCGGGTGCTATAAATCGGTAACAAAAACAAAGTTGCTGGAAAAGCTCAGCAGGTATGGCAGCATCTGTGAAGGAAAAAACAGTTAACGTTTCGGGTCCGGTTCTGAGGAAGTGTCCCTGGCCAACATCTCTGTCATGGGCTTGCTGCACTGCTTTGGTAAAGTTCAGTGCAAGCTGGAGAACAGCACCTCATTTTCTGCTTGGGAACCTGCAGCCTTCTTTACTTGATAACAAGTTAAACAACTTTAGGGCTTAAGCATCTTCTCCCATGTCCTTACCCCAACCCCCACACACCAGGCCTTGTCATTTCATGGGTTGCTATCACAACCAACCCATTGTCAGCCACTCATCATCCCCATTAACAGCTATTCATTTTCCCAGGCTCTCCTTTACCCGTTCCTTTGTCTGCTGGACTGTTCCTCTCTACTTCACTCTCGTTCTTGCTCTCTGGGCTCCATCTCCATGTATCATTTACTCCTCCCCCTCCTTCATGCCATCTTTAGCATATATTCTTCATTACAATCAGTTCTCAAGAAGGATCACTGGACCTGAAACGCTAACTCTTCTTTCTGTCCACAGACCTGCTGAGTTTTGCCAGCAATTTGTGTTTTTGTTAAAGACCATTTGGATTTGAATAAATGAGGTGTTCCTCCATTTAGGATGGGTGGGTGGTGTGGAGAGTATTTACTCCAACATTAAAATAGAAAACTCTACGTTATCTCGATTTCCCTGGCCTTCATTGTATTGGAAGTGTAATAAGAACCTGATCCCCTCATGTAATGCATGGTAACTATGTGTCACACCTACCTGATGAACAAAATGGCTATTAAATGTCTTGCCTAAAAATTCACACCTTATTTTGTTGATCTCAAGTTAGCAATATTAGCAAAAACAAAAATTTTGAGCTATGTTACAATATTGGAAGGACCTAGTAATTGAAATGATGCTTAACATGTAATAGTCTGGGTTGCCATTATGTTCTGGTTGCTCAATAAACTTATTTGCAAATTTAATTACTTGTTTGGCTCTCTAGTCTGCCTCAGGCAATTCAAATTGCATCCAAGTGGAAAAAATAGGCTGATTTGTTCATGCTGGATGAAGCTTGACAACTTAAGAGCTGGATACAAGCATTGAGTTTCTATGGTTTGAATTTCAGATTAATTACATTGAAGTTGGTACCATGCAGTCAAAAACATTTAGAGTTGTAGTCTGTTAGTAAAGGTCATGCATGCATTTTATAGTCCACTCAGTGAAATGAAAATAGCCCTGTAGATTAGAGTACACAAAGCCAGCGAGTTGGTGCACGTGGCAGGGACAAAATTACCTCCGACCGCAGAGATGGAAATGCAAATTCCTATTGCAAATGCAGTATTCCACTAGTTGCAATGTGTAGGTTACATGTGCAAACATAAAGTAAACCTAAAGGCTTATTCTTTTAACTGCTGCTCCAAAAGTTGAATGGGGATAGGACTTCCCATTATCTCTGATTAGGCATGGCCGAATATGGAATGGGATAGATCGTTTTGGAGCCTCTGGCTGGCACCAGAGCTGTAAAACAAAACACAGTTCATTAACTCTACCTCAGTCTTTGAACTGGTTGCAATAATGTTCATTATATTTAGAATTCTAATTCCATGAATTGATGGGCTGCATTTTCTGCTCCTCACACAAGGCCAATATTTTACCATTAATTTTTATTAACTATTGTTGTCAGAGTTTGTGCACATCTGTGTGATTTTGTACCTAGGGCATGGCAGTTTGCTTTAGTATGAAGTGATTTTGTCAAAGATGGACTGACTGAATTTTTGAGCATTCTGTACCTATTAATTCTGACAATGTCATGGTTTATAACTTCTAAAAATGTTGAGTTGAGACTTTTTCCGAAAATAATACATACTTGCACATCAGACTGTAGGCTCTGTGACATACTGAGGTTTTGCTTCAGGTTTAACAGTTTCCTTGCTCGTTCCTCCCTATTTAATACTTCTTAAGTAACTCCTGTCCTCTAATTTGTCCCTGTTTCACTCTGCTGTTTGTTGTAAGTTTTGCAACCTTGTGTTAGGAACCTTTTACAGCCTTACGACAACATTGTACTTGTCCTGTCAGTTCTTGCTTTATGTCTGCTGCCTTCAAGTGAATCCTTTGAACTACCCACAACCCACTTGCTCCTATTCTTTCTCTGTACTCTTCCTTTTCTGCTGTATAGCAACACAATTGAATGAAAAGGTGAAAACAAGTCAAAAGCAGAAATGAGACTTCTTAAAAGTAAATCTGTAGAAAATGATATTGAAGAACTAGAATACAAATAAATACATGGGACACAGAGCCTGAAGCTACAACAGACAAAGCAGCTAGACAATGTACTTGGACTAAGTTACATGCAAATAAAAATCAAGCTTGTAATTGCAAATCACCAGTAGTTATTGTTATTTTTTTTCCTGAAAACAAAAACGCAAATAAAAAACTTGAATGATTCAGGAAAACAATTGGCCTAGATTCTGCCTTTAAAATGAGTGTGGAACTCTTAGCTTTTGCTCTCATTAATCGAAGGAAACTACCATCTATTTCAGAGATGCAAATGCACAGAACAATGGCAGATAAAGTTGTCAGTGAATCAATGACTTTCAGGTGTGTTGCTGAGGCACTCTGCTTTTAGCTACTCGTGCTGGGATTTGCTTGTCTGTCTTGGGTCTTCCTCACACATTCACTATAGTTCGTCTGCAACCTCCCATCTCATCAAGCTTAGTTTGGTCTGTTTTTCTACTACCCTCCAATTTCTCTTCAAGAAGAGATCTCAGTAGCTTTGGGGACCATAAAACCATAATGGGAGCAGGAGTAGGCCATTCAGCTCCTCCAGTACATTTTAGCCGTTCAGTAGAATCATGGCTGATCCTACAATTCTCACGTATGCTTTCCTGTGTTTTCCTTGTAAACCTTGATTTTCCTCTTGATCAAGAATCTGTCTGTTCCAGTCTTAAATATATGCAAGGACTGTGCACTCACAGCTCTCTGTGGCAAAGAGTTCCAAAGACAGTCAGCCCTCTGAGAGAAGAAATTCATCCTCATCTCTGTCTCAAATTAGTGCCCCTTAACCTGAGGTTATGCCGTGTGGTCCCAGATCTCCAATGAAGGGAAACATCCTTTCAGCAATTACTCTATCAAGCCCATTAAGGATCCTATAGTTCTCATCAAATGGCCAAAATATTGACATATTCTTGCTGAGATATCACTTCTTAAACTTTGACTTTGCAATTTCAAGTACCTCTTAATTTGCCTCATGGTATATGAAAACATCTGTAGACTTCAATTAGTAACAAATCGGTAAGTTGATGAGAACTTCTGTTAATGTTGTTAGTTTGTAAACAAAGAGTTAAAAAATTGTGCCTTGTTACATTAAATTTATAATAGTAGGACCGACTTAATAGTTATGAATAAATCCTCTAATTTGCCTTGAAAAGTTAATTCTGCATTCGTGAAATGTCAGATATCTCTGTTCTGATAAATTTGACATAGAATCTAAAATATCAATACAGTTTTTTTTCAATCTAATTGCAATCAATAACTTAGTTTGCCACCTGAAAATTTTAAATTAAATAATCAAAAATTAATCAAGTGCTTTAACTTTCTGGATGCACTTTGTGAGAGTATTTCAATACAATACCTCTTTATCTTTGTTGTTTATGTTAAGCAACTGAACATCTGGCATTTACCACTGACCTGTCACTAAGTTGACACTGCTTTTGGGACAGAGATAGTAGGAACTGCCAATGCTGGAGAAGGTGTAGAGCTGGATGAACACAGCAGGCCAAGCAGCATCAGAGGAGCAGGAAAGCTGACGTTTCGGGTCTAGACCCTTCTTCAGAAGACCCGAAACATCAGCTTTCCTGCTCCGCTGCTGCTTGGCCTGCTGTGTTCATCCAGCTCTACACCTTGTTGTCACTGCTTTTGAGAGTTGGAGGCCTATGCCACAGATCACCTTGATCCTGTGGGCAGTTTTTTTGAGGTCAGTGTGAGTCTTGTTGTGTTGCCACTGACGATGTATCTGTGCCAGTTAGTTGAAATTAGAGGAACAATATTCCTAGGACTTAAGTGCCAAGATTCTTTGGTCAGTAGAATTTTATTTAATCAATCATATTCCTTAAGCCTATAGGCAAGCCATTAATGCACATCACATGGTGATTTCTGTTTATCCTCCGTGTGCTTTGCTTAGTTGACAACTTGCAGAACTAGCAAGAAGATGTATACCTAGAACTGGCATGTTATTCATTTGCAAGTAAATAATCAGGTTACAAAAATAAAAATGTTGTAGAAATGCTCATTTTATTTGTTCCATTGCATGGGAATGGTGGAGGGTAGAGAGGCATAGGAAAGTAGGAGAAGAGGAAGTATTGGATCCAATAGTAATGACCCCATCAACAAAGAAAAAAAAACAGCCTGCTGAGTTTTGCCAGCAATTTCTGTTTTGGTTTCACATCTCCAGCATCTGCAGTTCTTTGTTTTATTTTAATTTTCTAAGCTTTCTCTGATAGCATCTTCCAAACCTGAGATCTCTACTGTTACCAAGGGCTGCACTATTTTTTATTTTTAAATTCATTTGTGGGATGTGGGCATTTATGCTAGCTGGCCAGCATTTATTACCTGTCTCTAGTTGCCCTTGAGAAGGTGGTGAGCTGCCGCCTTGACCCACTGCAGTCCAACTGCTCTGGGTTGACCCACAATGCCATTGGAGAGGGAATTCCAGGATTTTGACCCAGCGTCAGTAGAGGAACGGTGATATATTTCCAAGTCAGGATGGTGAGTGGCTTGGAGGGGAACTTGAAGGTGGTGATGTTCTCATATATCTGATGCCCTTGTCCTTATCGTTGGAAGTGGTTGTGGGTTTTGACTGTGCTGTCTGAGGATCTTTGGTGAATTTCTGCAGTGCACCTTGTAGATGGTACACACTGCTGCTACTGAGTGCCAGTGGTGGAGGGAGTGGATCTTTGTGGATGTAGTGCCAATCTAGCAGGCTGCTTTGTCCTGGATGTTATTAAGCTTCTTGAGTGTTATTGGGGCTGCACTCATCCAGACAAGCGGGGAGTATTCTATCACATTCCTAATATGTGCCTTATGGATGATGGACAGGCTTTGGGAAATCAGGAGGTGAATTGTTCAACCCAGTATTCCGACAAGTTACCATTCAAGTTGCACATCATCTTGATTTGCAGTTACATCACTGTTTGTCATCTATCATTGGATCAAGAACCTGAGGGCGGCATGGTGGTTAGCACTGCTGCCTAACAGCGCCAGGAACCCGGGTTCGATTCCACCCTCAGGCAGCTGTATGTGTAGAGTTTGCACATTCTTCCTGTGTCTGCGTGGGTTTCCTCCGGGTGCTCCAGTTTCCTCCCACAGTCCAAAGATGTACAGCTAGGTGGATTGGCCATGCTAAGTTGCCCATAGTGTTCAGGGTTGTGTAGATTAGGTGGGTATGCTCTGAGGGTCGGTGTGGACTTGTTGGGCCGAAGGGCCTCTTTGTAGGGATTCTATGAAAATAATGTTTGTGTGCCCGTGCCACATGGATTTTAATGCTTTGAGCCAGTTCAACGAAGCTGCCTTCCTTGCAGTTACTTCCTTTTGGTTCCTTGGGAACTAAATGCTGACCTTACTCCTAACGCTCATGTACCATGAACACATTTTTTTAAAAAGCATAATATCAGCCAATGATGAAATTCTTGTCGTCTTTGGCCTATTATCATTTGGAAATAAAGCAGCATTTCCCAGTAAATTAGAGATGTTCCGGTTCTCTGCAAATTCATTTAAACGTGATGAATCTACCAGTGCTTTTATCAACGGAGTATGAAGTCAAGATTACAAAGTTTGCCCAAATTATAAAAACAACTGTACTGTTGGAATGCAAGTTAGAAGAATGAACATTAGCTTTATCCATTGGTTTGAACGATATTGCTTCACATGATATTACTATTGGGCAGTGCAGTATGTGGCTGAGAACTCCTGACAGCGTTATTTGAGCTATAATGAGCTTTTTTCATGACATTAATCTTGGATTTTCCCATTTAATTAATTTAGTTTCACTCGTTTTAGTTCTCATCACATCACCTTGTTTTCAATGTATAAAATAGTTATCAGATGGTGGGCTGAAGGTTTACAGTTGAGCAGACTCCAGAGGCCTTTCAGAAATGACGGTTGTGACCTTCATGGAGAAGCCTTATCTCCAGTTCGGCATACCCCGTTTTGGCTCACAGGTGGGAAACCTGAACTTGGGCCAATTCTAAAATAAGTGCAGAGTTGAAACAGACCCCATCTTCACTGTTTCAAGACACTGTGGAAAACATGATTTTATGGAGGAATAGCAAACGCTAATGAAGGGCAGCTAAGGTCAAGATGTCATGATCTGAGTGATTTAAATCCCCAGTCATTTAACAATGGGGAAAACAGGCTGCAGCATCTGATGAAGCAGATAGCCTCTACAAGTAAGTATTAATTGGCAGACCATCTGGTGTAGTTTGGGATATAAAATTGTGGAACAGATAACTAATGTTTCAGTAGAGCTCACCATTGACATTTTCCAAGAATTATTACAATTCAGTCCAATTGATGTTTGGCTGAGCTTTGAAAGCTCCCACATCAGTTATCTCAGGGAGCTTATCTCCGTGTTCACCACAATTTGATTAATCATTTAAGAAGCTGTTGAATGATCGGCTGTCTTTATGATTAGAGAATAGAACAGGTTGAGGAGATTTCAGATTTTGAATTTCATGAAAGGGTTTTCAGTATCTAAGTCTGTCCAGTATCTACAAGGTACTAATCATGAATGTGATGGAATACTCTCTAATTACCTGGATGAGTGCAGCTCAAACAACACTTGAAGCTTGAGACCATCCAGCGCAAAGGATCTCGCTTGTTTTGCACCCCATCCAACACCATTGACATTCACTCCCTCCACCACTGACACACAGTAGCAGTCTACAAAATGCCCTGCAATAATTCACTAAGGCACCTTAGCTGGCAGTTTGCAAATTCATGACCTCTATTACCCTAGAGGGACATGAACAACATCATCTGCAAGTTTCCCTCCAAAGACCCAGCATTGTGACTCTGAACTATATCATTCCTTCACTGTCAGTGGGTCAAAATCCTCAAACTCCCTCGTAAAAGCATTGTGTACTTACACCAAATGGACTGCTGGTGTTGGAGGTGGCTCACTTTCTCAAGGGCAATTAGGGATGAGTAATAAATGGTCTACAGTGCCCAAAACCCATTAATTAAATCTTAAAAGTGTATTGTGAGATCTCCCTTAGGTAATTTTTTTTCCCCATTTCTACATCATAGACTGACATCAGCCTAAAGTCAATTCTTGCTCAGTGACTGGTGAGGATAGAAGGAGAGATGGGAGGTGGCATGGGGCTGGGTGCAGGTTGATGGTTGGAGGGTTAGTGAGGGATGATCTTAATAGTCTTTGTACAATTAGGCTGAAGTTAGAGAACAATCTCTACACCTGTCCACCTCTGTGGCTACCTCTGAACTACCTCCTGAGGAGGCGGGTCTTACTTCATCCTAGTCCTGCTTCCCCCAGATCACGACCATGACAGGAGCCCTTTTTTATGGTAACTGGAGTGACACATCGAAAAACACCTCTAGCTTCCTGCCTTAATAATTGGCCTTCTAGAAGCAATTAGTTGTTGCTGGAACTTGACTTCTCAACAATGGAATCTCTTTGCGATTAAACG
Organism: Rhincodon typus; assembly: GCF_021869965.1. Lineage (NCBI taxonomy): Eukaryota > Metazoa > Chordata > Chondrichthyes > Orectolobiformes > Rhincodontidae > Rhincodon > Rhincodon typus. The sequence goes on from NC_063333.1 coordinate 126,349,033, forward strand.
TGGTATGCTATGATCACAAGGATGATAGCAATAGATTTGTGCATTTTATGATTGGTGAATTATATTTTTTCATGTCTGGTATCTGCTGCCATCTAGTGAGCAATCAAAGTTGCCCTGTTTTGTGTTTTAAGCCCAACTATTAGTCGTCCTCCTTGAGAGGCATGGGTAAATTGAGTCGTCTGAATTAAAGAGAACCTGCTAATAAATTGAAACTAAATTGATTACCAGGGCTGTATTGAGTAAACTGATACTCTTACTCATTGCATCATTTTTGTTGTTCAAATGATGGAAAGAAAATGAATTGTATTTATTTAGCAACTTCATGCCCCCTTTCTCAGTGTTCTACGGTTAATTTCTCACTTGAGTGTAGTTCCCGTTATAACTTGGAAAAGGTGGCAGCCAAATATTGTGCAGCATAGTCCGGCAATCTGGAAAGTTATGACCAAATAATCTCTTGTGGCGCTGGCAAATATTAAGTATTAGTGAGGTTCTATTGTTCTTCAAATCATGTCAAATGACAGATGGGAGAAGGACCTTGATTTAATGTCTCTCGAAGATGTCAAATCTAAAAACACAATTTTTTTGTCCATTTGTGCATAACTGAAGTACAAAATAGCAATGGAAGTTGAGCATATAATAGCACAGTTCATGGACAAATGGAGTATGGCATGATACCATTTATCCAACGCCAAGGAAAACTAGATAATTGTGTAAGTCAACCGTCCGTAATTTTACTTTCAACCTCTGGAGGTATGGTAGAGGGTTCGAGATGATAATCACCTGTAGGTACTGTTGGTGTTGACAGCATTGGAAGGTGGACCTCTGCAGGCAGAACTAAGACTGTCAGTTCATTTGTTTCACCGTCCATCCTTGAGCAAAGTTGTATGCAAATAACTATGAAGTAATGATATTGAAAATTGTCTGTGAATTTTATTCAGTGCTGGAACTTGAACTTGTGTCTACCTGGTTAGAGTTTTAATGCTGCCTGTCCACCCAATACAAAATATTCCATATAAATAGGGCTTTTTAATCTTGAGATGTGTGAGGATGCTTTACAGTGTGTCATCACAAATGCAACACTAACAGTTGAATAGTAAATATTCAGTGCAAGGGTTTTGGTTTTGTAATGTTTAACAAATTTAAAGGAGGTGGCAAAAATGTTAATGTAAGAGCATAATTTGTAATTGACACAATTATATACCTTGCATAAAGGTGATTTGACCAGTGCAAGCTGTTAATGGGCACTGACTTTGAATTTGGGGAAATAACCCAGCTTTCACCTTCTGTTCTGTCATTGAAGTCAACTCAATAAAGCTGTGTCTGCTCCTTTATCGTTATGGATGCTTGTTCTGTGAAATTATTGTGAATTAAATGTGAAACTTCAGCTGCATTAATGTGATAGTCTGTTCATGTGCTTAAGTACCTGAGTTATACTAATGACCCATACCAATTGGAATGTTTTTGGCTTTGACTTTCTTGCACAGGGTGCTGACATAACCTAGCTATCTGGGGACACACTGGTTTGGGTCAATGCATCCGGTAATGTATCCATAATTGTAACAAGAATTGATTTTTTTTTAACACATTTAACACGGCAAATTTACTCTTTGACAGACGCACGAGATATAAAGCATAGAGGTAGTATAGCAAAGGTTCACTGGGGTGATACAGAGGATGGCAGAATTGTAGAACTGCTTCAACTGGGCCTGTATTCACAAGACGTTAGATGAATGAGAGGGGATCTGGCTGAAACATATAAATTTCTAACTGGAAGCTGGAAGTTTCCTGCAACAATTCAAAGAACCTGTAGGTTCCTCTATGAACTGACATTGGTGAGATTTTGGGTTGGGGGTTGAACATTCAAGATGGGGAAGCAATCTTAAGAGGGAAAATTGGTGTATGGGGGACACAGACTTTGTTTCCACCAACAACTAATGGTAATTCACTGACGTTACTCAGCTACCGAATTGCTGTAATTCATGCTTGGGTTCATCTCAACCACCGGTAACCTGCTTGGCTGTCCCTGAGTCATAAAATAAGATTTTCTTGTCTATAGCTAGTAGTAATCATATAACTGACAATATTCATCTGGAATTCTCCTACACAGTTTCACCTGGTCAGGCTTCCCAGAAAATGTCACTTTTCCCAGGCCCAATCTCTCTCTCTCTCTCTCTCTATCTCTTTTTTGGGATTTTGGTCTGGCTTAATGTGGCAATAGGAACCTCGGATGTTTGAAAACTAGATGGAACATCCAACATGAACTAAACCAAGATAACGTACATGAACCTGTGGGGTTTTGTGCCTGTGGCACATCTCATGGGGCACACCCATCCAGAACTCTGCTCAACTTTTATATTTCTAATCCATTTTGACGGAAATAAAGAAATAACACACCAGACAACAATTTCTTAATGCCAGTGTTCATTCCTCTCATCTTGCTCCATAATGTCGGATATTTTCAATTTTTTTATGAGGGAATTAAAAATAAGTAATTGAAATTAAGTTTGTCTCTTCCCTTGCCCTTATAAATTCCAGTGAGAGTCCTGGTTTTCTGTTCACCATTTGGCCAACAGTAAAAACATCTTACACACTTTACAAATAGTGAGGTGCTAAACTTTGATCTCTCTCTTTGAATCTGAAGTCGCATTAGTTCCACACATTCTGAAGATATAACAGTCTTTGGATGGATAAGCACGGAGCTTTGTATGAGGTCCTAATGGAAAACACATGTTATATCCAGGTCCTGATAGTTGTCATTAAGCCTAACAAGTTAATTTTAATTGTAGCTGTTGCTATCTCACAGAAGTGTCTATTTTGTTAAGATACACCAGGGTATTTCATCTCTTACTGATATTTAGGCGGACCTTTAAACTCACGAGGATTGGTGGCAGCGAGCTATTTCAACTACAAGCACATGTGGTACCCAGAGCCCATTGTGATATGGTGATCAGTGGTGAGCACTGTTATTGAAACATCTGAATGCAACAACAGTGGAGAAATCCACGTGATTCTTGGTAAAGAAAAACATATTTTTGAAGATGAGGGCGTTTTCCACTTTAAGAACATTGTCTCTTTTCAAAATGGTAATTCGCAGTTTAACATATGAACCAATGAGTAGCCATCAGTACATGTGACAACAGTAGTGGGTAAAGACAGAAATCCGGAAGAAAACTCTCACTCCAGAGCTGTTCGGAGGTGCAGAGAAAACTGGTCACAGCTAGGAGAAGAGCAAAAGCTAGCCTTACCGGGAAGAGACAGAGTTCTCAGACGGTTGCTGTATGGGAGCGATTTGGAGTTCCAGGAGTAAAGTTAGAGATGTCTGAAGGCAAAAAAGAAAACTTTGCAAAAATGGCACAGAAGACCAGTGTGGGAAGCAAAGAAGTGGAAGAGATAATCTGCCCTTCAGAACAGATATTGTAGTTGTCACGACCAAGCAAGGATCAGAAAATGTTTTGTTTTTAACTGGTTGTATTAATAGAAAAGTCACAGTATATTTAAAGGGATAAAAAGGACAAATTTAAAGATTTAAATGAAGAGATTGTGAAGAAGGAAGGTGGGAGAATTTAAAGATTTTTACAAGTTACTCAGGATTTAAACTGCAATTTCCACAGGAAACGTTATCAAGGATGTAGGGCAAGAAATCTGACTTTTAAAAAGCAAAGTATTTAAGGTGGCATAGAGTCATACAGTGCAGAAACTGACCCTTCTGTCTAACCAGTCCATGTCAAACATAATCCCAATCTAAACTAGCCCCACCTGCCTGCTCCTGGCCCGTATCCCTCCAAAACTTCCCTATTCATGCACTTATCTAAATGTCTTTTAAATATTATAATTGTGACGACATTCACCACTTCCATTGTCTTAGACCATAAAAAGTGTAAAAACATTCATTTTGCCTGTGAGAAATAAGAAACTTCCTGTTTGCTGCAGATGGTGGGAAATTACTATTTGGATCATTAAATATGGGAAAGCTCTAAACAATGCAGAGATATAGCATTGTCATTCAATACAATTTGAAGCATAAAAGAAGCAATGGAATATCAATAGTGATTTGATAGAACACAACTGAAATGCAGCTGAAAAAGGATGGTATTGACAAGCTTTTTCTTCTTAAACTCCATAGGATAATTCACATGAAATAACAATGTAAAGTGTAAACAACATTCATACTGCATGATAGGAAAGTGCTGATTGACCTCTCATTCCGGGCTTCCCATGGAGAATGACAAATTTATCGTGGGCTGGCAGTTAACTGCTAAGATTTGTTTACTTCTTAAACCGGGCAGATTAACTCCAGTTGAGGCCATGCTCTGAGAAACAAGCCAACCAGTGACGATCATCTGTTTTGTTGAGTTGAAGAAAGTGCATTGTGTTTGTGCGCATGTTCTTTCTGGTGTTTCAGCAATAGATGAAAGTAGCTTATTCATGATTGCCATTATGCTGTAGCAACACTAGTGATGTTTGCCAGTAACAAGATGCTGTTGTCAAGCCAAAACAATTTCTGCCCATCTCAAATGATGGTGTAATACTAGGTCTATAGGCCATGTGTTCTAATAACTGATGGATCGTATTGAGCACCATATCGTATTGGCTGTTTGCAAGAGGCCAAGTATTAACGTAACCTATAAGCCCATGCATGCATACTCTCAAGGTCCAAAATTTGATGTGATTCAGTGATTGGACAATATATTCAGTATTATTTAGCAAAGAATTTGATGACAGCCAATTTAGGATTGACAGTTGGGATTGTAGTATGATACATTTGCAATAACTGAACGCTACATGTTACACTGCAAAAGATAACTATATTTAAACAGAAAGTAAGTCCATAGTTTGTGAGAGCTTTAATTTGGTTAGCCATGCTCAATGAAACTCTCACCCTACTGACTTAGCTCCCCCTTTTTAAGTATTCAATTCAATCCCATTGTTTAACATTTTAATCTCAATTAAAATATCCATCACCTGTTCCATTACTACATTGGGTCTCTGGCATTCCTTCAAATTGTATTAGGTGGTAAAACGACACAAGCCTTGAACTTTATAAACAGACATGGACTCACTGCACCTGGTTATATTAAAAAAAAAACTAGATGATATCTGGTCATTAGTTTGTACTCGAGTTAACCTGCAAGGTTTAAATTTTAATCAAAGCTTGCCATTTAATTACACACAAGTCAGAGTACTTAAGGAAGTAGCTCTAGAAACAGTGGATTAGTTGGTGGTCATCTTCCAGGATTCTATAGACTCTGGAACAGTTCCTGCCGATTGGAGGGTAGCTAGTGTCACTTCAATATTCAAAACGGGAGGTAGACAGAAGACAGGGAATTATAGACTGGTGAGCGTAACATTGGTAGTGGGGAAAATTTTCAAATCCATTGTCAAGGATTTTATACCAGAGCATTTAGAAAGCAGTGGCAGGATCAGACAGAGTCAGCATGGATTTATGAAGGGGAGATCATGCTTGACAAATCTGTTGGAATTCTATGAAGATGTAACTTGTAGAGTTGACAAGGGGGAGCCAGCCGATGTGGTATATTTGGACTTTCAGGAAGCATTTGACAAAGTCCCACATAAGAGATTAATTTGCAAGATTAAAGCGCATAGGATTGGGGGAAGTGTATTGAGATGGAAGAAAACTGGTTGGCAGAGAGGAAACGAAGAATAGGAATTAATGGGTTCTTTTCAAATTGGCAGGCGGTAACTACTGGGCTGCCACCGGGTCGGTGCTGGGACCCCAGCTATTCACAATATATATTAATGATTTGGATGAGGGAACAAAATATGACATCTCCAAGTTGCAAATGATACCAAATTGGGTGGGAGGGTGAACTGTGACGAGGATGCAGAGATCCTTCTGCATGAACTGGACAGGTTGGGTGAGTGGGCAGATCAATGGCAGATGCAGTATAATTTGGATAAATGTGATGTTATTTACTTTGGAAGCAAAAACAAGAAGGCAGATTACTACCTGAATAGCTGTAAATAGAGGGAGAGTGTGCAGTGGGACGTTGGCATCCTTGTGCACCAGTCGCTGAAGGTAAGCATGCTGGTGCAGTAGGCAGCAAAGAAGGTAAATCGTATGTTGGACTTCATTGTGAGAAGTTTTGAGTGCAGGAGTAGGGATGTGTTGTTGCAGTTATACAGGGCCTTGGTGAGACCACACCTGGAATATTGTCTGCAGATTTGGTCTTGTTTTCTGAGGAAGGATGTTCTTGCTGTTGAGGGAGTGTAGCGAAGGTTTACCAGGCTGACTCCCAGGATGGGGGGTCTGACGTATGAGGAGAGATTGGGATTGTTTTCACTCGAGTTCAGACGAATGAGGGGGGATCACATAGAGACTTATAAAATTCTAACAGGACTGGACAAGGTAGACGCAGGGAGGATGTTCCCAATGGTGGGTGTGTTAGCTGCTTTCACAGCACCAGGAACCTGGGTTTGATTCCAGCCTTGTGTGACTGTGTGTGTTTCCACCAGGTGTTCGAGTTTCCTGCGACAGGCAAAAGATGTGCTGACTAGGTGGTAAGTGCGGGGCGTTGGGGATAGGGTGCGGGGCTGGTTCTGGGTGGGATGCTGTTTGGAGGGTTGGTATAAATTGACTGGCCTCTTTCTGCGCTGTAGGCATTCTATAATAGACATGGTTGGCCAAGGCGTATTTTTATACTGTAAGGCTCTATCTACAACTTCCTGAAAGCAAGAGTGCCTATTAGCTTTAAAGGGCATGGACACTCAGAAGATGCACACATTATTAGGCAGGCCCTTTGACTCAGCAGTGAAATGAGGATTAATGATAATGAGTAGTCCCCCCCCACCAACCCCAAACCACCAACAATTAGTGCCCTGAACCAAGTATAACTCTCACTTTGTGACTCTGCAGTGCCTATCCACCCTCTACAGGGTGCACTTCTGTGGCGTGGAATACCCTCTACTTGCCTGGGCGGATGTATGGCCACCAACACTCAAAGCTTGACACCATCTGAAACAAAATAGTCAGCTAGTCAGCTTGATGTCTCACCCTTTTCAGCCACCATCATCTTCATTCATTGCATTCACTACTGATACACAGTGGCAACAACATTGACCATCTTGTGCAACGCATAGCTGGCCCGAGGTTCCTTCCAGAGCACCTTCCAAGCTTGTGATTTTGACCAACTAGAAGATGAAGGGCAGTGGATGCAATGGGAATGCCATCATCTGTAAGTTCCCCTCCAAGCCACGCACCTTCCTGACTTGAAACAATAAAATCACTCCTCTTGCTGTGTTGAATTCCTGGAATTCTTGCCCGAACAATACTGTGATTTCACTGGGGTCTGGGAGGCAGCTCACCACCACCTTCTGAAGGGCAATTAGGGATGGTTAACTAACACAGGCCCAGCCAGCAACACCCACATCACACGAATGGATAAAATGAAATGAGCTTTTTGCCTTGCAAGTTATTTTCTTTATCCTAAAATAATGTTTGCTACTATGCAGCTTTCTAATGTGACCACACCAAAAGCAGAATTAGTATTTTGTGAAGCTAATATTAACATCAACAAAGTGGTTAAGATAACTTTGTCATTACAAATATTTAACTTTTCCATTCAGATTGCGTACAGTTCTGGTCGCCGCTATATAGGAAGGATGTGGAAGCATTGGAACGGGTGCAGAGGAGATTTACCAGGATGTTGCCTGGTATGGAGGGAAGGTCTTATGTGGAAAGGCTGAGGGACTTGAGGCTGTTTTCGTTAGAGAGAAGAAGGTTAAGAGGTGACTTAATAGAGACATACAAGATGATCAGAGGATTAGATAGGGTGGACAGTGAGAGCCTTTTTCCTCAGATGGTGATGGCTAGCACGAGGGGACATAGCTTTAAATTGAGGGGTGATAGATATAGGACAGATGTCAGAGGTAGGTTCTTTAATCAGAGAGTAGTAAGGGCGTGGAATGCCCTGCCTGCAACAGTATAGACTCGCCAACTTTAAGGGCATTTAAATGGTCATTGGATAAACATATGGATGTTAATGGAATAGTGTAGGTTAGATGGGCTTCAGATTGGTTTCACAGGTTGGCGCAACATCGAGGGCCGAAGGGCCTGTACTGCGCTGTAATGTTCTATGTTTTATGTTCTATGTTATGCACGTTGCCAAGGATTGCAGCAATACCAAAAATCATTGTAAACTATAATGAGACACTTTTCAAATATAAGATGTAATCAATAACTTTTCATTGTGAAATAATACAAAGTGATTCTTTTCGTAGGCAGGAGCCAATGTATGAAACCAAAGTAGGTGTGAGGATGATACCAAAATGTTTAGATGTGATTATATGTGGGGTTACATTGCCAGATTTGAGATGGGGCTGTTTATATATCAAATATAAAACAATCATCATAGCTGGAGGTACAAAAGACAAGATACAGAAGTGATCAGCAGCTGATTGGATATGAAAATCATTTTTTTTCTTTGCAAATACCTGACTACTCACAAAGCTGTGGCAGTATTGTGCTGTGGCAGTATTGTAGCTTTTTCAGTCAGTGCACTAAATTTAATGGAAAATGCCTATGTAATTGAAGTTAATATCTTTTTGTGTGTGTATTCTTCCACAATACAGGGCAAAACCCTTACTATATTGAGACTTGTGGTGTGAATTTTTCAATCATAACTTTTCTTTGAATTCTACCAAGAAGTTGTAAACTTAAGGGTATTTGCATGAATCTACATACTCAGAGATACTCAGAACATGTGCCATTCCTGTTCTCTGTCCAGAATAAATGCGCTTTGATTTGCACTCTGTTGGTGTTGGCCATTTTAGATTGTGGCTTTTTTAAAACATTTCACATTTTTATTAATTTTTTCCTGAAATGTGAGCATCATCGGCAAGATCAGTATTTGCTGCACATTACTAATTATCCTTGGGCTGAGTGGCTTGCTAAGCCATTTCAGAAGGCAGTTAAGAGCGTTATCATATTGCTGGGATCTGGAGTTGCATGCAGGCAAAACGACATTGGAATGGTAGATTTCATTCTCTAAAGGACCATTAGTGTACTAGATGGGTTTTTATGGCAATTCAAGGTTACCATTACTGAAACTAATTTTCAATTCCAGATTTTATGAATTGAATTTGAGCAACCAAAGTGGGATTTGAATGCCGGTCACAGAGCAATAGCTTTCATCTTTGAATTACCAGTCCAGTGACATTGACACTACACCACTGTCTTTTTCCAATGACAGATTGGTTTCATTTACAGATATGTCAGCTGCCCTCAACTGGTAGCACTGACATTTGAGTTGGAAGGTTTTGCATTTCAAGTCCTGCTCCAGCACAAAAATCAAGACTGATACTCCAGTGCAACCACACCTGCTGCACAATTAAGATCTTTCAGATGATCTTAAACCAAGACTTCTTCCATTCTCTCAGGTTCATCTAAATGATTTCATGGCAGTATTTAAAAGGGCAGGGAAGCTATATCTGGTTTTCTGGCCTGTATTTATGCCTCAATCAACATCCTAAAAAAAAAATTATCTAGTCATTTTTTCATTGCTGTTTGTAGGGTACTGGTGTACATTGCCTACTACGGTAATGGTATGTTTCAACTGATTGTAGAAAGGAAAGAAAAGTTATATAGTGCCTTCAAGACATCAGACATGCCAAAGCATCCACAGTACTTTAGATGCCTTGTGCACGTAGGTAGATTATGTCAACCCAGGTCACTGTCATTGACACAGGCTTCTGACATGATGGAGCTTCCAGCAACTGACCTAAAGGAAATTCTTTGCAATTAAAGTTTTACACTTTTATTCGGAGAATGCACTTACCTTCAAATGATGCTGCAAATCAGCTCCTCACTAATGGTTAAGACCCTATTGACAAAGTAACTTGTGGGAATCTTGATGTCCTTTCCTTATAAGTAAAGAGATTTTCGTTAATTAAACTTGTGCAATGTCCCAACATTTACTAAGGGATCTGGAGAAATTTGCTGCCACCTTTTGGAGTTTCCTGTTTATTTTAGTAAGCATTTCTCCTTGCAGGGAGACAACTTGCGCTCCAGTGGAAAACAAAACTGAGTTGGAGAGTAGAACCAATCTTTGAACTTTCTTTTACAAAATGACTCTGAGTGGAGTGACGTAACTTAAAATTAAAATCTTGGATGCCTGTCTTGAGATGCTGCCTTTCCGATGAAAGGTTAAATTGTTTGTTCACTTAGATGGATATATGGCACTGTTTTGAAGATGAACAAGGGAGTTCTCCTGGTTACATGACCAATATTTATTCCTCAACTGGCACAACTTAAGAACGGGTTGTTTGGTCTTTGCCATATTGCTGTTTGTGGAAGTCTTTTGTATGCAAAAAGAGTATTTTGTTTCCTACATTGCATTGGTGTCTATAACTTCAATTGTGCTTCATTTATTATGAAGTGATTTTGAACATCCTGAGGTCATGGAAGGTGTCATGGAAATGCAATTTCAAAAGAGGCTGGTAAAACAATTGTTGATTTTTTGTTGGGTAATTTCAAGGGTATGTCCTTTGTTTCTAATTTCAGATTTTTCAACACTGGAAAATGTCAAATAGCATTTTTTTAATATCCTTCACAAATGATACTGAGTGTGACATTTTTATTTAATTTTATTGTGTGCGGGACATTGTGTTGAGCCTTATATTACAAAGGAAATCTCAAGAATCCCTCTTCTAGGTGTTTCAGAAATAACATTATTTGCAACGTTTGATTTAATTACAAAGAACATTCAAAGCAATACATCTATGTATAGCTATAGAAACTGGTCAAGCCTGTTTTGCGGCAGTCATTGTGGCTGAGCAGAATAAATGCAATAAATGTTGTTTGGGCTAGTGAAAACAATAAACGGTCACTGTAGTGTAAGCTCCTTTGCGATGTCAGGATATCACAAAGCACTTTGCAGTCAACGAGAAGATAGATGATGAACCTGCAGCAAATCCGTCAGAATGGGATTGTTCATTATGATGGCCAATGAGACTAGCCTATGAGAAGTAGGTTCTGCCATAGTGCGGTAAACTAGGTCCAGTTTATGATACTGATGCCTGTTAATGAAGTTGCTGTAATGTGGCCCACAGGTGATGCTACTATTTTCTGTTGTCATTGGCTAGTGTATGTAATAATCTTGAAGTGTCGTATCTGCAACATATGAAATAGAACTAATTTATTCACAGTCAGGTTCCACAGCAGCAGTTTGATAATATTTAGGCTTTTTGTTCATTAGTATTGATTCCAGAATAACTATTTTTCAGGCGACAATGACAAGCTTCTGCTCTGTGAAAAAGGTCAATATAAGTTAGATTTATGACTCAAGTCCCTGAATTCGAAGTTGAACTTACAACAGTAACTGAAGCAACAGAGGTACCAAGTAACCCACAGCCCACGCTGAGTTAGACTAATGAACTGAAATGTGCACATCTAATATGATGCTAAGAATTAGACATCATTCCTTTTAGTACATAGCTTTTGAAGGTGAAAATGGCATTGCAAGTGGAATCCATTGTGATTTATGATTTTAAACTTCTTTGCTTTTTCCCCCATTTTAGAAATTATTGCTTGTTAGCAGCAATAATTTGCATTCGACATAGAAGTAAATTGCAATATTATTCCTATAGGTAAGAAGACTGTACATTGAGACAGACCAGGTCAAAGGAGATTGATGGTTTGGAAATATCTAAGGAACCAGTAAAAGTTATGACCACAAATCGTGTGGTAAATTGAAGTGAGGATTTGCATGGGGAGAGGGGTGCATAGACTGTAGTTTGGAGATTCAGATGGGGCAAGTGAATGGATGGTGTGTTTGGCATGAGGAGGCTGGAAGAGGTTCGAAAGATTTGAGAGGCTAGGCCATAACAGCGATTTGAAACCAATATTCATCACCCAGAACAGGGATGTGAGACATATCTGACCAGCAGAGGTTTGGATAAGTTGGAGTTTTTGAGGATGGGAGTTTGGCTAGAACAGCAATTCATTTCAACGAGATAGGGCCAAAGATGAAAAGACCTAACTTCTTATAGGTAAGACCTTTCTAAATGGCTGAAATGCTCTTGTTAATGTTCAGTTTCACATTACATTGTACTTTAGTTCATAAATTTTTTGGATTTGTTTTAAATTTTGGAGAAAAATAGACTTAAATTTACATTAAGGTAAAATATGTGAAATCTGAAATAGCCATTTCCGATCTAATTTGAAAGCTGACTGTTAAATTTCATCTGAGCTATCTGACCTGCCGCTGTATTATCTATTGTATAGGGGGCATTGCCGTAAACACCTTACAATGACCATGGTGAACTAACATTAGAGCTCTGGATGAACAAGAATTGACTGGTGATGTCTGCTTTAAGAATGCCTGTAGCCTATTATGTTGTAGGGATGGCATCTCTTCCGTCAAATTCTATTTCTCCTTCTAGACTATTGCCTGCCCTATCAAACAGTATGTAATCTGTGCAAGTGTTAAACTGGTGACTGATGACTGCAATCACTATTGTTTCCTTTCCTCCTGGAAAACAAAAGTAGCATGAAATGGCTAACCTGTGTCACCATACTTCTGAATTCACTGAAGTATGAGTAAAACTAAAAGCAGTTGTACATGCTTCAGTCACCCAAAAAAAATTGGTTAACACTATCTATTGCAATGGCAGAAACACCACTTCTACTGGCAACAGTAATTTTTGATGGTTTTGTCTAAAAGCTTCAAGTAGATGATTAGAAATTAAAATCATCTCATGCTGCAATCATTTGATGGGTGTGGTTGGAAAAAAACATGGACAAATAACTAAGTGGAGTTTGGTTTGCTGCCTTCAATGTGGCTAATTTATACTTAACAATATGACAAAAAATTAAACACTGAGCACAGAATTTGCTTTGCTTTGGGTCTTGCACATTATAGTCATTTTACTTAACCTTGGATTACAGAATAGAATAGCCTTTATTGTGGCTCTGATATCTTTATAGAATATCCTTTATTGTCATGTGTACTCCAGTACAGACATACAGGAGTGCAGTGAAAAGTTTTTACAATGGCTGCTTTTAATGGCGCCATCTTAGGTACAAGTACCTGGGTTCAAATCTTGGATGCAAGAAAGAAGAATAAAAGGAAAAGTAGCAGCATTAATTAATGTCTAAACATTTTGACTTAGAAATAAGATAGTTATAACATAGTTAAAGGATTAACATTACAGTCCTGTAAAGAATTTCAAATAACAGCAGCTCAACACAAATGTCTGACTGCCTGCGCCAGGCCTCAGTCCAACAATTGTCCTGCTCTGCTCCGAGCCTCCAGTCTGCTCTGCACCGGCACTCAGCTGCACCAAGATATTTTGCACTGCTCTGGGACTCACTTCCCCTTGCACTGCACCTTCTTCCGTGCTTTGAATTCTGAATAATTTTCTTGCCTGATAATCTTGAGGTGAATTTGTAAAGAAGATTGCTTCACTACCAGAGGCAAGTTGAAGTAAAAGAGATGGGAGTGGAAAAGGAAAGAGTGTTATAAGTGCAGGTTTTCATGAACCAATTATGTCATCAATCACTTTATAGCTGATGAAGTACTTTTTATTTTACACTGTTAGCATGAAATTGATTATTGAGGCAACCAATTTGTTCACAAAGAATTTCCACAAACGGTAATGCAATAATGTCCAAAGCTGTTTTTACTGATTAGAGACAGTAAGAACTGCAGATGCTGGAGTCAGAGATAACACAGTGTGGAGCTGGAGGAGCACAGCAGGCCAGGCAGCATCAGAGGAGCAGGAAGGCTGATGTTTCAGGTTGGGACCCTTAAGAAGGATCTGAAGAAGGGTCCCAACCCGAAACATCAACTTTCCTGCTCCTGTAATGCTGCTTGGCCTGCTGTGTTCCTCCAGCTCCACACTGTGTTATCTCTGTTTTTACTGATGTTGGTTACAGCATAGGTATTAGTCAGCACAATGAAGCAAATTCCTCTTCAAGCAGGTGACTGGGAGAGATGCTAATTGTGATGGGTACAGAATGGCAAGGGAGAGTAATGAAGGAGTAAAGTGGTAGATGATAGTGATGAGAGAAACAGGCATCAAAAGAGTCATCAAATGCTGAAAATGGATTGGAGTGGATCTAACCGGGGATGGAGAAAATAAAAAGTGTAAGGGCAAGAAAATGTGCGAAAAGGAGAAACAGAGTTCAGATGAAAGGGCAGATCTTTCATAGCGTCATACAGCACGGAAACAGACCCTTTGATCCAACGGGTTCATGCTGAACATAATCCCAAACTAAACTAGTTCCACCTGCCTGCTCATGGCATGTATCCCTCCACACCTTTCCAATTCATATATTCATCCAAATGTCTATAAACGTTCTAATTGTACCCGCATCCACCGCATCAGGAAGTTCGAACCACCCTCTGTAAAAAGTTTGCCTGTTATGTCTTTTTTAAATCTGTCTCTTTTCACCTTAAAAATGTGTGCCCTAGTCTTGAAATTCCCTATCTTAAGGAAAAGTCAACTCTGTCTATACCTCTCATTATTTAAACACTTCTATCAGGTCACCTCTCAATCTCTTACACTCCAGTGGAAAAAGTCTCAGCTATCCAGTTTTTCCTTATAACTCAAACTTTCCATACCTGACAACATCCTGGTAAATTTCTTCTAAACCCCCTTCAGCTTGATAATATCCTTCCTATAACCGGCCACGCCGAACTGGACACTATTCCAGAAGATGCCTCACCAATGCACTGTACAACCTCAATATAATGTTCCAATTCCTATACTCAAAGGATTGAGCAATGAAGGCAGGGGCGCCAAATGCCTTTTTAACCGTCCTGTCTATGTGTAACGCAAAATTTAAAGAATTATGTACCTGCAGCCCTAGGTCCCTCTTTTCTACAACACTCCCCAAGGCCCTACAATTCATTGTATAAGCCGTACCCTTGTTTGTTGTACCAAAATACAATACCTCACATTATCCGGATTAAACCCCATCTGCCATTTTTCAGCCCATTGACCAGTTTGATCAAGATTGCTTTGTGATCTTAGAAAACCTTCTTCACTTACTAACCATGCCTTCTACATTCTCATCCACATCTTTTCTATAAACGATAAACAAAAGAGGACCCAGAACCGATCCCTGTGGAACACTGCTGATCACAGGCCTCCAGTCCAAAAAGCAACCCTCCACCGTTACTCTTTGTCTCCTGTCATTAAGCCAATTATGTATCCAATTGGCAAGCTCATCCTGAATCCCATGTGACCTCACTTTATTGATTAGTCTGCCATGCAGAACCTTGTCAAAGGCTTTACTAAAATCCAAATAAACAACATTTACTGCTCTGCTATCATCAACCTTTTTGGTAACTTCCTCAATCAAGTTTGTGAGACATGATTTTCCTTGCACAAAACCATACTGACTATCCCTAATCAATTTTTGCCTCTCTAAATATCCATAAATCCTATCCTTTATAATTGCCTCCAACATCTGAAGTTAGACTCTCAGGTCTGTAGTTCCCCAGTTTCTCCTTACAACCTTTCTTTAAACAAAGGTACAACATTAGCCACTCTCCAGTCATCAGGCACCTCACCCGTAGTTATAGATGATGCACATATTTCTGCAAGGGGTCTTGTAATTTTCTCCCTTACTTCCCACAACATTCTGGGATACGTTAGATCAGGTCCCAGAGATTTATCCACTTTTATATTCTCTAAGACCTCCCAAACTTACTCTTTTGTAATGTGAACTATTTTTAAAACATCAAAGTTTATTTCTCTGTTTTGTCTTGACTCCATTTCTTTCTCCACAGTAAAAACTTACGCAAGATATTCATTTAGTATCTCTCCCATCTCCTGGGGTTCAACACAAAAATGAGCTCCTTGATCTTTTAAGAGGCCCAATCCTCTCTCTAGTTAACCTCTTGCTCTTAATATATTTGTCGAATCTCTTTGGATTATCCTTAACCTTATCTGCCAATGCTATCTCCTATCCTCTCGTTGCCTTCCTGATATCTGTCTTAAGAATGCTCCTACAGTCTTTATATTGATTAAGAGATTCAATTGAACCAAGTTGTCTATATCTAAAAGATTCTCTCTTATTCTTGACTAGAACCTCAATATCTTTATTCATCCATTGTTCCTTAATCTTACCAGCCTTACCCTTCACTCTAACAGGAACAAAATGCTTCTGAACTCTCATCATCATAGTCTTGAATGCCTCCCGCTTGTCAGTCATCCTTTTACCTGTGAACAGTCTGCTCCAATCAACTTTTGAAAGTTCTTGTCTCATACCATTAAAATTTGCCTTAGTCCAATTAAAAGCTTCAACTTTTATGGAAGGCTTACACTTTTCCATAACCATTTTGAAACTAATAGAATTATGATCACTAGACCCAAAATGTTCCCTCACTTTTACTTCAGTTATCTGTCCAGCCTTATTGCCAAAAAGAAGGTCTAGTTTTGATCCTTTTCGAGCAGGAGCATCCACATATTGATAGAGAAAATTTTCTTGCACACATTTGACAAATTCTTCACCATCCAAACCTTTAACACTGTGGTAGTCTCAGTCAATGTTTGGAAAATTAAACTCCCCCATTATTACAATATTATTATGGTTACATATATCTCAAATCTATCCACATATTTGTTTCTCAATTTCTGTCTTACAACTGGGAACTTATGGTACAATCCCATCAAAGTCATCTTTCCTTTCTTATTTGTAATTTCTACACATACATTTTCACCGGACGATTTTTCAGAACTATCTTCTGTAATTACAGCAGTGATGTATTCCTTAATCAAAAACGTCTCACCCCCACTTCTTACCTCCTTTTTTATCCTTCCTGTGGCATCTAAAACCTGGACATTGAGCTGCCAGCCTTGTCCATCTCTTAACCAAGTTTCTGTATTAGCTACGATGTCCCAATCCCATGTTCTTGTAGGTGTCTTGAGTATATCAGTCTCACCTGTAAGACCCCTTGCAATTTACTTCTTCAGAGTTATTACGTACTCTGACTCTCTTGTCTTTTTTTCTAATTGATATGCTGTCATCACATTCATAACCTATCCCATCAATCCTTCCATTTATGGTGCTACTTAGAATTCCTCCACTCACCTTCTGTATCAGTATAAAGTGTCCCTTAATAGAATCAGTAAATCTTCCTGCTAAGATATTGGTCCTTTCCAGTTTAGGTTAGACCCATCCTTTTTGAACATGTCTTTTCTATTCCAAAAGACATTCCAACTGTCCAAAAACCCTAATCCCTGAACAATATACCAGCTCTTCAACCATTGATTTATCGCCTTTAACCTTTTGTTCCTTCCCTCGTTTGAGTTTGGCATTGGAAGTAAACCAGAAACTACTACTTTTAAGATTTTATTTTTTAATCTTCTACCTAATGTCTTAAATTCACTCTGTACTGCTTCCCTAAAAATGTCATTCCCACCAATGTGTACAATAAATTTCTGGCTCCTCAATCTCACCTTTTAACAATATGCTTGAAACATTTAGAAACATCCTCCATCCTAGCACCAGGAAAGGAACAAACCATCCTAAGTTTACACTCACTGCCATAGAATTGCCTGTCTATGTCCCTGACAGGAGAGTCCCCTATAACAATAATTCTATTAAATCTTGTCAAATACAGCCTAACATAAGAATTGTTCCATGTGTCCAATAACTGACTAGCTCTTCCATTTTCCTCAGAGAAACTATCCTCTTCAACAGTTCCAAAAACTGAATATCTATTTGGTAGAGGAACATCTACTGGATCCTTTTGAACTACCTTCTTATCATTCCTGACAGTCACCCATCTATCTGACTGATCCTGCCGTGTCATAACTTTTCTAAATCTACTAGCCGTCTCACTTCTGTACCTTATATATGGCCGTAATAACATTATGCCTAAAAAAAAAGGGATGTTTCAATAACACCTTATGTATAAAATAAGCTACCTTTCATTACCTATAGAAAATAAGGTTAAAGTGGAAAAAAATTAAAAATATACATATCAAACATATAAAAATTAAATAAAATCAACCACTTAGATGATTAACAGAATAAGAAAGTACAGATTTGACTGATGAGTACTTACTTTCAAGATTGCAGAATTCTCAACAGAAATGTTCTTTAAATATGAACTCATTTGACAGTGTAGAGAATAACTTGCCTTCAGGCTAGCCTAAAGAAGAATAACCTAGAACCATTAATACTGCTACTGATTACATCAAGTAGTTCTTATATATATGACTGCATCACTATTCATTCCAGTAATAATGGATTTAGCTGCAGGAGGTGCCATGTATAAAGCAGGCTTTTGCAGAAGAATGAATTCAGAGCAGGCATTGTTTTAAGCTCCACGCTTTGAGCTATTATATTGTCTTCTGGTGATAAGTTACAGCAATCAAACATTTCTTTTGGATATAATGATATCTGTTGGGTGAATGAGTCTCACTAGTAACTGTGTGGGAATTTATAAAAGTAAGGGGAGGAGTTCAAATTCAGTGATTTTGGTCTGCCTGCATTTCATTGCATGTTTGTTCAAATGTATTTATTTTTTAAGAGAAGAAAGGTGGAATGAGAGAGGGAACAGAGTGCAGAGGGGTTGTTGAAGAATGGAATAAAAGAGCCACAAAATGGAAAAAACATTTCCGATTCTGTCAAAGCTTTATCTATCCATTGACCATACATCGTTCGTTTTCCGGTGACATATTTAGTTAGCTATGGTTGCTCACCTATATTCTTGCTTAGAGTACAGGTATTTCTCCTATAAAGTGATAGTTGCATTCTTGTGTGACCTCGCAAGATAGAAAATTGCTGTAGAAAATTGCGTTATAGGGAAATTGCTACAGAAAATCATTATACCTATACAGCAGAGAGCTCGCGTTATCCAAAAAGCATCCACTATTCATCAATCACATTAAGGAAACACGCATTAAAGCATGTATGTAAGTGTAGCAAGCTTACATCACTTGAATGCCATGTAAGATACTGTGGTTGTCCTGAAGACCTTCATGGAATAACAGTCAATTTTTTTTTTAATCAGATAAACTGGAGGATATGCATGATGTCTAGTTAACTGGTCATATATTCCTGAAGACTTCTTTTTGTGAATTCACATTGATACTGACTTCATCAAATTTCACAATGAAACCCATGCAAAGTCAAGTGATTTCAAATTTTCTTAAACACAATCTTATAATCCTCTTGGTCCCCACTTTTATAACACTTTTCCCCAGCCCCATCTGATTTGATCCTCTAGTGTCATCAAGTATTCTCTAACAAAAAGCAGTCTGTTGCAGCTTACTTCTGCTAGTGATGTTCTGTAGCTGGTGCCCAAAGTTAGTTAATGTTCACTTCTTCCCATTGTTTAGTTGCAGCTAAGGCTAATGACTGGAAGAAGAATTGCAGTGGTCTCTTTTCTGTTTGCTATGCTTCAAAATTCAAGATTTTGAATGCTTATCATTCAGGTCATTATATTGGTGAGACAACTTTAACTTCCAAACCTTTCAGGAAAATAAGTGCTGTTTAATGTGCACAGAACTCCTTTCTCGTCCAGTACATGAAGAGTTCATAATTTTGTGAGATCTAGTAATGGAAAGTGAACTAGAGCAAATAAGTGAAGTAAATGTAAAGGAGCATCAAGCAATAATGATCATGATATGATCAAATATATAATAACAATCAGGAAGCACATAAAGCAAAGAGCAAAGTAGTTGATTGATAACAGTAAAATATGAAGAAATGAGAATGGAACCCAGGATTCCTGCAATGAATTGCTCCATGTTGTCCTGCTTTTTTTGCCTTTTCGAATCTTCTATTGTTGTCAAGGTGGGTAGGACTGATAAAGAGAACCATTTATCTATGACCATCGTGGACTAGCGGCTTTCTTCTGCTTGTCAAAGTTGTATGTAGCATAAAGTAGAAAAATAAAATACCGACAAACAGAACAGGTTATATTTAAATCCAGATCAGAAGAAATATTTCCAGTAAAAACATAAACAAAACTGGCAATTATTAAAATACCATGAATAAATAAGAGAAGAAGGTAAATTTAGAACTCTAGAAA
This sequence comes from Rhincodon typus, assembly GCF_021869965.1. Lineage (NCBI taxonomy): Eukaryota > Metazoa > Chordata > Chondrichthyes > Orectolobiformes > Rhincodontidae > Rhincodon > Rhincodon typus. The sequence continues at coordinate 126,369,045 of NC_063333.1, forward strand.
AAGTAGATAGGCAAAAGAAAAGATGATAAAAGGGCATATGAAAAGTTAGAAAAAGTAGTTATTGAGTAAGCAATGAGGAACTATTAAACTGTCAAATTTTTTTCAAAAGTAGTAAAGCATTCTACAGATACCAAAGAAAAATCAGGATATGGCAACTAAGGACTGTTAGAACAGAGATTATTTCAGGTAATGGCAAAATATTGAAGAATTATCTTGGCTCAACATATATCAAGAAGACTAATAGTTTGGTGACAACATTAGAGAAAGTAAAAGAGGGGATATGAGAGAGGTTGCAAAACCAATTTAAAATTAGGAAAGATAAACACTTGGCATAGATTGCATTCACACATACTAAGACTCGGGCAGAGGCAGTGGATATTTATGAATATTTATTAGAAAATGGTTAAATGTCAGAGGACTGGAGAAAGCTTATTATTCCTATACTTAAAACATGGGATTGAACAAGTCTAGTAAACCATAGACCAGTTAGCTTAATGCTAGTGGTAGAAAAGCTAATAGAATCTTTTACTCTGTAATAAAAAACACACACAGAAACTGAAAATAACAATCGAAATGAGTCAATGTGGATTTCAAAAGAGATCATTGCTTGTCCATCCTTTATTGTTTCTTTTCTCTGTCTACTCTGTTATTTTAAAACAAATCATAGTTGATATCAACTGAATTGTTGCAGCTCAACAGGAGGCCATTGTCAATACCCTGCCTTTATCCACGTATCCTACTGCACAATTTCTATCCAGATAATCACTGAATGTCCTTTTGAAAGCCTGAATTGATATAATGTATTTGATGTTTCAAAATGTCCTTGATTATGCATTGCTTTATGTTCCAACTGAAGTCAGAGTATGTGGAATAAAGGAACAAATTGCAGAATGGATATCTAGCAAGCTACCATATAAAACCTGGGAGTGGTTAAAGGTAGTTACTCATACTGAAAGATAGGAAATGTCAGTCCATAGGTATTATGGCTGGGGCCACTGTTGTTCAGAATTTAGATCGAAGCTTTGGACGCTGAAATCAAATGTATAATTTCAAAATTTTCAGATGGCACTAAGTTTGGAAGTATTGGTAATATTGAACTTGACTGAAAAAAACTTGTAAATTTGCAGAGTGGGTATGTAAATGGAAACTAATTTTAATATTAATAAGTGTGGTATTTTCATTTGGTGGGTCTTATGAGCCGACAGAATAAACAGTTGTACATTGTTTTACAGAGAGAAGGATCAGGAAGTTTTTTTTTCCACTTGAGGAATCATCCATGGTTTGAAGAAACCTATTTTGATTTCAGATTTTCAGAAGACTTGGATGAAGCTGGATGTGTAAAACAGTTATGGCTAAAGAAGAGGCATAATTTAACTCTTAAGATTACCTCAGTATAAGGTATTTAGTTTTAAAGTTCCAGACCAGAGGCATTTGTTTAAAATTCTGAAGGGCATATTTGAAGCAGAGAAAGTCTAAGCTTGGTTGCCAGCAGTAAATCCACAAAATAATTCAAGAGACGTGATCTACCAGAAGAGTAACTGGACTAGACAATTAGTTATCACAGAGTAGTTGATGTGAATAGTATGGAAAATTTTTAAGTGAAAACTATGTCATGGCCTCAGTGTGAAAGAAATAGTGGATTGATAGGGTTAGATAGACTAAAGTGGGAAGAGGCCCATGTACACCTTAGATACCAGTTTAGACTTGTGGGCCTAATGATTTGTAACTGTGCTGTAAGTCTGTTATTCTGCATAACCTAGAAGCATAATTAAATGGAGTTTAATGCAATGGAATGTGTTAAACATTGTGAAATGCATTCTAAAGCAAACTTGTGATGATGTCATGTAGCTGCTCCACTCTGGGAATAAATAGCACATGTGGATGGAATCAAAAACAAGAAAGAAACCAATGGAAAACTGAGCTGAGCTCTGAAGTCTATCCATATGAATGTGAGATGTGCAGTTGGGCACTAGGCAATAGTGTTTATTTTGTACACTTGTAGTAATGTAAGATTAGAGCCTGCATGTCTCTTGATACTGAATATTGTAACATTTACTCTTGATATGAAATAAGCAGTGTTGTAAAGAAGCACAAGCCGGAAGACAATTCTTGACGTTGCCTTCTCCTCGAGTCTATCTTGGATATAAAGTCATGGATGTGCGTTAAAAACTCCTCTAAAGATGACGGCAGCATTGTCCAGAAAATCATGACAGCAGTGAAGATAAAAGAATAACTAAAAGACCTTCGCTGTTCCAAAAAAATTGTCAGTGCATCTTCAAGACTAACTAGCAGCCAAAAGAGCCACCGAGTTGAATAGCTGCTGTAAAGAAAACTATCTCTGAGCAGAAAACATTATGGAGACTACACTAGAAAGAACTGTAAGTATGAATTAAACTTCTTACAACCATAATAGGGGAAATGAGCTTTGAGAGCAGTAAAAGCCAACAGCAGCTAAGAGGACTGATTTGATTGAGTAGCTACAAAAGGGCAACAGGGAGGCGATGGCCTAGTGGCATTATCGCTAGACTGTTAATCCAGAGACCTGGGGACCTGGGTTCAAATCCCACTATGGCAGATGGTGGAATCTGAATTCAATACATGTCTGGAATTAAGAGTCTGATGATGACCATGAATCAATTGTCGGAAAAACCCATCTGGTTCAATAACGTCCTTTAGGGAGGGAAACTGTCATCCTTACTTGGTCTGGCCTACATGTGATTCCAGACCCATAGCAATGTGGTTGACTCATAACTGCCCTCTGGGTAATTAGGAATGGGCAATAAATGCTGCCTAGCCAGCAACGCCCTCATCCCATGAATAAAGAAAGAACAAAGATTACTGGACACCCAAATGAACTTCCTATCCTTTGAGAAAACAAAACAAAATTTTGTTTCCACTGAAAAGCTAGGCAGGGAAACAAAAGTTTTAAAATTTTGAATAGAGATTTAACAGTTTCTGAACACTTTACTCATTGACAAGTTACCATCAAACAAGTTCTTAGAAACACACATGTGGATGGATTGTATTGGAAAAGTGAAGATTTTCACAATTCTTGAGTGGTGAAGGAATTATCATGTGACTTCCTGGAATTCAAGTCAGAAGGTCAAAGAGAAGTGGAGATTGCCTGCTGTCTAGAAAAATCTAATTGAGTTTGTGGAAAATACAAGCTAAAGCTTTTGAGAGACAAAAGATGGGTTTTATTACTTTAATTGTTGGATAGGCTTGGAAAAGCAATAAAGAACTGTGCCATCTGTTGCCTAGCAATGATTTTTTTGTGTGGTAGATACCTAGCTGTGATGATTGCTAGAGATGTTTGCAAGGAAGGGATTGCTCTTGTTCTGCCTTAAAGCTGGTCTGAACTCCTTCTGTCATCTGCGATCAATCTTCCATCAATCTACAACAGTCGACAGGAAATCAAAGCAACTATGAGAATTCATATTTGACCTATAGGGACATTGTTCCTTTTTTGGGTTTTAATTTTCCCCACCCACAATATCTCAACTGCTGTGTTGTCTTACCTTGTGTGTTTGGGATAAAAGGAGATATAGGTTAATCATGCATAGTAACTTTGATAGCCAGTTTTGCCACTTGTTGTAGGAATGCATTTTGCCTTTATTAAATGCCTTATTTTTGAGTTTATTTAAGAAACCTGGTGAAAGCCTAGATGACAGCAATAAAGTTTTTTTTCAAAATGGCCATTTTGGTGACTCTCCTAATACATTTTACACTTTTGTATGACTCATGGAGTAACTTGATTTCCAATGAAATCCATCCAACAGAGTTGTAACAAAGATGTTTAAAAAAAGTCTTCAGGGAAATTGGAGGAAACAGGGAGTAAAAATCATTCACTGGAATTTGTAATTTCAGAATCCTAATGGTGAAATGAGTGAAAACTTATTGTGAATGAGAAATTTGAGTTTTATTCAGGAATGTAGTTTTATTGATTTTCAATCACTAGCTAACTAGTGCTAAAGAAAATGAGCACAAATCTAATAAAACAAATGAGCACATGATGTTCAATTTTGTGTGAGATTACCTCAGACATGGCAAACAAAAAAAATGGCATGAAATATGTCATGGCAGGCATCTTTGCTAAAGTTTAAAAAAAAATCAGAGTTTGAATCAGCTAATTTGAGAGATTTTAACCTGTGATGATGCTGTGGCTCTAAGAGATTATTTTGTCCTGTTATCTTTTTAAGAGAGGTTTTAAGATGGAGGTGTTCAGCTGTCTAGTTGGAAAGCCAGTAAGGTAAACAGCTTTTGAGGCCTTGGGTTTTTTTTTTGTAAAGCTGGAACAATAGAAGCAGCCTGAATGGGTGTGGGTGAGCTCTCACAGATTCCAGGATTTTTAGTTTCTTCAGCAGCAGTTGCTGGAGTTTCAGCAGGGTTGGAAGGCAGTGAATCTCTCCCAGCTGCTGTGCTGTGAGTTTTCTCTGGATGCTTTTCCTCCTGTGCTGATGGAGTCACATGTGACACAATCAATTCTGAGTTTGCCTTTTGCCAAGGGTGTGGTTGTGGAATGTTACTATATTGGAACAGTATTCGAACAGTTACTGTTTAGTAGTAAAATAATCTATTATTCTGTTAAGTTTTCTAAGAGAGTTAAGTTATTCCAAGTTGTTATTTCTTTTGTTGTGTTTTAACTATAGTGTTTGAATAAATTGTGTTTGCTTAACATCAAGTAATTTGACCAATCAAATTGCATCTGTAACACAACACCTCACATTTACCTGTAAAATAAGAAAATAGTCAGGGTCTGGACTACCTTCTTAATATATTTTGAGGTGGTCTGATCTGGTCCATGACAAATCTAATCATTTAGAAGTCCCTGAGTCCTCTTGGAAAAGGAATATTTTAATTTATCTCTATGAAGAAATCATTTCGTAAAGGAAACCTGAACTTCAGACAGATAGTAACATTTAGAACAGCAGAAACTTTAATGGCTTTCAGTTTTGGCATGGCAACAATCTTTAGAACAAAAAGTATTTAACAACAATTTTACTGAATTAGGAATTGACCAAGGCTTCAAAATGAATATTGTGCAAGAGATCAAAATCCAAACCATCAGCCAACATAAGATTTCCATATATCAATCTTCCTGCCAGAAAAAAAGTCAGGCTTTTAGATCAGTTTGATAGATCAGCAAATTGGCAAATGTTGAAGCCACAATTCCTATGTTTTTGAACAGCAATTGGCTTGAACATCAAGTTGAATGCAGAATACATGCTCCTTCATATCAGAAGAGTATCAGATCATGTGTTACAAAGAAATCAAATTGATGGGAGACAAATTACATTTGATAACCTTTTAATAACACCTAATGAATGTTGCACCTTAAGAACAAATAGCACACAAACAAGATTACACTTCAACAGCAGATACCTATTCCCAGTAGGGTCTGTAGATAGTGTATATATATATAGCCAGTTTGAAGCATTCAACTATGGGATCATTGAATCTCTTGATCTGTTGGATAAATCAGTTCCTAAGCTACTTCAATCAAAAGAAGATGTATCTCTAGAAAGATTAGTCCAAATAACAGTGGGTATTGAGTTCACAGTTATTCAAACATTCTGCACCAAAAGTTTAATGCAGAACATTGTAGGGAAAGTGCTGACCACTTAAAGCACAATAAATCATTCTACCATAGATGACAAACTTCTCATCTGAAAATCATACCATGTGACAACATCAACAAGAAATCCCAGACAAACTAATGTTGCAGTATTTTGTCCTGGTGTGATTCCAAAACTCCACATCAGTGAAGACAAAACTGTCCAGCCTTATTGTGACAGTGTACTTATTTCAGAAAAAGAGGTCACCTCTTGAAGATATTATAGTCTAAGGATCATACTAAGAATTTATCTAAAGAACGTCAAACCAGATAGTTTCTAAACCAGCATGTATATTCAAGTTATGGAATAGAACCTTAAAGAACACAGATTGAAAAAGTTTCTTTATATAGTGAACAACTACACATGGACAGCATCATTCTTTGCTTGGAGAAATAATACTATCGCTCAATCAAGACATTAATGAGGAAGAAGAAGGAACCTAACTTTCTTATCAGCAAGCACCAAATGTATCTTTTTAGATAAAACTATAGGTTCAACCTGTCATGACTAGAAGCATCTCATCTCATTGTTCCAGCCTATCCATCTGTAATCCCTACCACAGGAACCACCTTCTCAACCGAAACAAAATCAGGCACTACCTTTGACCGATAACTTGGTTTGTGCTACTTATTGAGGACATATCATTGGATAGATTAAATCATTGATCTAGTAGACACCAGCAGAAAAAAACAAGGTGCACCAACTTGGTGTTTCCATACCTTGTCATAGATCTGATCCATCTACTAATTCAGATGAAGCAAGTTAAAGATTTTGTACTGTACTATTCCAGGAATCCAGTAACCACATTTTAAATGATTAAAAATGACGTTTTTCAAAAAAATGCAAGGTTACTTTCTGGTTAGATTGTGATACAATAGTTAGCTCCTTGGTAAGTTAATTATTTCATTTATAACCTTTCAAAATACTTTTTCTTTTTGTCTCCTTGCAAAAGAATCAGCTTAATTTTTGGAACTGTCTCAACTACCTACATTCAATACTGATGATGATGAATTTAGTGTTTGCCTCCAGGGAAAGAAATCATGAACCATTGTCCTTCTCCTGTTCCTGGACTTCTTGATCCTAGCTTCCTCAACCCTCAACAGCTTCAGTTGACTGCTTTTGCAATGTACTTTGTGTCCTGTAGAATAGTGCAGCACAGAAGGAGGCCATTCAAGCCATGATTTCTTTGCTATTTCTTTCCTAGAGAAATTCAGTCACCTACACTCTTTTCTATTTCTCTCCAAGTATTTATTCAGTTTCATTTTGAATACTAATTTGAATCCATATCCGCCAAAATATCAGGGAGAGAGTGCAGTCCAAATCCTAACTACTGTTTATGTAACTCTTTACATGATTCTGGTGCCTAGAATTGGAAACCGTAGTAGATGTCACATACTTACTTACAGGGGATAAATTGTTTTGAATAGATGCATCAAAAATTCTTAGACTCTGTGCCTCTATTTAAAACAAAATAGTGAAAGCGCGCATTTCAATACAGCAAACTTTGTTTTAACTGACATCTTATGAACTAGCACCTTTAAACCAGCAAAAATTACATACCTCAAATACTATGAAGTTTACTGTATTATTCCATCCAATTATCATTGAGGTAAATAAATTTAAAGAAGCAATGTAAATATATTTGTTCAATAGAATGGCCACATGAAATATCAACAGTTAATTTCGAGTCAATATCTCCTCAAATACTGCGATCTACTGTGATGTCTGAGTAGTCAGTTGAGAATGTGAATGAAAAGACTCTTTGCGGTAAGTTTTATTCAAGGCAAAATTGTATTGTTATATAAGTGAGTTATACTATAAATAAAGTGTAGCAGTGGTGTGTATACTCTCTGCATTATGTTTCCATTGTATAGTGTATGTTTTTACATTGATTATGTGGACCTCTTGATTATCCAGAATATTTGATCAATGGGCACATTCCTGGTCCCATTGGTGCCAGATAATAAAACGTTTGCTGTATTGTGCATTTCAGCTATTCTTTGTCAGGTAATTGTACAACTTGATCATTCATATTTATGCAACCAGATTTGCTTCTTTGAAACTGGCCATTTACCAAAGGTCAATTTTTTTTTTAACAGCTTTTGCCGAGATTTTCACAATTTTACTTTCACTTCTGGGAGCTGCATTTGTGTAATCTTCTGCACTTAAGTTGACACACAGAGCCTCTCAGAAGCAGCATAAGAAGAATTCATTAATGTCCTCAGTTATTGACCGTCCACTGAATTTAAAACCATAACAAAGAAATTTTCTAGACACCACAATATTTGAATTGACACAAGACAATAGGTATAACTTGGCAACGAAAACATTTTATAAACATAACCAACACACACTTCTATACAGCAGAAAACCACAACCATAGACAGATCATCACAGATCGGTGAGGTCACATCTAATGTGTTTCAGTTGCACGTACACAAAGTGGGAACATTTTAACCGACAGTACCTTATTACTGCATCTCAGACCTCAATTCCAGATTTAAATTTAGCCATTGACAGTGTTCAATTACAGTAGCATCCACTAGATTTTCCTCCATTTTGGTAAGTATTTAATATATGCAGATTAGGGTCGAGATTCTACTTTCATTTGTAAAGTGTTCATTAGCTTAGTAATCTGAGGTAAATTTTCCTGGCTCCTAGTTGAATATTCTTATATTGGCAGGTTTAAACTGTCCTCCTTAATGGCAGCTTCGTCCTTCCTTTACCCCTTCTCTACCTTGCAGTCTCCTCCTTCCCTCTATCTGTGTCTTCTGTCCCCCAAAGCAGAGGCCTGGTCCATGGCAAACCATTATACATGCTCACTGCTACCTCTTACCTTCCCAGCTGATCCTCTGATCACAGGCTTGTTTTCTCCTGCTTTTGCTGAGCCTGTACATGAGAAATAGCCTTTTAATTGGAGGACATGAGTGAGACAGGATCTCAACTTGGTGGAGCAGTTCCTCTCACATTCTTTCATGTACAGACTGATTGGTGGCCCCTGTCATTTGATTTTTACTGGGTGATATGGGGGTTAATTCTCCTTTTGTCCCCATGTATCTTCAGTATTATGTGGTACTTGCTCAATACTGTGGTGCATGAGAACGACCACCTGAGAGATTCCCTAAGGTGCTGGGCCCAGTGATCACTATCTGCGCCAATCTCTTTTCTGGCCCCGGCCTTTGGGGTGATGGGCTTAAAACTTACACAAAAGAAACTCCATGCAATCAAAGCAATATGGACTTAAAATTTCTCAACCCTTTTCATTGGTTAGACTTGTGTCAGATAAACTGCACCAATGAAAATTGATCAGAGGTTCCAGATCAGTTTTTAATCCTATTGAGAGCATCATATTGCTCCTGAATAATCTACAAAAGTTGATACTGGCACTTTGTACTGTATTGGAGTTTTATGCTATTTGTACAGCAGACATGGGTTATTTGTGCATGAAATGTGTGTGCCATTTGAACAGCTGCTCTTTCAGCATAATGTCAGTTCTCAAATATCAGCTCTTCTGCCACAAAGAATACATTGGTTACTCAGCTTTGCATCTGCCTGTAACTTAATTTGCATCAAATGCTGTTGACACAGCATCCCTGACCTACATTGGCTTCTGGTACAGCAACATCTCAACTTTTTAAATTTTTATCCTCACATTGAAATACCAATTTGCATTCACCCCTCTCTGTCTCCATAATCTATAATCCTAGTCTGTTGAGCATCCCTGATTTTCATTCAGGAAATTGTACCTTCTGCCATTTAGACCCTAAGCTCTGGAAAATCCCTGAGTGTTTGTTTTCCATCCCTCTCCCCGTTAAAAGGAACTCTTCAAAACCTGCCTCTTTCACCATGTTTTTATTTCACTGTCCTAAAATGTCTCTGTGAAGGAACTTGGGACATTTTCATATGTTAAGGATGCCACATAAAGACAAGCTGTTTGTACCAAAGTTATCCTGAACAAATTGTGTCAATATTGAATGTATGCGTGCTTGGTGAAAACTTCAGCTGAAGCCGTACCAATACATTAACGTTTTTTTATTCAGGCATTTTATTAACAATTGTACATGTTAAGATTTGCATCTTTTTGATAATTAACAAAAATATGGTTTCTTTTGAAGGAGGCTTCAAAAATGCTGATGTTGATGTGTAATTTGTAATTTACGTGGCAACCTTTCTTGCATGAAGGTAACTGAACCAGTGTAATTTGTCACCGGAGATGAAATGGTTTAGAGAATTAAACCAATTCTAACCTCTGTTCTTGTTAATTTTCAGCTCCCATTTGATGCATGCTGTTCTAGGCATGGACATCATTTGTGAAAATTGTTTGACTTAAAGCTAAAATTTCAGCTTCTGTAATACTGTTCAGGGTTCAGATGGTTGAGAAACTGAGACAGTACAAATTAGGAAAACTTCAGGGTTTGACTTTTTTGAGCAAAATGTGAGTATTAACTGGCAGTTAGATTATACAACAGCAGCAACAGCGATTCGTACATAGTTGTCATCTTTCACATAATATTTTAAGGGAGTATTAATAAACAAAATTTGACTGGGAACCACGTGAGGTCTTAGGGCAGCAGAGGAGGAGAGTTTTTACGGAATATCTTGAATGAAGTGAGAGAGTCAGAGACGCTTAGAGAGGAGATAAAAGTTGGGGTTCCAGGTAACTGGTGGTACAGTTCTAGTAGTGGAGCAATGAAAATGTATGATGCACAGAGGGCCAGAACTGGGTGAGGGCGGAGATTTGGAGAGTTGAGGATGGCAGAAGCTGTGAGAAAGAGCAGAACAATGTCCTGGAGGAATTTCAGTATAAGGTTAAGAATTTTAAAGTCAAAGTGCTGCTTCATTAGGAGCTAATGGATAGATGTGACATAGTGATGATATAATTGAGATATATAAGATTATTTGTGACCTAATTTTAAAATAAGGTGAAATGAAGTCTGCCTAATAGGAAGTCTGTGGGTTTTGATTGTATTTACCCATCGAAAGAATGATACCAGTCTGTCTGCTAACCGTGGGTAGCCTGAGTCTCTGAATCCTCACAGATGGTTTGAATATGTTGGTTTATAAACGTTTGTGTTTTAAGCTGTACATATAATTCCAAGATAGCATGGAGATGGATATTAACTAATTAACATTACTACATAGATACAGGGCCATGTGAATCACATTGTTGAAAAATATTCACATTGTGAAAATTGTTCTGGAGTTGGAAGTTTCTGAGAACGAACAAGTTGAGAAGTGAACCGTTCTGAGCTCAGAATCAAGTTGGACTCCTCCTGGGAAGATTTGTTGTCAAGAAGGCGATTAGCATGCCTTTATGGCTCAGACTTTTGAGTGTAGAAGCTGGGACTTGTGTTTAGGTTGTACAGGACATTGGGAGGCCTCTTCTGCAATACTGTGGCCAGTTCTGGTTTCCCTGTTATAGGAAGGATATTAAGCTGGAGAGGGTTCAGAAGAGATGTACCAGGATGTTGCTGGGAATGTTACTTTGTCACAGGAATGGAGGAGCTTAAAAGGTGATCTTAGAGAGGTTTATAAAATAATGAGTGATATAAATAAGGTGAATGGCAGGTGGCTTTTCCCTAGGCTGGGGGATTTCAAGACTAAGGTGCGTATTTAAGGTGAGAGAAAGATTTTAAAAAAGAAATGGGGGGCAATATTTTTACACAGAGAGTTGTTTTTGTGTGGAATGAACTTCCAGAGGAAGTGGTGGATGGGGATACAGTTGCAAAGTTTAAAAGACATTTAGATAAGTACATGAAGATAAATGTTTGGAAGGATATGGGCCAAGAGCAGGCATGTGGGAATTATTCAGTTTGGGATTATGGTTGGCATAGTCTCATTGGACTGAAGGGTCTGTTTCTGTGTTGAATGACTCTATGTCTACTTAAAGAACAGTGTAACAAACACTTGATTTTCTTTAATGGTTGTGTTAAAACTTCTGTTCTGCTGTTTAAAATATAAGTTGCTTACAAAAGCTCTGGTCACCCTCATTCAAAAAGGGAGGAAGGCAGTAAGTAGGAAACTACAGACCAGTTAGTGTAAAATGTGTTGTTGGGAAATTATTAGAGTCTACGATTAATAAGTAATAACAGGACATTTGGAAATCAAGGTACAATCCATCAGAGCCGACATGGTTTTATTAGGGGTAAATCATGTTTGACGAATTTGCTTAGAGTTCTTTGAAGATGTAATAAGCAGTGCGGATAATGGGGATCCTGTAGATATAGTATATTTGGACTTTCAGAAGACATTTGATAAGATGCTACATAAAATGTAAAATTACTGGGGTTCGGGGTAGTTTAATAGTTTGGGGATTTAATAGGGAATTGGATAACCAACCGAAATCAGTGAGTCAGAATAAGTGGGTGTTTTTCTGGTTGCAAGATTTAAGTAGTGGGATGGCACAGGGTTTGGTCCTTGGGCCTCAATTATTTACAATCTATATGAATGACTTAGCTCCTGGGTTGAAAAGTACGAAAGCTAGATGATAGTAAAATAGGTGGGAAAGTAAGTTGCATTAAGAAATAAGGAATTTCCCATTAGATATGAATATGCTAGATAAATGGGCCAAAATTTAACAGATGGAATTTAACGTAAGTGTGAATTTATCCATTTTGGTCAGAGGAATAGAAAGGCAGCTTTTGATTGAAATGGAGAGAAAGTTCAGAATGCTTTAGTGCAGAGGGTTCTGGGAGTCCTAGTACATGAATTGCAGAAAACTTGATATGTAGCTAAAGCAGGTAATAAGGTAGGTAAATGGAATTTTGACATTTTTGCGAAAGGAATAGAATGTAGAAGTATGGAAATGTTGTTGCAACTGTGCAAGACATTACCAATACCATACCTGGAGAATTGCATGCAACTTTGGTTGCTTACTTGAGGAGGGATGTCATGGTATTGAAGGCAGTTCAGAGGATGTTCACTAAGATTGATTGCAGACTTGAGGGGTTTGTCTTATGAAGAGAGATTGAGCAGTTTAGGCCAATACACTCTGGAGTCTAGAAGAATGGGAGGAGATATAATTGAGGAATATAAGATGCTAAAGGGAATTGACAAACTACATGTGGAAGGGATACTTCCTCATGGAGCAATCTAAAGCAAGAGGTCATAGTTTTAGGAAAAGGGGGTAGCAGATTTAAAACAGATGAGAAATTACTTTTATCAAAGGGTCATGAATCCACCAGAGTGTGGTGTGGGATGCTGGGACATTCATTTTAAGGAGGAAATAAACTGATTTGAAGGGTTATGGAGAGCAGTCAGGACAGTGGAGTTGAGGCCAAGATGAGATTAGCCATGATTGTATCAAATGGTGCAGCGGGCTCGAGGGACTAAATTTTCTACTCCTGCTCCTAGTTTTTATGTCTGCGGTCAATAGTGCTTTCAAATCTATTTCAGTAATCATTTTAAATATGGAGTTTCGTCATTTCATCTATTCAGCTATTAACCAGAAGTTTGAATTGTATTTTAAAAATTATTGGTCTCTGAGAATTGTTACAGTGTATGTTGGAATATGACCACTAAACTGAATTTTTTCTTTGGACACTCTGCGGTAACCCTTGTTGGATGTGTGTCAGGATAATGGGTGAAGGTGTGCTTGTCTTTGGCTGGGATGCCCATTATCATATATTTTGTCAAAGCTTATACATGAGTAATGGCCCCTTTAAGATGCGCATTCTCTCCATGTCTGTGTGGGTTTCCTCCGGATCCTCCAGTTTCCTACCACAGTCCAAAGATATGCATGTTATTTGGATTGGCCATGTTAAATTGCCCAGAGTGTCCAGGGATGTGTAGGCTAGCTGTGGGAAATGCAGGGATAGGGGGTTTGGGTGGGATACTCTTTGGAGGGTCAATGTGGATTTGATGAGCCGAATGGCTTTCTTACATGCTGTAGGGATTCTATGATGATAATGAAGATGTCAGATACTCTAAGTAAGAACTGAATAAAGGAATGACGGAAATTTATTGGGGAATATTATGTAAAAGAGTTGAAATGCAAACTTTTTGCTTTTCACTGTAGAACTATTTATTCTACATAATGGGGGTATTTTGCAAAAAATGTTACAGCCAAATTGAAGGGAAGTCGATGAAGTTTCTCGAACTCTCCATCCAAACCTTGCTGGTCAGTGACCATCTGTTTCTTGTTGGGATCGTGGCAAAAATGGTCAATCAATCTTTGACATCCACCATCAGATTACTAATATCTGAAATCTTTCATGGATTAAAATGGTTTTGGAAAAGGAAACAATTACGGGCTTAAAATAGCCTCAACAATCAACTGAACACAGGTTGAACCAATTCATGAAACAAGCAATATATATGAATCAGTTTTACCAAAAATAACATTGTTCCTGTAATGTTTCTAATGAGGTCAGCCAGCTGGGCCTCGTAGAATATGAGTTCCCTGACTTGGTCTGTTAATCAGGTCCAATCAGGGAGCCCTGGCTGACAAATAAAGAAAGGCGAGTGTCAGAAATACTGACACTCTGGTGCCTGACTCTGTAGGAGGCAGTACAATAGTCGAAGACTGTTCATGTGTGACTAAAGCGTGACTGGGTGACAGGATACTGGTCTCTATGCAGTTATTTCAGTGGTGACAAGAGGAAAACACGATCCGAAAGGAACTCGCTTGCAACTGTCGGCTTTGAGTTGGATTAAGCACTTCTGCGTCATGCCTTTGTTTGGGAAGCTTGACTCATCTGACCCTGCTATCAAGGGCTGGGCCCTGTATGTGGAAATAATGCATTATTTTTTATAGGCAATTGACATTATGAGGAATGAAAAGCAAGTAATTCTCCTGACAGCCTGTAGAGTTGCAGCTTTTCCTGTCAGTGAAGCCTGATATTCCCTGAGGCACCAGATACTAAAACCTTTCAAGAATTGAAACCTTTTTGGACCCAAAGAGATCAGCTCATTATTGAGGATAGCATATTGTTATAGGGATCAAGAGTAATTGCCTCTAGCAAAGGTCACCATCAAATACTGGTTGAACTTCACCAGGGCCATCCTGGGGCCCCCAAAATGATGGTGGTGAGTTTTTTTTGGTGGCCAGGCTTAGATGCAGACATAGTCATGTTGGTGGGACCGTACCCAGAGTGTCAACAAGGACAAAAATGACTACCAACAGCTCCCCAAAATCTATGGGAATGGCTGGGTAAACTTTGGACTCGGTTGCATGTCAACTTTCAATGTCATCATAGATGCATACTCAAAGTTGTTATGTATGCATAGAAACATTGGGACAACAATAGAAAAACTGCGTGCATCTTCTGCAACACACTGAATCCCGGAAGTGTTAGTCACTGACAACAGGCCATCGTTTACCAGCAGGGAGTTTAGTTATTTCTTAAAGTCAAATGGGATTTGACATGTATGGACAGCTCCATGCTATCCGTCATCCAATAGCCTGACAGAAACAGCTGTACAAACTCTGAAGGATGGATTGCAGAAACAGCCTAAAACCTCACTAGATACCAAATTACCATGGTTCTTGTTTGATTATAGGACCACCACACATGGAACTCCAAGGAATACACTGGCAGAGTTGCTAATGGGTAGAAAACTCCACACCAGGTTAAGTCTGATCTTTCTAGACCTGGGGAGGAGGGTGAAATGGCATCAGGAATTCCAATGATGGACCCCAGACTCCAACAAGCAAGAGAAACAGTTTGATGCAAGAGACAAAGTTTGATGTAAAAATCATGGAAATGGCCCTGTATGGGTAAGAGGCATGTTTGACACGAGGTCAGGACCTGTGATGTATAAAGTTCAGGTAGGTGACACGATCCTGAACAGGCGTGCAGATGATCTGAAAGCCATTAGTTCTCAAACAGTATGAGAGGAAACCGTGCCCTTCCCCTCTGAATATGTGGATTCATCCTCTCCATCAAACATTGAGTTCTCTAAATCAGAGATGGACATGTCAGATGTAGCCATCTTGATACCTTTGACACTGGAAGAAGAGAGTGAAATTCTACTGAGGCGATCCCAGCACATGAGGCAAGATCCCACGTGTTACATGCTGCCCATGTCTGAGGAGCATGACCCAGTACCATAACACCCTAGGAGGCACTGTACGAGAAAGGACCGGCCTATATCTGTGGTTTTGGAGGGGAAGGGATGTAGTGATAGTAATGAGGTCAGTGAACCAGACCTCATAGAATATGAGTTCCCTGATTGGGACTGTTAATCTGGTCCAATCAGGGAGCCCTGGTTGACAAATAAAAAGGGTGAGTGTCAGAGATACTAACATTATGGTGCCTGACTTTGTATGAGACAGTATCATAGTCAAGGATTATTCCTGTGCAAATACAGGGTGATTGGACGATGGGATGCCGGCCTCTGTGGAGTTATTTCGGTTGCTAAAGACAACGAAATTTGCACCTTTATCTCCTGTTTGATTTACGCATCTCCAGTTAAACTTGACATGTTCAAAATGAACTGAAGATTATCTAGCTTGGAAAAACAATTAAATCAGACTTGGGAATTAATTGTATTTTAGGCAACTTCTTTTGGGCAGAGGAGAGGGAAAAAATTGATCTGTATTAACACAACTTGAAAGACTTTCTCTCTGTGCACACACAGACACTCCCCTTCTCCCTTTTTCTCCCTCTTTTTCTCCCTCTTTCTCTCTCTCTTGCTCTCTCTCTTACTCTCTCTCTCGCTTTCTCTCTTGCTCTCTCTCTCTCTCGCTGTCTCTCTTGCTCGCGCTGTCTCTCTCTGTCTGTCTCTCGTGCACTCACTCTCTCTCACACACTTTCTCCCTTGTGAAGTCCCACTCTGTCCCTTTCATATACACTGCCTGTCACACTTGTGTGCGCTGGCTGTCTCACAAGCACTCTCACTGTTTGTTCTCAGCCTCCCAGAAAGCAGTGCTTGCTAATAAAGCTTATTGGAGAAGCATCTATTCATCAGAAATTCAAAAGTATCTCTATGTACTACTACTGAGGATACAAGACATCTATTAATCAACAGTGGTCTCATTTTAAGGCTTAATGTGTGATGGACTCTCAGGTCGTTTAAACTGCATATTCCTTTTTATCAGTCTGGACTGACACTTCCTCTTGAAACTTTGTGTGTGTTTTTTTTTCTCAGGATTAGTGAATAGTAATGTTCCTCTTTAACTTGAGAAAACTTTACAATTGGCTCAACTTGGGAACAGTACTGCCTTCTGGACTGTATTGAATTCAACAAATTTAGGGCTTGAGGCATCCTTTCTCACGCACTTACCTTAACCCCCACTACCAGCCCTTGTTATTATATGGACTGCTATTATATACAACCCATTGTTAACCACTAATAGTAGCTATTCATTCTCCCAGGCTGATTGTTATTCAATACTTCATCTGTCCAACTGTCCTTCTCTCTCTTTGGGCTTTATCTCCACCAATCATTTACTCCTTATCCCCTCCCACCATCTTATCTTCATAAAACCCCACTTTTTTCCAAGCTGCCATCAGTTCTGAGGAAGGGTCACTGGACCCAAAACATTAACTTCTGATTTCTCTCCACAGATGCTGCCAGACCTGCTGAGTGTTTCCAGCAATTTCTGTTTTTGTTTCTGATTTCCAGCATCTGCAGTTCTTCGGGTTTTTAAAAAGAACTAAAAATCTTTGTGGCCAACAGAGGGGTTATAAAGAGTGGATCTAGTGCGTACCTCATCAGATCATTATTTTTAAT
>NC_063333.1:126386735-126426950 GCF_021869965.1 Rhincodon typus
AGGCCCGAAACGTCAGCCTTCCTGCTCCTATGATGCTGCTTGGCCTGCTGTGTCCATCCAGCTCTACACCTTGTTATCTCAGATTTTCCAGTATCTGCAGTTCCTGCTATCTCTGATATTATGAGTCTGAGATGTTTAGGTGTGCAGCCTGCAGTGAAGAAAACTGAAGTGTAACTTGTGTCCTGAGGTGTAATCACCTTTGTTTAGTTTTTCAATTTAAAAAATTCTTGTCTTTTTGGTTGTTTTCAGCAGCTAAGGGTTTGTGGGTATGATCACTGCACTGTAATTATTGGAGCAACACTGCACTAGATGTCAAATAGAGCTAGACTCCGTCATGGAACGCTGTTTTCCCTCCACATTTAGGGAACAAAAAGCTCTGAACCATTTAATGTTGCAAAAAACATAAACAAGTTTTATTACAGCTTTCTATTTTCTAAGTTGATGCAAGAAAATATTTCCATGGGGAAAATAAGACTTCAAGTGAACAATTGGATAGACTAAACCCAGCTGGAATGCACTTCAACACACATCCAGTCCTGATTAAATTTAGACCATATCTGAACAGATTTTGTGGTCAGCTGACTGAAGGAAGTAGACTGTGTGCATTGGAACTCAGATATTTGTAGGGTCAAATGAGGAAAATATGATTGATTGTCCTGAACATTTCCCTATTTTGGGAAGGATTGTTGTGTAGCAGAAAAATGCAAGTGCATTGAAAATTGGTTCTGTCAGGTACATCATGATTCTTCTATTGAACTAGAACTAGTAACAAATGATGGAATTGTTCTGACCAATGCCAGTCACAGGGAGAAAATTGTACTCCCTTCCTGTCTATGACTTTCATAGCCAGTCCTCCAGTGTTCATCACTCCCCGCAGCATTCATTTTGTAGAAAGTTGAGTAGGCCTCACATGGCACAGGAAGTAAAATCACACTCCTCGTGATGCCAGAGGCGCTAACGGCATTGAAAGAAAACTGCAACATAAGTTCAATAAACTTCTGTAGCACTTTGCATTTATTACATTTTACTTGCCTTTTTCTTGTAAACATTTAATGTTATTACTTACTAATTGTAATTTTTTTTTTCTTTTTTGGGTATTAAGTGTCATGGGTGTTTGGAGGTTCAGTCGAAGGACTGGAGTGGAGGATGTCAAGGGTAGCGAGTTAGATGTGGTGGGGGAAGAGTCCTCAGAATTGGTAGTGAATTGTGACTGAAGTGCTCAATATGAGTGATTTTTTTAAACTTAAATAATAGTCCATTGCTGAATATGTACAGTTATGGGGGAAAGGCAGGAGACTGACACAAAGTTTAAATGCTCATGGAACAGGTCAAGGCACAATGGGCTGATGGTCAGTCTCTACACTATAACAGTTCTGTGGCTGTGGGTCCAGTGGAGAACTTGGCTGGTGGAAATAAGCAGTAGAATTAGCTATGAGTCCAACCTGTTTCAATCTTTGAATGTTTCCTGGACTCATCCAAATGAGTCAGAGCCCTCAGTTATTTTTGGGAGTTCAAGGAGCAGGAATTTGGTCATCAAAAGTTTAAACTTCCCAGGTAGTCCGGTGAGTTAAGATTTCCACATGTACATCTCCAAGATACACTGCTGCAACAGCTTCCTTTTGGAAGATCTGGGGCACCTATGTTAACTGCTAGATTAGAGAAGAGGGAATATTCATGAACAAATTGATAGTAGTGTTTCATTTGGAACGGTTTTATTTATGGTTTTAACTGACACATTTGTAAGTTTTAGTGATGGTATGGAATACGTTTACTCAAAATAGGCAGAAACAAAAAGATTACGGTTCGGAATTGTTCTGTAGCACAGAAGCTCAGTATTGTTGGAAAAAGGACACGTTCTGTCAAAGCTGTTCATTTTGCACTCAACAGGACAATGTGTAAATTCATCAGTTCTAAGGGAAAAACCAACATTAATACTGTATGAGAGGACAATGCACTCTTCTACATGTGTAGGTTTTCCCAACAATGAAGAAAGGTTGACAAGAAACCTTAGACTGCTTCTCTGTCCAAGCATGTTCCCTGAGTAGGAACAAAAGAACTTAGTTATCCTACACATTTCATGCCCTGAAGGCTTTCACAATCAATTTGCTGTTCTCATGCATGAAACGCATCAACTGATTTGTGTAAAGCAATATTCCACTGAGAGTGATAAGATGATGACCAGATCATCTATTTTAGAGCTGTTTTAAATAAATATTGCCTATGACCTTCTTGAGAGTGATACCCCACGGCTAATGCAGGGAGCAAAGCACTTGGGATTTTTGCTCAGCCTCCCTGTGTCCAAGTTGGCTGTAATAATAATTGCCAGGAACAGTGTTGAATCCTGGATAGAAGTCTTGTTCCATCACAGCCATGCATATGTAACTCCTTGTGTGCAACAGTGCAACACACATGGCTGGAGTAATACCGTCTCTCTCTGTCTATCCATTTCATTTGTAATTAATTATGGTCACAGTTCATACAATGATTGTGTCCCTTTTTGTAGTGCTGAATTTGTTTATAAAATTGAAAGACTGAAAATTACTAGAGAATTCAATACTACCAGTATAAATATTTTTCTTTCCCTATTTAATATACAGTAAAAAGTAAAGCTGGAATAAATTTAAAATTTAGCATTTAGCAGGCATAGTTTTGCATGACAGGAATGTTGCCAAGAATTTGAGGTTTGTGTATCTGTTTTTTGCTGCAGGGCTTTCCATTCATTGACATTTCTTAAGCATTCAGAATTTTCTTCTGATTAGCAAGTGTTAAATCCTTTAACTAACAACCAAACATACATATATGACCATCATTGTAGCAACTATTTATAGCTTGCTTACAATACTTTGAAGACAAGAAACCAATCACACTAGGAAATTTTTAAAACTCCATCTCAAAGCAGCATAGACATTTCAGAATGGGTTCCTGCCATTTCTCCCAGTTAGAGTCCAAGACTGCTCTGATAATTAAACCTCTTGTGCTACAGGATTGGGGCTTCTTTTTAATGTCAGGAGAAGGCAGTTAAGCATTGATTAGACGCTGACTTGTCAATACCTCACAATATTTTTGAGACCATTAGTTTGAAGTGTCATTGAAGGAGTTAATGTGGGGGATGAAATTGAGGAGGACGGGTAAATCGGTGGAGGTGACACAAATTGAAATTGAGAATTGGTCCATACAATGATAAGTGTTAAACAAAGATGGAGGGGTAATAAATTAATATTTCAAAAGAAAATATAATTATTATGGATAAGGTGAGGAAGCTCAAACCAGAGTGAATTGGAGGAAGCCAGGCAATTGAGATGGATGAAAGACACTTGGGATTCAGAATGACTATTTGAGGGCTGGTAATATGCTACATAGGATGCTTTAGAGGCCATAAGTAGGTCCAATAGGGACAGAGACTTCATGAAAACTCTTTCCACTTAGTTAAGTTGATGTTTGGGCAATTCAGAATCATCAACTTATTAGTACCAGAGACAAATTTTAATTTAATTGACAATTATATGTTCATAGATGAGCATTTTTATGCAGCAAAAGAATACGGGAGCAGAGTAGTTCACAAGGCCCATTGAGTCTACTCATCTTTTGACAAAATAATGCTTCATCTGTGCCTGAGCTCCACTTGCCTGCTTGTTCCTCTTAGCTCTTAACCCCTGAAGACCAGGTATTATCCTTGTAAATTTACATTGAACTCCCTCCAAGACCAAAACAAAAAGAGGACAATGCCTTCTGTCTAGCTATTCAATGATTTTGAGTCAATATGGACTTACAAAAAAGAAATAATGTTTGACAAACGTATTGGAATATTGGAGGATTAACGAGATGAGATACCACACAGAAAGGTAGTATGCAAGCCGAGGATTAATGGATTGGGGGCAATATACACTCAGGATGGAGGACTGGTACATTGAGCTCTTGACTCCCCTACAATTTAGAAATCTCTATTTAGGATTTGCTGTTCATTGTGTACTTTTCAGTCAATCACAGTTGGAGGTTGCCCATGAGCTCCAAGCATTGCTTCTATACACATGACCTTGTGGTCAACTAGCCAGCGTTCAGAGCCTTGTATGCACCTTTGTCATTTGTTGGAAAGCTGAGCAGCTGTGCACTATTAGCAAATTGGTCTAATCAATCTGTTTTAATTCACTTGACTATGTAAATCTCCCCATTTACCATCATTATCTCGTCAAATTCTAAGGGTGTGATTCCTTCAGGTTTTTGATCACTGACTGGTGTCTCAAGAGTCTGAAACTCTTATGATTTGTGTTCTAATATAATTTCCAAGCAGATAAGATCATAAAATAAGAAGTAGAAGCAGGACTCTATCACATGAGCCCTTGACCCTCTCCCACTATTCAGTATGATCATGGATGATTGGCATCAACTTCTGCCTATACCCCATGTCCTTCAATTCCCTAAAAAATGAAAAGCTATCTATCCCAACCTGAAAAAATCAGTGATGTCTCCAATGTTTTTTCTACTGAAAGGCTGTTAATGTGTCTCTGTCTCTCTCTCTCTCTCATATTTGCCATCTACTTTTGGCATATCATGGAGGGACTTGCAGATTGATATTTTGCCAGCTTGATATTATGCACAGCTTCCTTGGCCATAAAGTCCTGGACCTGGACTTATTTTAGTGACAGGATGTGGACATCACTGGCTGAAACCTTCATTGTCCGCTTCTAATTTCCCTTGAGAAAGTCTGCCCTGGAGCTTCTGACTTACAGGACACTACCTATTGCCCACAAGATCTTCCATTCGTTAGACGTGGAGACCAAAACTGCATACAGCAGTCCAGATGTGGTCTCAGCTAAACTCTCTGCATTTGTAGTCAAAATTTCCTTGATCTTGTGTTTGAAACCAATGTGCCTTTGCCTTCCAGGTTATTTGCTGTACCCTTTAACATTCCATGTGTGACTTTACCCAGGTCCCTCTGAATACCAACTTTTTAAAGCTTCCTTCTTTAAAGAATAATCTATTTTTCTATTCTTCCTGCCAAAGTGAATTTGCATTTACCCACATTATTTTCCATCTGTCACCTTCCTGCCCACTCACTTGATCTCTTTTCAGTTTCTTTGTGTTCTCCTTACAGCTTGCATTACAAGTTTGTATTGGAAGATACATTACTCTCAGTCTCCTCATCTAAGTCCCTACAATAGATTATGAATAGTTGAAGCCCTGATCCTTGCAGCACCCTATTAGCTGCTGCCTGCCAACTTCAAAATTTATCCCTGTTCTCTCAGTGCTTCCTCTCTGTGTACCAGTCCTCCGTCCTAACTGATACATTGCCCTCATTCCATTAATCCTGGTCTTGCATATTACCTTTTCATGTGGTATCTTGTCTTATTAATCCTCCAGTAATCCAATATATTTGTCAAAAGTTATTTCTGTTTTGTAAGTCCATATTGATGCAAAGTCATTGAATAGCTAAACAGAAGGCATTGTCCTTTTGTTTTGACCCTGGAGGGCATTTAATGTAGGTTTACAAAGATAATTCCTGATCTTCAGGGGTTAAGTTAGAAGGAGAGGTTAAACAAATTAGGCCTTTATTCTTTAGAATGTAGAAGGTTAGGAGGTGATCTAATTGAGATCTTTAGAATATTTGCATGGAAAGACAGGGTAGATAAAGATAAACTGTTTCCACTAGTTGAAGATTCTAGAACCAGGATGCTGGTCTTAGAATTAGGGGCACGCCATCTAGGAGAGATGTTAGAAAGCACTGCTGCAAACAGAGTAGTGGAGGTTTGGAACACTCTTCATCAAATGGTGGTCAATGATAATTCTATTGTTAAATTTAAACCTGAGACAATTTTTTCATTAAGCAAGGATATTACTAGGCATGAGCCCTTGTTAGGATATAGAAATGGATGTTTCATGGAAGTCAAGTTGAACTAGGCAGCTTCAGCAGTGGCTTTGAAGGTGAGGTGGGCCTGGGATTCTGTGAGCGGCTGGGACTCGTTTCGCTCATGGTTTTCATTGCCGTCAGCCTGGGCATCTTTGTAGCAGCTTCGGCATCAGTCTGTGACTCCGTGCAGCTTTTCTTTGGCATCATGTGGATCTGGCCCGGGATTCCAATAGGGTGGTCAGATCCTCAAGCCCAGAGCCCTGAAATGGACGAATTTCTCTTTTTTATTTTTAATTTCTTTCTTCCTTTATTATATTATTGTGGAAGGACTGTTATTCTGAACTTTTTATTTCTTTATTTTTCTAATTTATTACTAAGATTTTGTGCTTTTGAGGGTCTATAATGCTGGACTTGTTATTTGTTTATTTTTTTCTTAAGAATTTGTACTCCAGAATCTACACCTGGGTACCTTTGTACCTAAGATGGTGCCGTAAGTGGTGACTTGTAAACATTTCACTGTGTGACAATAAAGTTTGTTCATTCATTCATTCATTCATTCCTGTATTTATTATTCTTTTAATTTGGTTGCTCTTCTGTTTGAAGGTCAATATAACGGTTAAGGATGGTGTGGAGCAGAAAAAAATTCATTCCCGAGTAGTTGATGGTGCTGTGCACACTTCAATTTTTGGGGACAGCTCCTTATGCCATGCAGACATTGCTTGTGAGGCTTTCTTTATTGATATTGTTGAAGAATACTGCCTGTGACACAGCCTGCCCCTGGAAAATCAATGTAGGTTATAGTCTTTAGCCTGGAAGCAGTGGTATGCAATTGAATGTCCCCAATATTGCTAAATGACTCAATTCATATAAAACTTCGGTTTCTCTATCTGCTGGCAACAAGTGGGAACATTATGATGTCACTTTTAATATTTGAAATGTTCAACCTCTAGTCAAGTCTTTATCAAGAGATTGCAGTCCATAATTGCAGTGAGATTAGCTTCTAGCAGTTGCAAGGCATTAATGTACAGTCTTGTTACAGACTTGACATTGCCAAAGTGAGACAACTTTTCAGTCATGATACATAAATGTATGGCGTGCTGAATCCTCAATTGACTCCTAATCCAAGTGGAGTGCGACTGTTTCCACTGGGAAGTCTTGTTTCTTTTGCCTCATGATATTTTGAGGCAAGAACCCCATTGACATTGCAGTTTGTATAAATTTGGCCCCAGTGCATGTATTAGAACTGTTTTACCCTGAACGTGATTAAAATGTGGAATGCGCTACCACAACATGTAGCTAAGTTACACAGCATAGATGTATCTAAAGGAAAGATAGATACATAAGAGAGAAAGAAATAGAAGATTATGTTGATGTTGGTGCATAATGTGGATCAGTTGGGTCTGATGGGCTGTTTCTGGGCTGTACATTCTATGTAAACTTATGCTTAAGGTGTGAATACACCCTTATATCTCAAGATCTTCCAGAAAGCCACCTGTGGGTTTAGGTTGATTGATTATCAATTAAAAATAAAATGATGCACCTTCCTAAGTCTCACGCACCCTTTAATATTCAGTTCTCAACTCATAGCATCCTTTTGCCATGTCTCTGTAAGATTGTACGTACACATTCAATTTCTATTTGCCCTATCAATGCATATGTTTAATTTTATGTGTGAGTGCATTCCAATATAGAGCTGTTCTGCCCCTTTTTAATATTTTTGTAATCTCTAGCCTTATCTGTTCTTTTGCTCTTGGGTTTGTACACACTATCCTTCCACCCTCTGTTTATCATTTCCCACACTATAAACCTTTTTCTATTGCTTTCTACCTATTTTCTAATTCAGCACATCAAATTTGACCCCTTGCCTCCACTATTTAGTTTAAAAACCCTCTCCACTTCCCTAGTTATGCAATTCACTAGAACACTGGTCCCAGCCAGATTCAAGTGTAAACTTTTTCCCACTTTCGCCAGTACTAGTGTCAGTGCCCAACAGTACCACAGCAGTCTTTGAGTCGTGCATTAAATTGTCTAATCTTATTTGCCTTATGCCAATTTGCCCATAGTTCAGGTAGTCAGACATTATTACCCTTTACGTTCTAATTAATTTGCTGCCTAACCCATTGCAGTGACAATGCAACACTGCTTTTCCTGTCCTCCCGATGTCATTACTACCTACATGGTCATCAATGATTCGATCCTCACTGTCCCAATGTCAGTTCGTCTCTGTCCCTTAGCAGATGTCCCAAATCCTGGTTTTGTGAAGATAACACATCCTTCTGGCCTCTCACTCTCTTTGATACTGTTCTCTGCAGCAATCTCACTCATTACACTGTCCCATGCTATCACCACGTGTTCTCCAGATCCAGGTCTACTGTACTACTTACTTTGCTCCAAAAGAGACATTCACCATTACTCTCTGCCTCCAATCTCTTAGCTAATAAGAAATCCAAGTCACAGCTGTCCCTTTAGTGTCACAAAAGCAAAACAAACTCTGGTAATTTAAATAAGGTGGGTGCTGTCTACATCCTGTAAGTTGGCAGTTCTGAGGAAGGGTCACCGGACCCGAAACATTAACTCTGTTTTTTTCCTTCACAGATGCTGCCAGACCTGCTGAGCTTTTCCAGCAACTTTGTTTTTGTTCCTGATTTACAGCATCTGCAGTTCTTTTCATTTTTATTAGGTGTTAAATAAGCTTTTTAAATGATAAAGGAATGAACAGGGTACATCAAAGGAGGACATTTTGTCCGGGAAATCCCTAACCAGAAAGCACCATTTTAAAATCAGGATGTAACCATTAAGTGAAATCAGAAAACTCTTGCGTGCAAAAGATGATATGAATTTAGAACTTACTTCCCTAAATGGCTGGATCAGTACAAATTTTCAAGACTTGACTCAATTAGATTTTGATAAGTGACAAAATATTGTGCTTGCTGTAAACAGAGTTCTGTTAATAAGGGCATAAAACTTTTGGAACAGAAGTGGGAGAATGGAGTTAACAGTAGAACAGGCTACAGCTGCAGAATGGCTTATTCCAGTTCTAATGAGACACAATGTGAAAAGTTAAATATTTGTGTCCAAAAAGTCAGATCCTTGCAACAGACTGATAAGCGACTGCCTTCAAATAATGGGACCTATAACTTGATTTATATTTTGCTTTGTCTTATGCCCTCACTTCAGTTTGAGAGAATCTTTTGCATGACTGTATTTAATTATTGTTTCTGAAGCTTTCAAAGTTGACAGTTTGAATGTGCGTCTTTGTTTTATCACACTGAGTCTGATGTACAGCATATGTAGTGCCTGAATCCATTATGTCTTAATTGGGTATTCCTGTCAATTATGTTCTAATGCACCGGCAGTCTCGTACATAAAACTGTTTTATTGTAATTAAGTGTTAATTAGTTTAGTTGCTGCTTGTCTGTTTATGGCAAGAACAATATTTTGTCACTTCTCAAAATGTGCCCAGGCCATAAAAGTTTTCAGGTTCTGACTAAAGCAAGAAATCAGATGGAGATTAATGGCGATTGGTAATATTAGGGCTATTAATGTATGTATAAGTGGAACAAAATTCACACAGACAGTTGCAGCTGTGTTCTACAAAGACACTTCAAGTAAAAGCTAGAAAATTGTTACCAATGGGAAAATGCAAGGGTGAAATATCTGACATTCTTGCATTCTGTCTGAGTTGAATTCTCCTGCTGAGGTGCCAAATACATCTTTACAGTTTACAAAAATAATTTCCTACATGACCCCGTTTTAACACCTGAAAATGAATGTGACCATGGACCCAAATAAAAACAAAATGGCAATAAAGCAGCAAAGTAAATCCACATATAATTGTTAATGTTCATGTCTTATAGATCAACATATACCTATACAGCCATCATTTCATGTACCTGTGTGTAATTTTCTACCAGTCTCTCCATAATCTCCAGTGATATAAGACTCAGTGAGGCAGCTTGTATTGCCCTTCCTGTCCTGCAATGGCCATGCATACACAATGCTACATGGTGATTCCTATAGTGAAAGCCGCTTATATTCCCAGCCCTGTCTTGTAGCAGCTGTCCCACTGCACGCACACACAGGGTTGGTTATTTTCTATTTGCAGTTTGTGACCAAATCAAGTTGTTTATGAAGCCTCCTTGCCCACCTGCTAGGTATAAGCCACCCTCTAACCTGCCTTTGAGAACTGAAACACAATCATGGAGGGCTCAGTCAACAGCAGTTTGACTCATGCAGTTAGTGTGGAATGTAAACTCAGGTGTGGAAACTGGCAATCTTATCCGTAGTTTCTGCGACTTCGATAGTTGTAGTGGCAAATGATTTCAGAAGGGCTGCCTTGAAAATGAAATTAACTCTAGCAAAACATTGTTGCATGTGATGTCAAGAAACAGTTGGAAACACTGGATACTGTAAAGGCTACAGGTCCTGACAACATTCTGGCAATTGTACTGAAGATTTATGCTCCAGAACTTGCCACTCGCTTAGCCAGTATGTTCCAGTACTGTTACAACACTGGCATCTACCCAACAATGTAGAAAATTGCACAGGTATGTCCTGTACATAAAAAGCAGGGCAAGTTCAACCTGGCCAATTACTGTGCCATCAATCTACTCTCAGTCATCAGTAAAGTGATGGAAGGTGTCACCAACAGTGGTATCAAGCAGCACCTGCTCAGTGATGCCCCGTTTGGGTTCCACCAGGGTCACTCAGCTCCTGACCTCATTACAGCCATGGTTCAAACATGGACAAAATGCTGAAGTCCAGAGGTGAAGTAAGAGTGACAGCCCTTGGCATCAAGGCTGCATTTGACCGAGTATGGTGTCAAGGAGCCCTAGCAAAACTGGAATCAATGGGTATCAAAGGGCAAACTCTCTGGTGGTTGGAGTCATACCTGGCACGAAGGAAGATGGTCGTGGTTGTTAGAGGTCAGACATCTCAGCTCCAAGACATCTCTGCAGGAGTTCTTCAGGGTAGTGTCCTGGGCCGAACCATCTTCAGCTGCTTCATCAATGACCCTCCCTCTATCGTAAGGTCAGAAGTGGGGATGTTCACCGATGATCACACAATGTTCAGCACCATTCATGACTCCTCAGATACTGAAGCAGTCCATGTTCAAATGCAACAAGATCTGGACAATATCCAGGCTTGGGCTGTCAAGTGGCAAGTGGCATTCGCGCTACCCAAATGCCAGGCAATGACTCACCAATAAGAGACAATCTAACCACCACCCCTTGACATTTAGTGGTGTTACCATCACTGAATGCCCCACTATCAATATTCAGGGGGTTACCATTGACCAGAAACTGAATTGGACTCACCCCATTAAACACAGTGGCTACGAGAGCAGGTCAGATTCTAGGAATACTGCTGCAAGTAACTCACCTGACTCCTCAAAGCCTGTCTACCATTTACAAGGCACAAGTCAGGAGCATGTTTGAATACTCCCCACTTGCCTGAATGAGTGCAGCCCCAACAACATTCAAGAAGCTTGACACCATCCAGGACAAAACAGCCCACTTGATTGGCACTACATCCACAAGCATCCACTCCCTCCACCACCGATGCTCAGTAGCAGCAGTATGTACATTCTATAGGATGCATTGCAGAAATTCACCAAAGATCCTCAGACAGCACCTTCCAAACCAACAACAACTTCCATCTCGAAGGACAAGGGCAGCAGATATATGAGAACGCCACCTACAATTCCTCCTCCAAGCCAATCACCATTCTGACATGGAAATATATTGCCATTCCTTCAATGTCGCTGGGTCAAAATCCTGGAATTCCATCTCTAATTGCATTGTTGGTCAACCTACGCACGTGGACTGCAACGGTTCAAGAAGGCAGCTCACCACCACCTTCTCAAGGGCAACCAGGGACGAGCAATAAATGCTGCCCAGCCATCGACGCCCACATCCCACAAATGAATTTTAAAAATTCTGTCATAGTGAGACCTTAAAATACAGCACATATTATGCCCCAGTACCTATTTTAGGAGTGAGGGTGGGGGTTGCTTGAATGTTTCTATTTAAATGTTATGAATTATTACCAGTTGGCAGTAATTTTGCATGGGGCTAAAAGGAGCCCTGGATGTGGATACAAGAATGTGTTGGCAAGGGTATGACAGGCTATTGAAGGTGGGCGGATGCATGAATAGACATAGGGATAGGTTGAGGTGTGAACGCTAGATGTACTAATGTTTAATTAAACAACTGGGACCAAGCCCCAGAGATCTTAACAGTCTGCATCTACATTCGGCAGTTCTGACGGCCACCTCTGATACGAATTGGTCAAACAGTGGCCTCAACTCTATACCCCAGAACAAAGATCATGCCATTCAGGGCACATTTTCCCAGGGTAGGTGCGGAGAGCAGGGTAATTTTCTAACCTCTCCTCAAATAATGCTGAGAAATCATACTTGCCTCTCCATTCCAGAGGATTAAATAATCTTACAGCACTAATTTAGTCAAGGGGAAGGGGAGTTACGCTGAATCCCATTTGTACTATGACATAACCAAAGCCCCAACTTAAGATTGTTTAATCGTCGTTTGCTCTGTCCAAATTGACATGTATGTTACCAACTTCAGAAGTTATCTCTGTCTAAAGTGCACTGGAATATCCTACGAAAAAGAAAGCTCCTTTATTATTGCCTTTCATTTCAGGAGTATCTTGAGAAGCAGTAATGTCAGTACAATGTCACCATTACTAAACTGCTATTTTTCCTGCAGCGGGTTCTGCTGGTTTTAAGGGTATGATTTCTCAAAGAAAAAGAATCCCCCAGTCATTGACTGACAGGACTGGTGATTTATCACAGCATGGTGTTCTGATACATTATATTTTTTTCAAAACCATGCTGTGATGAATATATTTTTGTTTTTGCCCCCAAGCAGCACGGGATTTATTTTGATTTTGTTTTTTAATGGGAATTTTTATTTGAAATTTGCTTGGGGTAGTAAAAAGTTAGGATTGACTACTCTGATCGACTGTAGTTCTAAAGAAAGGTGAACTGTACGTACACTCCATACCTTCAGATATAACATGCCACTGAATATGTAGAGTAGTGGATTGTCTAACTGCACAGAACGCGTTCATAAATGTATAGTAGCTGAGACTGTAGCCATGTTGGATGGGCTTGCAGGAGGGTTCCAGCCAATGGAGGGTGGTAGAGTACAACATCTGGTAACTCACTGCTGCTTCAGGATTCACATTTAACTTTTTAGTGCAGTAATTCGCACCTTCCAAAAAATGTTTGTGAACAGAAGATAATTAATTTCTATTAGTTAATTACACTGCAGTTTTGTTGACTCAAATGTGTTCGCACTAAAAGTTAGCACCGGATTACCTGACTCCTTGAAGTTCTATGCATGGCAGTCAAGACCCAAATGCAGAATGCCCACCCCAAATCTGAGGGACCCAATTTTTGTTGGCAGGGAGAAAGGTATTAGTCATACAGGAAGGAGACCTAAATTCAGCTCAAAGCTATGAGTCCAAGCAGGACTAATTTTGACTGTTCCACAGGCCTTAACCTGTACTTTGGGAGTCACAAATTGTTGAAGTAAACAAAAACACTTATTTTAAGGGTAGTTATGTTTAATTATCATAATGTAATGTCATTTAAAATCTTCCCTTTAAACTTGAGGTGGGGTTGGGCTAGGGGTAGAAACAGGTTTGAGCTGTCAACACAAGTTAGGTTTGTCTGCTGGATTGCTTGATTGGCCGTCAAGCTAGTGTATGTTAGAAAATGTTCCAATAGACGTCCTTGTTGAATTTTCCTAAAGGCTGGTATTATATAATGATCATGGGCACCACAATATAAGAAGGATGATAACATATTCGAGAGAATGCTGAAGCACAATAAAAGATTGGTTCCAGGGATGTGGAACTTCAATTATTAAGATAGATGGAAGAAGTCAGGACCGTCCTCCTTGGAGAGAAAAGAATAGAATCCCTAGTGCAGAAAGAGGCCATTTGGCCCATCAAGTCTGCACCAAACAGCATCCCACCCAGGGCCAGGCTCCCACTCTATCTCTGTAACACTACATTTGCCATGGCTAATCCACCTAACTGACATATCCCTGGACACTATAGGGCAGTTTGGCCTAGCTAATCCATCTAACCCTTACATATTTGGAAGGACACTGGAGCAACCATGAAGACATGGGGAGAATATGCAAACTTCACACAGTCAGCCAAGGCTGGCATTGAACCCAGGTCCCTGGGGCTGTGAGGCAGCAGTGCTAACCACTGCACAACCATTCTGCCCATTCTTAAGACTAAGAGGAGATCTGATAGTGATTTTCAAAATCACTAGCTGGCTGGATAGTGTAGTTAGAGAGAAACTGTTCCCACTTGTAAAAAGGACTAGAATATGATAGCATAGAACATAGAACATTACAGCGCAGTACAGGCCCTTCGGCCCTCGATGTTGCGCCGACCTGTGAAACCAATCTGAAGCCCATCTAACCTAAACTATTCCATTATCATCCATATGTTTATCCAATGACCATTTAAATGCCCTTAAAGTGGGTGAGTCTACTATTTTTGCAGGCAGGGCATTCCACGCCCTTAC
The DNA here is from genome assembly GCF_021869965.1 of Rhincodon typus. NCBI lineage: Eukaryota > Metazoa > Chordata > Chondrichthyes > Orectolobiformes > Rhincodontidae > Rhincodon > Rhincodon typus. Next base: position 126,401,150 of record NC_063333.1, read on the forward strand.
TACTCTCTGAGTAAAGAATCTACCTCTGACATCTGTCCTATATCTATCACCCGTCAATTTAAAGCTATGTCCCCTCATGCTAGCCATCACCATCCGAGGAAAAAGGCTCCCACTGTCCACCCTATCTCATCCTCTGATCATCTTGTATGTCTCTATCAAGTCACCTCTTAACCTTCTTCTCTCTAACGAAAACAGCCTCAAGACCCTCAGCCTTTCCTCATAAGACCTTCCCTCCATACCAGGCAACATCCTGGTAAATCTCCTCTGCACCCTTTCCAATGCTTCCACATCCTTCCTATAATGCGGTGACCAGAACTGTACGCAATACTCCAAGTGCGGCCGCACCAGAGTTTTGTACAGCTGCGACATGACCTCATGGCTCCGAAACTCAATCCCTCTACCAATAAAACCTAACATACTGTACGCCTTCTTAACAACGGTATCAACCTGGGTGGCAACTTTCAGTGATCTATGCACGTAGATTTAAAGAGATCTGCAAACGAAAAAAAGTAAAGATGAAATGAGGAAAAGCTTGTTTCATTCAGCGAGTTGTTAAGGTATAGAATGCATTACCTGGAAGTGTGATAGAGGTGGGTTCAACTGACGCATTCAAGAAGGCATTGCATGATTATTTGGATCAAAAAAATGACATACAAGGACATGAGTACAAAACAGTTGGCAATAGGTAATGATGCTCATTCAGTGAGCGAATGTAGCTACGGTGGGCTGAATGCCGTCCTGTGCCCAATTCAGTGATTAATGCTTAGTTAAGTTTCAAAAACCACAAAAGCACTTATTCCAACAGAGGGTGCTGAGTTCACAGTTTAAAGAGGTTATTAAAGAATGGGCTTTCTTTAAGGTGGCTCATGAATAGAGAAGTGAGGTTTTCTTCTATCACAGATTACCACTTGAGTTTTAAAACCTTTTGTTTTCACGAATTTGAGATTTTAATGTTCGAGTGTATATGAAAGCTGCGTTAGACTGATGTCTTCCATGGTGACTCTGGGAGAGGATCATGGGGAAATGGATATGGGCTAGAAGACATAACAACTTCTATAAGATATAATCTCAGAGAACTGAGGCTGGCCTTCTAATTAGTTTACCTTAGCCCATGCCATCTACCATCTGCTTTTGTGCTTGGTGGGTCTAACACCATTTCATACTGTCCTTCCATTTCTGGATTGAAAAATGGGTCCAGTGAGACCCTTGAATTTGAAGCCAACGTGGTGAGTAGGGAAATTTCTGACTTGTGCTACCTGCTTTGCTAGCAAAAAAAACCTGCCCCTGGCATTTTGGTATTGACCACTATTTTCATTGTTTTGTTTTAGCTGCAGTTATCCTGTGGTATTTTGGCAGCTTCGCTGTGGTTAATAATGCTTCAGATAAAGCAGTTCCAAAATGAAAATGTAGCATTAAATTTCAATTTTCAAGAGTGTAGCAATTAAGAGAGACCCTGTACCCATTTTATCTTGTCTGTGAAATCTGACAGTTAAACTGGAGAAAGAAATCTACACCCTAATTGCTGGCATTTGTTACGCATTTGTGTTTCTCCTGTCTGTACAGTCAGAATTTTTAAAGCCATGATTGATGCTGTATATGTCTTTGCAATGACTGGATTTCCCAAGGGAGAATAACTATCATGCTTGTAAGAAAAAGGGACAAGAGAGGTAATTTTGACTGAGCAATTGTATAAAATGGGTGATAGCAATTTGGTGCCAATACAGAAGCAAAAAAATTCTAAGGACGCTGGAAATATTCAGGTCTGGAATAGTGTGGGGAGAAAGAAATCAAGTTGGGTGAGATGAAAAGCAGGTCGATGTCAGTCACCCACCCCACACTATTGCTCAAAACTACACCCAACATGTCTGGAGGTGTAAAGCGCAAGTGAGCCTCAACTGAAAGTTAACGTGGAAACTCTTGGGGAAAATGCACAAGTGCGCTGAGGATATTAAAAAATGTAAACTAAATATTTTCTCACAATACATTGTACAGTGGTCAGTGGAGGTAACTTCATTGTGTTCCTAACAATGTATTACGGTGTGTGCATCATTCTGTATCGTATTATGACTGGAATGAGAGTTCACTGTCTTTACCCAGCTGCACACTGCTCTGTGGGTCACAACATGAATTTAATTGTTTACCTGGTCCCCAGTATGGCTAATTATATCTTTTTCTGTAAAGGACTTAGAATAAAAAGATCCTCCAACCAGGTTTCTTTAGTTATTGATTTTATTATAAAATTAAACTTACTCTACAATGATGCAGTAGAAATATTTACCATTGTGAATAACCGAAAACACATTAACATGCACCAAATAGAGATAAACAAAAAATGAATCTCTGTCCTCAGCCATCCACTTAGAAAATATCCATAGCCAATAAGTGTTGGCTCTTGAAGACGAAAAGGACAAGGTTTGTGATGTTCAATTAGCTATCTGTCTGACATTCTGACATATAAAGATAAATGTCACTGAACACATGCTGTTGTTGCTGGGCACCTTTTTTAGGCGCAGTCATTCAGAAAATTTCAGTAAACTCTTCCAGGAGCTTCTCACGTGAAAGCAGCTGGACTAGGGCTTCAGATTTCACATTGGACCCATATCAAGGATTTATCAGAAATAGGAGAGCTAATCTGAGGAGCAACTTATCTTCACCAGCTCATCATCAACTACTCAAACAATATCCAGAGCAGATACAGCAACATGACGGTCATAAACTCTGGTGTGAATTTCAGGTAAACAGGCATTTATCAAGATATGATTATCAAGAGATGCCTTGTTTAATGTGAGTTCCAATATCATTTTATTCACCTCCTTGAGATAAACCATCCAAGTATCCACAATCATTGATAAGGCCTCAAAGTTATCAACCGTCAAGCCTTCATAATAGTTCTCCCCTTCAAAACATTTTCAATGTTTCATTGCCAAACTGTAGACAAAATTAAAACAAGTATAAAAATCATTTACTAATGCTTATTCCTTTATATCTAAACTCTGATACATTCTTGGTACTTGGATAGTTCAAACTAGGCTGCATACTTGAAAGAGCATCAATAGTTACCTTGTTCACATTGAGGGGAAGAATAATCATTTAAGTGATAAGACTATAATCACAAACACCACTATAACAACCTTGCATCATCGTTTTAGAAATTTCCCACTAAGTGTAAGGGGGTTAGATTAATATAAATATCAACATTTCCCTCTATCTTTGATGGACGTGCAATTCAAAATGTTTACAAGCCAGTTGTAATTCTACAGTTTCCTTTCCCACTATAGAATATCTCTTTTGGTGTCAATTTAGCATTTTAGAAAAATATTCCCCTGGCTTCTCTATGTCTGACTCATCAATTTTGTAATAGAACCACACCTACACATAAATCACTTGGATTGATCTCTAGCTTTGAAGGGTTTAGTGAAATTAGGGGCAGCCGACACAAATTGATTGATCAGAAATGGTTTCTAGCCTCTCAAAAAGCTGCCTTGGCACTCCCCAACCACTTGGATCTCTAAAGGTTGCATATCTGTCAGTGGAGCAGCTTTAATGTTGAAGTTTGACAGTAGAAACTACAGATCCCTAAATATCTGATAATTTCTCATTTTGTTTTAGAGGCAGAGAACTCCAGCGAAGCATTTACTTTTGTTTTTCTTGGCAGCAGTTGCCTTTGCCCATTCTTATGTCCTAAGTAGATTGCTTTAGCATAGTCCAGTAATTTTCAAAATAGAGCTACTAGAAGATCTAATGGACAATTCCAAGTGTTACTATATATCATTACACCAGCAAGGTAAATACACAATTAAGAATAGTGATTATCACTTGATTATCAGTCTCTGGAAAGTGGCTGGAGTATTTTCTGGCTCTGGAAAGCAACATCTGGTGTTACAAAAGCTGATATCTCTTAAGCTTGTGCCTTAAAGGAATCTGTCAGTGTCACTTTAGAAAATCTATCTTAATAAGAAATTTGGTTGTGTCAATCTTATCAATACAGTTTTTCAAGCATGGAATTAGGTCAAAATCTGCATTTGTTACTACATTGACCTTTCTGCAGTCCACGCAAAATCTGTTTGAACCTCCGGGTTTGCTTGCTTACATGACTGGGGGAAGTTCCAGCTACTTTGACTGGGTTTAATAGGGTGATTTTCCACCATGTGTCGATTTCTGATTACACCTAGCCCTGTTTCTCTGGACCTAAGTAATAAGAATTCTGTTTCTTAAAGAGAATCCTCCTCCATCACATCCCATAGGTTAAAGTTGTAAACTCTGTTTTATCCCTCCAGATACCTTTAAATTCTGGGATTAGGCTTGTCAGGTCTCCTCACTGTTCTACATCTAAATATCAAAGCATCATGTATAACCTCCCCAGCTGTTCAATGTTGACTGACTCAATAATAGGAGATTCAATTTAGGAATTTCTGAACCTCCTTCTGTCTCATTGTCACAATTTTTCTCTCATCCTGCACTGTCCTAACTACCTGACATACCCGTGCTTGCTTATACCTTCTGCCTTTGGTGATTTTGCTTCAGCATTTTATTGTGATTCATCCTCAGTTTTTGGTGATCTGAGGTGTCAATCAAGTAATTTCGCTTACCATTCTTTTTGACTACTAAATACGAACCATTAGGATGTCTGTGGGTGGTATACTGAAGACATTGTTACACTCAGCCTATTCTTAACATTCTCAAAATGTCTAGACAGAAAACAGGAACTGTGATCCAAGTGGAACTCCATCTGTAATCTGTCCTGAGTGAAGACCTGGGTTAATCCCTCTATGTTACTAGAGGATTAAATGTTCTTGAGGGAACGGTCTCTGGAAACTGAGCAACCATATCCATATCAGTAAGAATACACGGGTATCCCACTTTCATTTCAGGTAAAGATGCCACATAGTCTGTAAACATCATAGTTCCTCAAAAACTGGTCTGTGAAGTAGAGGTACCAGTTTGATTTCATGTTGGGGTTTTCTCCGCATCGGGGATGAATGTCACGTTTTACAAAAGTGCATAATGTCCCTGTGAAAACTTGAACAGTAAGGATGTTGACTTTTGCATTCTTGGATCTTCTGGATCCCTTTTTTGTTCTACATTAGAAATGTTTTGACTTATCGTTAATATCCCTAGATATTTGGGTGGCATCACTATCTGGTGACCCACTGCCCATGTTTTCACTACAAGTCTGTAAGGAGGAGTTCACTTCATTAGAATTCCATTTTTATTGTGCCATTCTGGAACTTGATCAGTTTCAACTCAATTTGAGCTGACTGGGCTATTTTACTTAATTCTGAAGCTCAGCAAGTCAATTTCTGCCTGTAATTCTGCACTGAGAACAACTTTTCTTGCTACCTCATAATCCACAGAAGCCTCCTCAGTAAGAAAGGCAAAACTCTTAAAATTTTTGCCTGTTGACCTGCTTTGATTGAGCAGTGCCCAGTTTTCTTTTGGCCACATCATCTGCTGAGCTGCGAAAGAAATAAAAAATGTCCCAGCATCACTTTAATCAAAATTAGTGAGGGTTTAGGTTCAGATTTTGTCTTGCCAGAACGGTCCCCAATTCAAGGACTCCTTTAGTACTTTCAGCCTTTTAAGCTGGTAGTCCCTCACTTGCTTTCTTTCTCCCTGCTGTCTCACTTTTTTTCTTCTTACCCCTGCAATTCTAGTTCCAGCTTCCTAAGAAGTTTTTGTTTCCATTTCCCCTGTCACTGAAGTCTGGCAGCATCTGTGAAGAAAAAAATCAGACTTAATGTTTCAGGTCCAGTGAATTGATTTTTGTTGTCATTCCTACTCAAAAACTGGTTATTTTGTTTCAATTTCTTGTTCAAGATGCTACCTCTGCAACTGAATTCCCAGTCACTGAATTGAATTACCATCTGGAATGCCTTGGCTCTCTTCCAGTTACAAATGCTACGCTATTTCCCCAATTATATCTGCTTTCCTGGCCCCTGCTTTTAATTTTAACATCAACTTTTCTGCTTTGTTCAATGAAGATTCGTAAACTAGTTAACACAACTTGTAATATGTGTATATATGGGTATCTGTTAGATCAGGTAGCTGTACGGCTGGTTTGCAATGCAGAGTGATGCCAACAGCAACCATTTAATTTCTGTGCCAACTGAAGTTACCATGAAGGGCTCTCTTTCTAAAGCTGTCCTCTCGCTACAGGTGTGCTGACCCTCAAGTTAGACCACGACCAGTCATCTCTCTCCAATGAGCAAGTAGCCCGATGGTTTGGTAAGGCTATGGTGGCTTTACCTTTTTAGTTTTCATATGAATACGTTAATATTTACCCCTCTACCCTAAATCACGCACACAAACACACACACATCTACTGGGTGAAGAATTACAAAAATGGGTTTCCCTCTGTGGCGATTCACATTTTAAAATTATATTTAGTCAATTTGTCTTTCTTCTTGAAGGCAGAGAGTATACGTTTTAAGCTGCTCAGATGGCTATCTGCCTGACTTCTGCCAGACAAAGACAAAGATATCACTGAACACATGCGGTTCTTGCTGGTAACATTCACGAATGCAGCTATGCAGGTAAATTGATCAACTCTTTCAGATGCTTTTCATGAGAGAGCAGCTTAATCAGGACTCTGGGTACCACACTGGACTCTCAACAAGGATTTTTTTCCAGAAATGTGAGAGCTAAACTGGGAAGTTTCTTTCCTTAAGCAGGCTGGTCACCAACTGTTCCATACAGTATCCAAAGCAGGCATTGCAAACTGACAGTCATGAATCCAGGCAGGGTGTCTCCTATAAACAAGTGGCTATCAATGAAAGATGTGACTACACAAGAAAGTTCCTATGTCCTTTCATTCACCTCTTTAAAACAAAAAAAAGTATCCACAATCCTTCAAATGCAAATCAGCAAAATGTAGCAAATACCAACCTTTGTAACAATAGTAACTAGGATCTTTGGTTCCAAGGGAGATTATTGCATACATTCATTTTCTTTCCCAATCTTAACTCATGCACTACAGCAGTATAGATATGATTGTATAATGTACTTTACATGTCCTAATTAATGTAATTTTTCATACAATTGCATTGCATATCTGGTTATTCCAATTTTAGGTGTTTGATTTCAGACCAAAGTATTTCTTTCTTTCAACCGCCTGATGCTAGGAAGGCTGCATAAATTGTCTATTTCCAGTTGCTCTATGATATTAGTGACACAAGAACTCTCTTTTAAAAAATACTGTAAGCCTTGTGGCAATAGTGCTCATTTGTGGGGATTTCCAGGATTCTGACCTAGTAATGCTAATGGCCCTGCAATGTATATTTATCTATGGAATTCCTTGCCCAGTGAAGTAGTTGACGCTACTTCAGTAAACGCTTTTAAGAAAGAGGTAGATTTTTTTTGAACAATTAAGGAATTAAGTGATACGGTGAAAACGCGGGTAAGTGGATCTGAGTCCACGAAAGGATCAGTCATGATCTTATTGAATGGCGGAGCAGGCTCGAAGAGCCAGACAGCCTACCCCTGCTCCTAGTTCTTATGTTCTTATGTATGTCCACCTAAGGATAATGAGAGATTTGTTGGAACATAGGAACTCCATTTGCCGTTCTTTGTCATTCTATTTATAGAAACCATAGGGCTTGGGTATACTGCAGGACTAAGTCTAGTTTATGGCTCTGTATCCTGCAGGTATTATATTTTATAGTCACACTGTGTAGATATTGAGTCCAGTGACAGAAAGGCATAAAGAGAGATTTTTAAGTAACTCCTTGAAAACATACCTTTTGGAACAATCTTTCAGGCAACTGCTCTAACCTTTCTATGAAGCTCAGTCTCACTGTTTGTCTCCAAATCCTGCTTTGAAGTGCCATGAGTCTTGAAACTTTTTACTGCATTAATGTGAGATACAAAAGTTAGTTGTCCTCATAGGAAGTCATTCAGGTGGAATCTTCTGTCCTGATTGTTTTTATAAGTTTGATAAGATCATGTCATGAGAAACATAACAAATAAGAGCAGGAGTGGACAATATGACTCATTGGACCAGCTCTGTTTTTCAGTGCGATCATGACCAATATTTGGCTTCAACTTCATAGTTGTGCCAGCTTCTCATGTCCCTTGATGCTCTTGGGAGACTACAAATCTTGGCCTTAATTGTATTCCGTTATGGAACTTCCATATTCCTCTGGGATAGAGGATAGGGATAGACAATTTCACAATATTTTGAATGAAGAATTTTTTTGTTTTTAGGTGATCATCCCATTGTCTTATAACATAGCTCTTCATGTTCTAGATTCCTCAGTCAGGGGAAATACTCTTTATATCCTGTCAAACCCATTCCAGAATTTTGTATGTTTCAATAAGAGAGCCTCTTTCTTATAAACTGCAGAGAATATAAATCCAGTTTACTCAGCCTGTCATCAAAGGGCAATCTTTGTATCTCAGGGACGACTCTGGTGAACTTTTGCGTACTGTTGTGTACAGTTCTGGCCACTTTACTACCAGAAGTATGTGGATGCTTTGGAGAGGGTGCAGAAAACATTTACCAGGATGTTGCCAGGTATGGGGGATTTCAGTTATGAAGAAAGGTTGGAAAGACTGGGTTTGTTTAAACTGGAACGCAGACGGCTGAGGGGCAGCCTGATAGAAGTTTATAAGATTGTGAATGGTATGGATGGAGTGGAAAGTTTCAGGCTTTTTTTCCCAGGGTGGAAGGGCCAATTACTAGGAGACACAGGTTCAAGGTATGAGGGGGGAAGTTTAAAAGATGTGCAAGGTAAGTTTTTCACACAAAGGGTGGTGAGTACCTAGAACACGCTGCCAGAGGAAGTGGTAGAAGCAGAAACACTAGCAGCATTCAAGAAGCAACTGGAGGAATACATGAATAGGAAGGGAATAGAGGGACATGGATGCTGTAAATGTAACAGTTCCAGTATGGAAGGGCAAAATTTGGTGGTACAGGCTTGGAGGGCCGAAGGGCCTGTTCCTGTGCTTTATTGTTCTTTGTTCTTTAAATGTATTGCTTCCGATGCTGATCCTTCCTTAAATATGAAAACCAATTCTACATGTGATATTGCATGCGTGGACTCACCAAAGCCCTGAACAATTAGAGGAAGAATCTTTATTCTTGTTTTTCTGCTCCTTGTAATAAAGGCCAATGTGCCATTTACCTTCCGAACTGTATTTTCCATTCAGTTCACCCAAATCTCTCCAATCATGATTAGCATTGATAAATTTTGGTGTTTTACCACCAATGTAAATAACCATCTCACAGTTCTGTGCATTATATACATTCTCCTGCTTTTCTCATTCACGTGACCACTCTATATCTCTTGGCAACCTCTTTAGATCCAGCTCACATGTTGAATTCCCATCTAGCTTTGTATTCCCAGCAAACATTTCTTCTGTCTTTTTGTCCACATTGTTACTAAAGATGGTCAACAGCTGAGGTGCATGACTGAGCCCTGTGGCTCTCCACCAGTTGTCAACATATCCCTTGTCTTTGCTTTCTGTCCTTTCAGCAATCTATTATCTGCACTATACCACCTGCGCTGTATGCCCTCATTTTGTGTGGCACCATAGCAAGTGGCTTTTTAGAGTTCAAGTGTGCTGCACCTGCTGGTTCCCTTGATACCCCCCTACCAGTTACAACCTCAACAAAAAGTCTAATAAATTAATCAAACATGATTTCTTTTTCACAAAGCCATGTTGACTTTGATTGTACTGTGATTTTAAAAATGCATTGGAAGATTTCATTAATAATAGATTTCAACATTTCCTGATAACAGGGAACTGCAGCTCAGTTAGCTTGTTTTCCCTCTCCCTCTGATGAATAACAGTACCACGTGTGCTAACTTCTTTCCAACCTGCCAAGTCCATTCTGGAATTGAGGGAGTTTCAGAGAATTATGCCCATGCATCCTCTTATTCATTATCATTGCGATAATCTCTTAAAACCCAAGAGTGTGAATCATCGAGCCCTGAGGCTTTGTTGGAATTTATTCCCTTAAATTTCTCCAATGCTTTTTCCCTGTTGCTATTAATTGCCTTTTTCTTCACTCTTTTTAGCCCCATAAATTGTCTAATTCCACTCTATAATTTATGTCTTTTACAGTGAAGATTGCACAGCAGTTTTGTCACTGTCATTGCAATTTTCCTTGTGATTTACTCCTGTCTCTGCCTTTAAGGGCCCGATGTTTACTTTAGCTTGTCCTTATTATAGACTTGTCCTTTGTTATATTCCTGGTAAGTTTACCCTCATAATCTTCTTTTTGTCTTTTTACCAACTCTTTGCTTGTTTCTAAAACACTTTCAATCTTCAGACTTGGTAGTTTTTTTTAAACATTTTAAACATCCATCCAATTTATTGCTGTCCTTAACTACCTCAGTAAAACATAAATAAATCTCCCTGCTGAGTAGTTTTATTGTAGAATGTACTACTGTTGAACATTTTGAATTGTTTCTTTTGGATCGCTATATTTGCATCTAACTAAGTGTAATGAAGCTGTGAAGTTTATAGATACCAGACTTTTTATTGACTGGCACCCAAGGGACCAGGAGTGTGCGCTTGATCAAATACTCTTGATAATTAAGATATAAGCATAACTGCAGTAAACCCTGACCGAGTGAAGCTTCGAGACATCAACATCCCTCAAAAAATCTATGTAAAAACTTCGACATGCCCCCTAAAATCAATATAAAAGCACACAGTAAGTAACAGAAACGTAATGCAGGGGATGTATACATCACTGTTATACGTTACAACATAAATACTCGGACATCGCAGTAGATCATGGTTTTTGTGATTTATAATTTTTGTCAGTTTATCAAGAGAGCCAGGTGATAAGATGCCAGGTAAAATTATGTTTGCTGTATTTGTACCTCAAGATTGTTAACTGCAAGTTTGGGTTCTTGGAATTCCAAGTTTAACACATGGTTTGTCGAGAGATAGTAGGAACTGCCGATGCTGGAATCTTAGATAACAAGCTGTGGAGCTGGAGGAACACAGCAGGCCAGGCAGCATCAGAGGAGCAGGAAAGCTTACGTTTCGGGTCTGGACTCTTCTTCAGAAATGGGGGAGGGGAAGGGGGTTCTGAAATAAATAGAGAGGGGGGGTGGCGGTCTTAGAAGGTGGATAGTGGAGCAGATAGGTGGGACAGAAAGTGGACAGGTCAAGGAGGCGGGGATGAAGCCAGTAAAGGTGAGTGTAGGTAGGGAGTTGGGATGGGGGTTGGTCAGTGAGGAGGGAGGGGCGGGTAGGTGGGAGAGAAGACGGACAGGTCAAGGAGGCGGGGTTGAAGCTAGTAAAGGTGAGTATAGGTAGGAAGTTGGGGTGGGGATTGGTCAGTGAGGTGGAAGGAGCAGATAGGTGGGAGAGAAGACAGACAGGTCAAGGAGGTGGGGATGAGAGGGGGTGCTGGTCTTGGGATGAGGTGAGGGGTGGGCAGATTTTGAAACTAGTAAAGTCCACATTGAGACCATTGGGTTGTAGGCTTCCAAAGTGGAATATGAGGTGCTGATCCTCCAGTTTCCAGGTGGCATCGTTGTGACACTGGAGGAGCCCCAGGATGGACATGTCGTCCAAGGAGTGGGAGGGGGGAGTTGAAGTGGTTCGCGACTGGGAAGTGTTGTCGTTTGTCGCGAACCGAGCGTAGGCGCTCCACAAAGCGGTCTCCGAGCCTCTGCTTGGTCTCCCTGATGTAGAGGAGGCCACATCGGGAAAGAAGATACTATTGACCACATTAGTGGATGTGCAGGTGAACAATGTGCTCGAAGTTAACAATTAGCTTTTTCAAACTACAATAGTCATAATTTCCAAGCAAGAAGAAATGGACCAGAATTCCCTGGGAACCACCTAGAAATCTTAGTGGGGATAATGTTACTCTTTATTGTCTGGGCTAGGAAGTCAAGACAGAAATCTGTATCAAGCTACAAAGTGCCAAGAAGTCTGTTGATGGAATGACATGTGCTAAGTAGAGTTCCTAAGAAAATGAGCTTTAAAGCAATACAGTTGTCATAGCATAAGAAATACTAATCCCAGAATGGACTGTTTGGATGCAGTTGGTAGAAAAGAAGCGTAGTATTATAAAAAAAGAGAATTGAAGCTGCATCATGTAAAAGCTAAGTCACGTCCATAATAACGATGATAATTAAGAAAGAGTTATTTACAATTCCAGTAGGTCAGTTGAAATTTTAATTACTTCAAGCCCATCAAATTATTAAAAAAGTAAAAGGTCTCTCTTGGAAACGAGCTGGACTGGGTCTTGCTATAATATTTATTATCTATACTTATTCTAATACAAAGGTTTTGTTTCTGTTCAATCTATAAAGACTGCTTGGGTTTTTTTTTAACTGTGTTTAAATGCCTTTGAATCTGTGGTATAAGGGAACTTTTTTTTCTTGTGTACCTTCATTTCTGTTGTTAATGAATTTTTTTTGTTTTGTTGTTAAAACAAAGGCTGCTGCATTGATAACTTGACAACAAAAGAAGAGATCATCATTGATCTATCCAGCCAGGTTCCTGCCAGAGATCTGAGTTGGCTGATACTCATATTAAGTGTGCATTATCCTGTATGAACAGGGCCAGTAGATCATAATAATTGGGAGCCTGTCAAAGATTTTTGAATTAGATTATGAAGTATTGCCAACATATAAAGCAGTTGGCTATGGGGAAGTTTATTACCTGACATTTCAAGGTGGCTCCAAATGTTGCTCAGAGATTTTTGGAAGTGGAAGATATAAGTGGATTATTTTAAGATAGTTGACTGAAGCAAACAGGAGAGATTTAGTAGATAAATTAAAGGTAGATATAAAAGCAAGATCTTAAAAGTATGAGATATTTCAAGTGATTAAATAATACTTAGAATTGGTAGAAAGAAAACCTGAAACTAGGATGTCCAATTAAGGCTAGTTAAGATGCAGTTAGAAATGAAAAAAAAAACTAGACTTCACGAAAAAGAAATGAAGAAGACCTGAAATTTAGGCGAATGAAAAGTTGGGAATAATGGAAAGCCGGGAAACAGACAAGCAGAAAGAAAATAAAACAGTGAGATGAAATTAAAATGGCTTGAACTACAAGGAGAACAGGAAATTAGAGAACTAGAGTTAACAAAAAAAACCTATAATAAAGAAGGAAGAATGAGGTAGTAGCTATGATGGTGATTCTGATTTCATTTAATCAAGAATCCATGCTTAGTTGTGAAATTGAATGATGATGCAGTCAAAAGGTAATTTCGCTTATTTGAGAAAATATCTAAACAAGTAGTTGAAAAAGGTTTGGACCTTAATATTACAGAGTGTTGACAGGCACAGCTACGATAGTTTACATCATTTTAAAGGTTCTTGAGTAGATTTGTAGCTCGGGTTGTGGATGTTCTAGTTGGTTTGCTTGCCGAGTTGGTTCGTTAGCTTGCAGACGTTTCATTACCCTGCTGGGTAACATCATCAGTGCAGCCTCCGATGAAGCGCTTTTGTGTTTTCCCGCCTGGTATTTAAACTCTGGGGTCCATTGGAATTGGTTACCTCATTTCCGTTTGTTCTTCGCAGTGATGGGTCTAATTCTACATGTTTATTGATGGCCTTCTTGGTAGAGAACCAGGCCTCTAGGAATTCCCGTGCTTGTCTCTGTTTGGCCTGTCCTCAACCTCTGATGTTGTCCCAATCGAACTGGTGGTTCTCCTTATCTGTGTGAATGGAGATAAGTGAGTACTGGTCATGTCCTTTTGTTGCTAGTTGGTGTTCATGTATTCTTGTGGCCAGTTTCCTTCCTGTTTGTCCAATGTAAAAACACTATCTAAACGAGCGACAAAACACTGCAGCAACCCGGAACTACGCCAAAACGAAGAAGAATACCTCTACCAAGTATTTAAGGACAACAGATACATGAACAGCTGGATTCGACGATGCCTATCACACAAACAACAACAGGAAGATACAGTACACCCTGACACACTTGTCACGTTACCATACATCAAGAACATATCCAAACTGACCATAAGACCTCTACGACCATTGAGCATCAGAGTGGCACACAAACCTATGCCAACCCTATGCCAACTGCTAACCCCTTACCCACTATGGACAGAACCAACGTGATATACAACATCCTATGCAAAGACTGCGACAAACATTACATTGGACAGACAGGAAGGAAACTGGCCACAAGAATACATGAACACCAACTAGCAACAAAAAGACAGGACTAATACTCATTCGTCTCCATACACACGGATAAGGAGAACCACCAGTTCGATTGGAACAACATCAGGATCCTCGGACAGCTCAAAGAGAGACAAGCACGGGAATTTCTAGAGGCCCAGTTCTCCACCAAGAAGGCCATCAACAAACACATAGAACTAGACGCTATATGTACACCACTGCGAAGAAAAACCGGAAATGAGGTAACCAATTCCAACATAGATTAAATACCAGGTGGGAAAACACAACAGCGCTTCATCGGAGGCTGCACTGATGATGTTACCCAGCAGGGTAATGTAAGGTCTGTGAACTAATGAACCAGCTTGGTGAGCGAACCAACCACAGCATTTACATCACTTTGTCAGAAGAACAATCTGCAAACTATGAAATTATCAGAGAGGCAATATTCAATGCTTGTGAGCCTGTATATCAAGATTATCAATTGCAATTTAAGACTACAAGAAAGCAACCAAATCCAACATTTGTGGATTTGCAAGTTGTTTAGAACCCTCACTGATTTTTCATTATTTTTATTCTTTTATCAATTTTGAATTGTGAGCTGAAATGACTTGTGGACTTTGGGACAACTTGCGGTAAAAAGGAAAAGAACACACCAAATAAGCTTTATTTGTGAGCCCAGGCCAGGAGGCTAATTGGAGGCTGAACTTGATTAAAAAGGTTTGAACGGACACATCGACCCCTGGAGGAGCTTTGTGTCTAAACAGATCGCAGAAGTTGGTTATTAACAAGGTCAGGACTTGTAAATTGTTTCCAGCACCTCTGGAAGAGACCCTACATTCAAGCAGATGGCAGTTCCTGAATGGAAATTGAGACCTCAGGAGGGTAGAACCACAATTAAAGTTTCTTTTTACTATGTTTTCAGAGAGATGGTTCTGGGCTGTAGGTGAGACGGCATGAAGATTTCAAAGCTCCCTGCCTAATCTGTTACATCAGCTTCCAGAAGCCCAAAGAGTAGAAAACTGTGTTTGATACATTGCTACCTTTGCCTGGGTGAACTGAAAAGGTGGCCTTGATCATCGTTTCAGAAAAAAGCAGCCAAAGAATTGGCATTTATACTTGTGAAACAATGAATTGTGAAAACCACTTAAGTAATCTGGCCAGTTTTGTTAATTTATTTCATTTGTTCTTTAATTGTTTGTTTGTTTGACTGTCTTTTTGTGTGAATGGGGGATGCAAACAAATGTTCTGTGTTTTAAGCAAGATATTAATCAGCTTAACGTGTGTTATTCAATTTTCTCTCTGTTAAAAGTATTGTGTTTTAAATAAATAATTATTTTGTTTAAGATACAAAACTGGTGTCTGGAAATTAAATATTTGCAAAGCTGGGATTGGTTATTCAAAAGTCTGGCTAGGAACCATTAGACTGACTATCTGGGGATCTTTGACAGTTTAATTCCACTGTGTTGCGAATACAGAAGCAGAAAGGCTGATTTCGTGTGGCTGTCTGTCTCAGTGTTGTAACAAACTAAGAAAGAAGTGCTGTGGAATCAGTGGTTAGGTCACTTGCATGAGATAAAATGTTTGAGAATGTTAGGGAAATTATGATTATGGAAGAATTTGCATTCTTGCAAATTTTACAACTTACTTAAGTAAATGTCAAGAATTCAAAATCTTAGAAGCAGCCATTCTGGCAGACACCAGTGATATTGCTCCTAGATAATTGTAAGTGGGGAACTGATTGTTTGGAAACCTGCAAGGAATTTGGAGTAGTAGAAAATTGGTGGTCAAAAGAGGAACTAATTTTGAAGAACAGATGAAAAGTATGTCAGAGTAATTAAGGAGAAATGCTGGAACCAAAAAGTGAGATAAAGAAATTACCATGCTTTCATTGTAATGAGACCAAATGTACCAAAGTGAATTGCTGGTAATTAGATGTGAAAACAATTGTAGTAGCAAAAAAATCTGAGGACTCTTCAGAAAAGCAAACAGCAGGAAACAAAGTGGGCACTAAAACTACGGCTGTGACGCAAAGAGAAAATGTTTCCTTACAATATACAATGAAGGGAAAGATAGTCACAAAAATTATATTCAGATTTCAAGGAAAAGCAGACTGTGAACATTCTGAAGATTTGATATCAAGAGGTGATGCCGGGAATGCCTTGTATATTGAATCAAGGAGCGATCTCTTGTGGTGCAGTTGCAGTGTCCCTACCTCTGAGTCAAAAGGCCTAGGTTCAAGTCCCACCTGATCCAGAGGAGCATAATAACATCACTGAACAGGTGGATTAGAAAATATCATAAAGATGTTGAAAGACATTGGAGCAAGGCAGTCACTGCTGCTGGCTGATGCTGTTTGTTTTCCAGAGGGACTAATGAAAAAGAAAATATTAATTGGCGGTTTGCCTAGCGGTTCCAAACGAATCTTATAATACAGAATGAAATTAAAGAGTGACTTAGTGAGTGGAGAAGTTGTAGTGGGAGTAACGAGACAAATTGCTATAGAGGGAGGTGAATTTATTTTGTGAAAATAACCTGAAAATAACTTCAGCAGAATACTTTGGATTTTAATGAGCAAACTATTACACCTGTGGACAGAGATCTTGATTTATGCAATGGGGAGATTTTGGAGGTAAATGAGAGAAATGAACTGAAGTGCTCCTGTCTAACAATTGAGTAGATGACTGTTATTGATTCTAATATCAGAGACTGCATTAATAAGATCAGTCTGAGAATGATGTGTTTCAAGATCAGAAATATTCAAAGGCACGATATGAAACCAGAGAACCAATTGTGGCTATGACTACTGGAAAGCTACGTTGTGGAGACTTGGAGAAGCTTGTAGAACAGTGCTTTGAACAAGATGAAAAGCTATCTCCAATCAATGAAGCGTATTTTGCTGTCTCACATGTTCCAGTTGGAAGTGAATCTCAAACATGCATGATTTCTGCTACATCTGATTCCTACACCATGTTGGATTCTGATAACGTCATCACTAGTGAAATGGTTCCTGAAAATGATGCAGTTATAAAAGGAAAGACTGAATTCAAAGATGCAATTACAGTTGGCTACTATTTAATGGAGTTCTGAGGAAGGGTCACTGGACCTGAAACGTTAACTCTGATTGCTCTCGACAGATGCTGCCAGACCTACTGAGCTTTTCCAGCAATTTCTGTTTTTTTGATTCGAATCAGAAGTAACTGAAAAGGTCAAATATCCAGAAACAAAACTTGTTCGCTGTGCCATGTTATGCAAAAGTATTCAATCTGGCCATTGATTCCAGCAATATCGCTGTTGGAGCTGTTTTACTGCAAGATGATGAGATGGGAATTGAATGAGCTGTCAGTTATTTTTCAAAGAAACTGAACACAGCAACAGAAATTTTCGACGATGTAAAGTTCCATTTGGTCTTGTTGGCTCCACATCATTTTGAAATATACGTTAGTAACAACACTGGAGAAATTATTTCGATGAATCACTTTCTTAATAAGTTTTTCAGGACAAAACATGAGGGATTTTTGCTGGAGATTAACCAAGCCTATAATTTTTTTCCAAAAAATCATGTGCGGAAAAAGAAAATGCTGTGGCAGACACTTTGTTGAGACTGCTCGCAGCAAGAGTCCATGTCTTGTGTAAAAATTATCATTGCACCACTCATTGTATGTTTATTGTTAACATTTTACTACTGTTAACACGACTGAATTAGTGGTAAGGTAATTTTGATCTGTCATGAAAAAGGGTTTTACATATAGATTTTTATTTCTTCCCTGGGATGGTGAGATGAAACTTGTATATATTTTAATATAGCTTCCTGCAAGTTTAGGTTCTGTGAATTCATAGAAGTACATAAAATAAGATACTCAAATTCATAACATGTTAAACATATGGATGTGCCTGTATGGTTGGAGTTAATTATTAGCTTTTACAAACTAAAATGCCCATAATTCCAAGTGAGAAGAAGTTACCTAGAATTCACAGAGAACTATCCAGAGTGCATAGGCTGGAGTGCCTTCCAGACCCTGTCTTGCATTTTTAGTTTGTGGTGAGAAGTCACTCAAGAGAGAAGCAAAGATCAAGCTCCGAATACTGAGAAGTCTTTTGATGGAGTAGTGTGCTAAGCAACATTCCTAACAAAAGAAGTTTAAATTAATTACATTATCATAGAATAAGAAGTTATTATATATCCCACATTAATGTGTTGGGTTACAGCCAGTGTAAAGGAAGTAAAACTGTTTTTGAAATTTTTACGAAAAGAAGAAAAGGAATTGAAGCTTTGTGAGGGATAGAATGACAGTGGAAGGAAGCTAAACCAGGACCATAACAACTGAGCAACAGTGCTGTACAATTCCAGTGTATGAGTTGAAATTTTAACTACTTCAAGCCCATCAAAAGAAGGAAAGAAATGAGTGGGACTGGGTCTTGCTAGAAGCACAGCACTAGATATTCTTAGAATTGTAAAAACATTTGTAAGCTGTAGCAGGACGTACTGATTTTGATGTAAAGCTGTCGTTGCTGTTCAATATGAAAAGTCTGCTCTGGTTATTTCTACTTTGTGTTTGAATCTGTGTTACATGGGAATAGTGA
This sequence comes from Rhincodon typus, assembly GCF_021869965.1. Classification (NCBI taxonomy): domain Eukaryota; kingdom Metazoa; phylum Chordata; class Chondrichthyes; order Orectolobiformes; family Rhincodontidae; genus Rhincodon; species Rhincodon typus. Next base: position 126,419,839 of record NC_063333.1, read on the forward strand.
GTTTCTTTTTCTTGTTTATCTTCACTTCTGTTCATAAACATTTTTGTTTTATTATTAAAACAAATACGGCAACATTTTGTGCTTATGTTTTAGTAAAAAAAACACTTCCATAGTAAGAAAAATTACGATCCATCCAGCCAGGTTCCTGTCAAGGACCTGTCTTGTCTTGTACAAACATCAGCTGAGCTTTACCTTGTAACAATTGAGGCTGCTAGGTCATAATTTAATTAGTGTGTCAAATTCCTGATCTGAGACAATTTGTTTGTTCTTCAAGGTGAAGATTGAAATAACTCAACATAGGCTGGTATCCTTTCACCAAATCATAGACCCTCACTCCTCCACATCACCAGCTAAACTTCTGCAAAATTCTTTGGAACCACTTAATGCAACATGTTCTTCAGGATCTGCTCTCAGGGGATCAATGTAGTTTCAGAAAAAGAAGTCGAGGGACCACGAATACAGTGTTTGTAATTAGATAACTTTGTTCACGCAAATAGAGTCCTTGACCCTGATTCCGCTCCCTCAGAGCCTGCTCTGAGTGAGCAGGATGTCTGAAACTCCTAACTAAAAACCGAAAGAACTGAGGATGCTGTAAATCAGGAACAAAAACAAAGTTGCTAGAAAAGCTCAGCAGGTCTGGCAGCACCTGCGAAGAAAAAATTAGAGTTAACGCACACCCGAAATGTTAACTCTGATTTTTTTCTTCACAGATGCTGCCAGACCTACTGAGCTTTTCCAGCAACTTTGTTTTTGTGTCTGACACTCCTGTTTTTAACTGTCAGCCCAGACTCCCTGATTGGGGCTGTTAATCTTGTCCAGTCAGGGAACTCATATTCTATGAGGTCCACCTGGCTGACCTTGTTACAATTGCTACAAAAGTGACCAAATTAATCATGTTGGATATTTATGAAAATTGCAGTGGGTATATTGGTGACTATCAAGGCAGATCTGCTCCCACTGATCCGGAACATTCTGTTGCAAAGCGTACAGAATGCAGAAACAATTGAGTTTTGGATGAGTTGCTGGCTTAGAATGTCTCTTTGTGATTTCTGTCTGCATCTGCTATGCTCTAGCATTGGAAGAAGGCTTTTATAATTGCTGTTTATAAAAGGTTGTGCCAAGTGCAGCCATGCTGGGAGAAACACTCCCAGGGCTCAGTCAACCTCCTAATTCCTACGTGATGCCTACATAGTGTACTTGGGGCACTTCCTTCAACAGCCACAAGGATGCATTCCAAACTTGAGCTTGGTAACTGAGTGTCCAGCATGCTTAGTCACATGAAAAGCCTAATGCAGTTTTGGCTGTCTCAGAACGTAGATGTTTGGCATGCCAGCTCAGGTGAACATCTCAGTGTCTGGGATTCTATCCTGCTTCTGGTGGCAACTGCAGTAAGAGTGGTTGAGCTCTTCTTTATGACATCAGGTACAAAACTGAAGCCTTGTGTAGATAGCTCAAAAGAGCGTGCTGCTGAGGTAAGTAAATTTATAAGCTGCTGACTGGTTATGAACTGAAACCTTGAGCTTGTGAGATGGTGCTTTCCTGAAACTGGCTGGTACATTACTTCAGTTTCTTTGCTTTCATCAAAAAGCTGAAGTTGTTACATGCTTTGGAGAAAAGTTCTATGTTACATTGGATGTGTAGCTCTGAACCAGCAGCTAACAGTCATCAGCTAACATGAAATCATAAAGTATTTCCTAGCAGACCTTGACTTCATCTGAAGTCATCTCAGGTTGAGCAGCTTCTCATGCAAATGTTGTCCAATTTCAAGCCAGAATCATCATCATGGAAGCAATCGAAGAGTATAGCAGGGAAAAACATGTAGGACAGGATTATGTCTAGCTCATAGCCATATTTAATTCTATTAGTAACTTGGGGCGAAATCAGACGACTCACCATCCAAGACATGCATAAGAACACTCCTTGGAACTGTTAAACTACATTTCTCAGGAGCTGTTGAATTTCTCCATTTACCTTCCAAATACTTTTGTGGCCAATTGTGTAAGACCTTGACCAAGTGATTTAAAGATCTATATTCTGTTCTTGTCATTTTTTGCCAAAAGTGATCTAATTACAAACACTGTATTCGTGGTTCCTCGACTTATTTTTTCTGAAACTACATTGATTCCCTGAGAGCAGATCGTGTTCAAGATGTTGCATTAAGTAGTTCAAAAGAATTTTGCAGAAGTTTAGCTGGTGATGTGGAGGAGTGAGGGTCTATGATGATTGCAAGTTTGGAGATTTCCTCGTGCTTGTAGCAGTGGACAGTGAAGAGATTGTTAATTTCTTGCAGGAACATTCTTTGCTCCTTAATGACCAAAGGAGTTCAGTGAGCTTCTTGGACCAAGCATTCTTGATGGTGCATTCTAATAGATGGTGCGCCAATTTTGAAGATTTAGTGAGTGAACCCGTGTATCTATTGTAATAACTATGGCAGTGCTGTGGCTATTCAAACTAAACTTATGGTGACTGGGTCAATCTTGAGGGATTGATGTTCATGGATTTGCTGACAGCTTTTGTCCTGTTTTAAATGAAGTAGTTTGAGATATGACTGTTAGTTAAGTGCGCGTTTTATACTTTCTAATATTTGCTGGTTTTGTTATTGATTTCTTAAGTGTACATTCAGGAAATGCCAAGATCACTGGTGAATTTCAATGGAGTGGAGCTTGGGAATTTTAGCTCCATATTATCACTAAGGAATGAGAATGTAATTGCCAGGCCAAAAAATGTCATTCACTTTTTGTTAATTGTGTTTTTCTAATTCACCTGTTGATTGGATGGCATTAGAAATGGCAGAGGTGTAAATGACACTTGTGTTACCCAAGTATTGCATTGACCATCACAACAGACCTATTTTGCAGTAGATGGCTTGACTTTACACAAAGATTTGTTTTCAAATCCAGTAGGATTTTTGTTTGTGCACCCCAGTGATCCCTGGTGGATCGTAATGTTGTCATAAAAATGTCCTGATTGTTTATATCCCAGTGTATTCAAGGAGGTGGCTATAGAGATAATCATTACATTATTGATTAGTTTCCGAAATTGTATGGAATGATCCCTGTGGATTGGAAAGTAGCAAAGTTCAACATTTTGGAAGACAGTAAAAGAGAAAACTGGACTGTGCAGACCTATTTGCTTTACATCAGTAGTAGGGAAAATGATGGAATCTTTTATAAAGGATGGGATAAATAAACACCTGGAAGATCAACCCTGGTTGATAATGATCTTTTTGGACATAGTCAGCATGGATTTATGAATAGGAAATCCTGTTTGATGAACTTGGCTTTTGATAAAGTTCCCCCTAGGAAACTGGTTGGAAAAAATAAAACACACAGGATAGGAGGTAATATACTGGCAAGGGTTTATGATTGGCTATCAAACAGAAAAGGGTCAGAATTAAAGGCTTCATTCTCACAGTGACAGGCTGTGACTAAGTGAGCTACTGCAAGGATCAGTGCTTGGGCCACAGCTGTTGGAGATGGAAGCCCAATATCATATTTACCCATTTGTCAATCATACAAAGCTAAATGGGGATGAGGACAATGTAGAATGGTTTCTGAAAAATTTTGTTCAGGCTTAGTGAAAGGAAAGAACATGGCAATGGAGCATATTGTCGAAAAATGTGAGGTTATCCACTTCAATAGAAAAAGCAGGTGTGCGTGGTATTTCTTAAATGGTTAGAGGTTAGGAAATGTAGATGTATAAAGGGATGTAGGTGTCTTTGTGAATAAGCCACTGAAATCTAACATATATGTGCAGCAAGCTATTAGGAAAGCTAACGGAGTATTAGCCTTTATTGTAAGAGAAATAGAGTACACGAGTAGTGAGTCTTGCTTCAGTTGTATAGGAATACTTTTTGCAGTTTTCATCTCCTCTCTGGTAAGGTATTAATGCTATTGAGGGAGTTCAGTGAAGGTTCCCCAAACTTATTTCTATGAAGAGAGGTTGGGCAAACTGGATCAGTATTCTTCTGAGATGATTTCATTGAAACTTACAAAACACTTAGATTGATAAACAAGTTAGATGTTTCACCCAGTTGGGGAGTCCAGAATCAAGAGATGCCACTTAGGTCCGAGATGAGGAGAACTGCTTTTAGTCAGAGGGTTGTGAACCTATGAAATTCTCTAACAGAGGGGACTGTGGAGGTTTAGTCATTGCTTATGTTTTGGGCAGAGATTGATAGATTTCTGATCACTGGTGTAATGGTGGAAGCATAATCATGTCCGGTTTTGAATGCATTCGTTTTATCAATAGACACTTTATTGACCATGATGTAGAGGCATATTGCATTGGTTACAATTATGTAGCATTCTCAGCAACACTTTCCTCAAGATTCAGGTTCCGTTTCTTTAACATTAATAGATCAGTCGTTCTAATGAAGCTTGTTAGTTTAGAATCATAGAATCCTTACAGTGTGGAATCAGGCCATTTAACCCATCCTGCCCCTCCAAACAGCATCCCACCCCGACCCTATAACCCTGCATTTCCCACAGAAAATCCACCTAGCCCATACATCCCTGAACACTGGGCAATTTAGCATTGCCAATCCATGCGACCCGCATATTTTTGGGCTGTGGGAAGAAACCGGAGCACCCAGAGGAAACCCACACTAACACAGGGAGAATGTGCAGACTCCACACAGTCGTCTGAGGCTGGAATTGAACCCAGGTCCCTGGTGTTGTGAGGCAGCAGTGCTAACCACTGAGTCACTGTGCTGCCCATATCTTGGCTATCCCAACTCTTCAGATTTCACAACCATATCTCCCATTGTGTCCAATAATCGGATCAAGGTATATGAATCTTTGTTCCAGAATTTGCCCATTTACTTCAGTTTTTACTATTAGGGTCTCTTGATTATCACTACTAACTTAATTGTCTCTACATTAAATGTAATCCATGCTCTACACTCCTTGCTTTCACTTTTTATAACAGCTTCCTGCAGGGCCCCTTTCTGACTCTGCAGACAGTACTGTGGGTATGTGGGTCACGTGGGTATTGCAAATTGTTGATGTTCAGCCCACAAATGTTGCAATCCAGTAGATCTTCTGTGTTCCTGAAGATAGCCCTCAATTTACTGATTGAACAGTTTTGGGGGCACAACACCTTGCTGGCACATTTATTTATTTGGAAGCTGTCTGATGAGCCACAAGCAATTCTCATCCTTGCTGACTTGATTCCAGCAGATTCTGAATTATTCCTTTTGATCAGCTTTTTCTAATTGTTTAAGTACTCACTATTTTCTGATGGTAGTCTCTATCAAATGCCTTTTCATTGCCCTTCCTTGTTTCTGTGAGTGTTCCATAGTAAATAAGTTTTCTGCCATAGTTTCAATGAGCTTCATGTTTCAGGCCAGACATTTGCATAACCCAAGGATTTTTTTTTTCTTTTCAAGGATTCTTTTTGTATAAAAAGAAGCTTTTGTCGAAGCTAACGCTTTTGATTTTCATGGACTGCTTACTATCAAGTCAAGAGTGTTGTTTATTGAACTTGTATTAAGTAACCAAAGTGATCTCAGTGTTTCAACATTTCAGCTATATGATGCAGGATGATGTCCATTCTAACAGCACAATATGGCTTTTTTGGATTAGGTACATCATAGGCAGGGAAACCACAGTAAAAGGGGAAGGGAGTCGTCACTGATTAGCTAAGACTAATGTCTGAATAGTGTCTGTTTATCGCCTCTCAGATGAGGCGATTCAATCTCCATCATTCATGACAGTTAGTATTTATGTTATTACAGGCTCTGTCTTTCCCATGCGTCTAACTCCTTTAATAATGGGAACTTGTGTGTTGAACTGTTGCCTGACATGGATAGCTGGATTAGTAAAATTACATTTTCCTGTGCTCTAATTTCTATCGTAATAATTTATTTACCTAATTTACAATACTAAGTAATCGCTACATCATGCTTACATGTTACACAAAAATAGCATTCAATTTTGATGCATTAGTATTATTGTTATAAATAATAAAAATCTTTGGAGGAGTAAGACACCTGAAGGTGCTTTATAAGAGTGTTACAATGCTAAATTAAACAACAACCCATTAGGAAATATCACGGCAGGTGGTTAAAGATCAGTCAGAAAGAGGTTTAAAGGAACATATTAAAGATATGTTAAAGGTAGATAATATATAATAGTAGATAATATATAAGATAGATATATAAAGATATATAAAGATAGACAGGGGTTCAGAGAGGGAATTTTTACTTTAGGCAATTGTAGGTGCAGCCACAATGGAGTGGTTGAAGTTGGTAATCCTGAGGATGCCAGAATTGAATGAGCACAAATATCACAGACTGTTGGGGTCTGGAGGAAACAGTTATTACAGATATAAGGGTCATTGACAAATTATTTTTAAAAAGGTTTGGTAGACCAACAGTTAATGTCTGTCCTTAGTTGCCCTTGGGCAGCCAAGAATCAACCACATCTGAGTCTGGAATCACATGATGCCTGGAACAGGTAAGGATGGCAGACATTAATGAGCCCAATGTGTTTTCCTTTAAACAGCAATGGACAGTGGTTACATGAGACCAGTTTTTTACTTAATCTGTGTCCAAATTTTATCTTATTCAAATTTCAACAATTGCCATATAAAAACCGAAAGAACTGCGGATGCTGTAAATCAGGAACAAAAACAGAAGTTGCTGGAAAAGCTCAGCAGGTCTGGCAGCATTTATGAAGAAAAATCAGGGTTAACGTTTTAGGTGCAGTGACCCTTTCTCAAAACTGATCGTAGCTAGGAAAATGTTGGTTTACACACAGAAAAAAGGGAGGGGGATGGGGTAGGGAATAAACGATAGGATAGAGGATAGAGCCTAAAGAGAGAGAAGAGCAGTTGGATTGACAAAGGAGTTGATAACAATCTGGCTAGGAGGGTGAATAGCTATTAATGCGGACTATTAGAGACGAATAATAGGTAGTGTGTAATGGCAGGCTATGTGATAACAAGGCCTGGTGTGTGGGGTAGTGGGCTAGGACATGGGTGAGTTTAGGCTATAACATTATTGAACTTGATATTGAGCCTGGAGGGCTGCAGGGTCCCCAACCTATCTCCCTCTGAACTGACTGCACTCTGTGTGCTTAGATGTAACCCTGACTTTGTCATTAAGCCTG
>NC_063333.1:126426960-126495472 GCF_021869965.1 Rhincodon typus
CAGGCTTAATGACAAAGTCAGGGTTACATCTAAGCACACAGAGTGCAGTCAGTTCAGAGGGAGATAGGTTGGGGACCCTGCAGCCCTCCAGGCTCAATATCATGTTCAATAATGTTATAGCCTAAACTCACCCATGTCCTAGCCCACTACCCCACACACCAGGCCTTGTTATCACATAGCCTGCCATTACACACTACCTATTATTCGTCTCTAATAGTCCGCATTAATAGCTATTCACCCCCCTAGCCAGATTCGGTCAGACAGTCTACGCTTTGTTTTCCCAATGTACAGGAGACCATATTGTGAGCAGTGAATGCAGTAGACTAGATTCTGGGAAGTGCAGGTGAAGTGTTGCTTCACCTGAAAGGCATGTTTGGGCCCTTAGATAGTGGGGAGGGAGGAGGTAAATGCGCAGGTGTTGCACCTTCGCCGGTTGCAGGGGAAGGTGCCGTGGGGCTGTGGAGAGGTGTTGGGGTTGAGGGAAGAGTGGACCAGAGTGTCCTGGAGGGAACGGTCCCTGTAGAATGCGGACAAGGGAGGGGAGGGGAATATGTGTCTGGTGGTGGCATCTCGCTGAAGAAGTCGATAGCACCCAAAATCTGGCATTTCATTCAAGAAACATGATTATTGTGCATCAACAGATTGGAAATCAGGAACCACACCAACTCCATGGTTTGGAAAATTGCACATGTGTCTCTGCTTTTTAAGAAGGCAAACAAGGAAAGCCAGAGAATTACAGAGCAGTTAGCTTAACATCTGTGTTGGGGAAATTGTTGGAGTCTATAATCAAGGATAGGATAACTGAACACCTTGAAAATTTTCAGCTGATCGGGGTGATCCAGCATGGATTCATGACAGGTAGGTTTGTGCCTGACAAACTACACTGAATTTCCAAATTGGGCGGCACAGTGGTTAGCACTGCTGCGTCACAGCGCCAGGGCCCTGGGTTCGATTCCACCCTTGGGTAACTGTCTGTGTGGAGTTTGCACGTTCTCCCCGCGTCTGCGTGGGTTTCCTCTGGGTGCTCCGGTTTCCTCCCGCAGTCCAAAGATGTGCAGGCTAGGTGGATTGGCCGTGGTAAATTGCCCATAGTGTTCAGGGATGTGTAGATTAGGTGGGTTATAGGGAGATGGGTCTGGGTGATGTTCTGATGGTCAGTGTGGACTTGTCAGGCCAAAGGGCCTGTTTCCACACTGTAGGGATTCTGTGATCTATGATCTTAAATAAGGTAGTTGACAGGGGAATGCCCATGGATGTTGTCTGTATTGAGAAAGTCCCACATAAGAGGCTGTTAACTGAGGGAGAAGCCTGTGGAATTGAGGGCAAATTACTGACATGGCTGGGAAAACAGTTGAGTGGCTGGGGACAGAAAGTAAGGATAATGGATAGGTACTCAAATTGGCAAGATGTGACTAATGGTATCCCACAGCGATCCGTGTTACAGTCTCAATTATTCACATTATTTATTAATGACTTGGATAATGGTGTAGAAAGTCATATATCCAAATTTGCTGATGACACAGAGTTAGGTGGCATTGTAGACAGTGTAGGTAGTAGGCCCTCAATGTCCCTCTGTAATTTTATGCTAAGTGAATGGGCAAAATTGTGGCAGATGGAGTTCAATATAAGCAAGTGTGAGGTTATCCATTTTGGAGTGGAAAATGATAGATCAGGGTACTTTCTATTTGTTATGAAGTTAAATGCAGTGGATGTCCAAAGAGACTTGATAGTTCAGGTCCGTAGTTCTTTAAAATTTCACAAACAGGTGAAGAACATCATCAAGAAAGCTAATAGAATGTTGGCTTTTATGCCGAGAAGACTTGAATACAAGGTGCGGAAGTTATACAAGATAATATGCCGTTATGCAAAACCCTGTTTAGACCCCAGTTGGACTAATGTGAGCAGATCCTGGCACCACACCTTAGGAAAAAAAGTATTAGATTTGGGGCAAGTGCAATGTAAATTTACAAGAATGATACCTGAACTTTAGGGATTAAGTTGTGAGGAGCGATGAGACAAATTTGGTTTGTTTTCTCTAAAATTTAGAAGATTAGAAGTCTTCAAGGTTTTAACAGGAAAAGACAGAGTAAGTAAAGATAAACAATTTCCAATGAGTATGGGAGTCTAGAACTTGGAGGGAGTGAGTGCATAGTCTGAGAATGAGGGTCAGACTGTTCAGGAGAGATATTAAGAAGCACTTCTACACAGAAAGGGTGATAGATATTTGCAACTCTCTTCCACAAATGACAGTGGATGCTAGATCAGTTGTTAATTTTAAATCTGTGATAGATATTTTTTGTTAAGCCAAAGTTTAAAGGTATATGGCCAAAGGCAGATATATGGAGTTGATTTTTGAAAAAGACCTTTTCCCACTTCAGGCCACAGTTAAAAAATACAGAAAAATAAAAAAAGATGCAGTCTTTACAATACTCGTAGCTCTGCCTCAACACTGTACACTTAGTGTTAGAAATCTACCACCTGTCAGGTTACCAAATGCTGGCAATTGTTCAACCCTGATAACCATATCAGGGATAAAGATTATGTGACTTTCACTAACAGGCACGGTTCACTGTTACAGGATTGTTTTGCACATAATTGGAGGGATGATGAACTACCTGTGGGAAATTGGAGTTTCTACGTAGTCTAATCCCAATGATTAAGTGGTGCTTGTCATTATAGGAATGGCTATCGCTGAAACCATTGGCAATGGTATAGCTGACACCATTGATAATATCCTTACTCTCACATTTCTAATCAATAAACCAAAACTGGTACTGCTGGGCGCACATTATTTTCCATTCCCTGCATCACAACTTTTGTATCTTTCCCCTTCAGAAACCTGAGAAATGCAACTTGGACAGACAGTGGAGGAACAGAAAATCATAGTGATTGTGAAGATGCACAGGCATTTGATCCTACACTTATGGTCAACTAACACTTAAGTTACTGATATTGTGCATAAGTCAGAGGATATTGCCGAGGTGGGATTAGGATGTGGTATGTCGTTAGGCAGGTGTTGCCTGCAACCAAATGGGGGATCAAGGGTGGTAGAAGTACCAGCTAACCAGAAGGAGAGGTCACACAAAATTTCCATAAATGCTTAATTGATCCCGATTTCTTGCTTTTAAAGTTTCAGATTTACTCCTGTAACTGAAGTTAATTTCTGAAGTTTGTCACGTTCTTTTTTATATCAGCCGCATATAATACCATCCACCAATGTATTTCCAAAAGGCCAACTTAAAAGTTTAGAAAAAATCTTTTTACACTTTCATAAGAGATGGGTGTCACTGGCAAGACCTGTATTTATTGACCATCCATAATCACATCTGACAAAGTAGTGTGTGCTTCCTTCTTCACCTGCTGTGTTGGTGTGGTGTAGATATATCCACAGTGCAATTAGGGAGCAAGTTGTATAGAAATGGTGATGGAATGGCAAAATAATTCCAAGTCAGGATGGTATTTGGCTTGGGTGAGAACTTGTAGCTGGTAGCTTTCCTAAGTTCCTGCTACTAATTTTGTTTTGTACGGTGGGGAATTGATAGGTTTGGTAGGTCCATTGGTTGTGGAAGGAATGAATTCTTGGTGATCAAGCTAGCTGCTTTGTCCTGGAAGATATAGATATTCTTGAATATCATTGGAGTTACACTCATTCAGGCAAGTAGAGACTGTTCTTTTGCACTGACTTAACTTCGTAGCTTTTTGGCAGAGATTGGTGCTTCAGACAGGAGATACTCACTGCAGATTTCCCAGTCTGTGACCATTTCTTGTAGCGATAGTATTTATGTGGCAGGTCCAGTTTAATTTCTGATCAGTAGTGGTCGTGGGGGCTGCAACAATGTTAATACAATTGAATTTTATGGGGAGATGATTGGGTTCTCTCTTGCTAGAGATGGTCATTGCTGAGCACTTGAATGGCATGAGCTCACACCTGAATGTCATCCAGGCCTGCTGCAAGCAGACAGACTGCTTCTGATGAGTTGTGAATGGAATTGAACTCTCTGCAATCTCCATTTCTGACCTTGTGATGAAGAGAAGGTTAAGGATGAAGCAGCTGAAAATGGTTCAGCCGAGGGCACAACCCTGAAGAACTCCTGCAGTAAAGTACCGGGACAGACCTGTAACACAACTGCATCATCTTTGTACTAGGTACAACTCTAATTGAGAAGAGAGTTTTCTCCTTTTATTTCTATTGATTTCAATTCTACTTGGGGCACCTTGAAGCCATAATTAGAAAATAATTATTTTTTATTGAGGTTTATCAGATGGGATTTGATATTAATCATATGGAACAATGTGATATTTTGAGATACAATGAACATGTCATGGACACACGGCTATCGTCTCGAGCTGTTCATGTGAATGATTTCATAATACAAAACCTGAGCAGAATTAATACCAAATATTGTTGTACAAGGATGTAAGGGTCTGAAAGAGCTAATACTGAAGAGCACCGAAGACTCCACTCACTGTGATGATGTCACATGCACTTGGGATGGAGCAGTTCAGGATCTCAAAGGAGTAAGACTTCTGTTTGGGCCCTTCTCAGGCTCTGTAATACGTACAAAGTTTTTTTCAAACAATTTGTTTAAGACAACCTTTTTGTGTTAAACTGCCAGGCAATTTTCCTCCACCACACTCGATGAAGCAGGCTGTGTAGATCCCAACCTGGAGAGATGTTGGTGGCAGCTAATGTATAAATAATCCACAGAACATTATGAGCACTGGTGAAGATTTACTTTGCAACAAACTCCAAACTGTATCTGAACTCCCATATAAAATGAAGTGAATTTGCAGAATTTGTCTAATTTGCCAAAAAAAAACTGTAACATGCACCTAACTTGCAAAGCATTTTCATTGATAAGCACATGATTGTTTTTTATTGACCAAGATAACAGTAAGGGAAATGAGGTGTTTGGATAATTATGAACTCATCATTCAACAAAATCAGGTGAAGAGCAAACCCATAATTACTCAAATATCTAATAGTTGCTGTTTGGATTATATCAATCCATCATTAGTTTTGTAAATACAGCATCTCATGCTTTGCTTCCTGATGGGAAGCCTCTTGAAAAGTTCGAAATGTCCACTGTCAATATGGTTGATATAAATTAAACCCACTGCAGAAAGTCAGGTATTGTCATTTCAAGCATGGCACCTATTAAAGGATGTGATTATTCCTTGTTGCCAATCAACCTTTCTGATACCAAAACCTAAATAGTAGAAGTATAGATTTTTTGGGTATTGGCACAAGTGCCAAATTTGAAAATTTTAATTTATTTTATCTTGCCTTTTCTTTTGGTGTTTCTCTCTATCACAATCTAATCTTGTTCCTCTCCTTTTCTCTTTCTACCTATTTTTCTAATCAACATGTTCAGAGACGTTATCACCCACCCCTGGGGTAAGTGGGACTTGAATTGAACCTCTTGGTTCAGAGATAGGGAAACCTGCACTGCATCATAAGATCCCTTCTTTTCTCTTTCTGTACCTCCAATTGACGTTGAACTCAGTCACTCTGCTTTGCACTTCCTTCTCAATCTCACACTGCCTATTTGACAATTTTTTAATCAGATCAGTTAAGAGGATGCATCATGCAGTCCGGTTTCCCTCACTGCAATATTATTGGTTTGCACTTAGCAACTTGCCACTTGATAAATTTTAAAACCAGTATGTGCCAGAACAAGTGTAACTAACAGTAGATGTCGTTAGATTCCCTGCTACTTTGAATTATAGCCCATAATTTCACATGAGTTAGAATCTTGGAATGGTCCCTTTTTAATCGTCCCTCACTACAAGTAATTCACAATTCACCATTCCTTTTAATTACTATAGAGTGTGCCCATTCTGTTCTCTTTATCATCTCTAATACTTGATTCAGTTGTTGCTAGTTTTACTTTTCAGTGCAAGTGATACCTATTTTGCGCAGGTGTATACTTACAGAAGTTGTTGATAAATTATTACTGGTCTTCGCCTAGCTGCCAACCCAATACTTGAAATAAAGGAGAGATCTTGCACTTTTATCTTCCTTTTCACAATCTGAAGATGTCTTAAAACACTTTGCAACAAATAAAGTACTTTTGAAGTACTGTGACTATTATAACGTAGATTGCCTTTTTGCTGTATTGGCTTCTGGAACTCCCATAAGCCTTATTGCAGTTATCCTCTTTTGCTTTATTGATGTTTTCACATGCACTCAGGTTTTAAATTGGTTAGATATCTGTTGGTACTCGTCCTGTATTTGATGAATTCATTTATTTTCATTTTTACAGTTAATCCATTATTTTTACCTTAGTCTTATGTGACTTAAATTTACTCTGTAATCTTGCTCAGACATGACATTCATTTATAATATCATATCTAAATTAAGTGGTGTGATTGTTTCATTCATTACACCTGGAAGTTCCTATTTCTTTGGCTAACATGTTTAGAATTTCACATCACAGAAACATCTCATTTTTGGCCCAACTTGTGCTATGAAAACATTTTTGCTTCTAATCTGTTATCTTATTAGTCTTTTTCTTTTTCCCTAATGCATCCCTTGTAATGTAACTGTATCTATATGCTGATCACCTCAACTATTCCATGTAGTAACAAGTTCCACATTCTCAGTATTCTAAAAATTTGCAGTTTCTATGTCAATGAAATTCCTAGTATGAGATCTTTTACAATGTATGTTTTCAATTTTCCAGCCTTCCAAACTTATCCTAAAGTCTCCAGGAATTGAACGTTAGTTTCCTGGATATTGACAAGCAATCTTAGATTTAATGGGGAATTTTATTTTTGTTTCATTTTCTGATAGAAACATAGGAGTAGGACATTTAGATCTTTGAGCTTGTGCTCACGTTCTGTACGATTATCTGCTTTTTTCCCACACAATCCACGTATCCCTTTTATCTCGTTGGTATTTATAAATCTGTCAACCTCTGCACTAAATATACTCGATGACTGCACTTCCACAGCCCTGTGAGATAGATGTTTTCAAAGATGCAAAACCCTTGGAGTAAAACACTTCCTCTTCATCTCCGGCCTGACAGGCTTGCCCTGAAATTGAAATTCTGGCCCTGGTTCCCAGCCAGGGCAATCAACTTCATTACATCTCTCCTGTCCATCCCTTTAAGTAATTTGTAGGTTTCAATGAGATCACCTTTCGTCCTTCAAAATTCTTGAGAATATGGGTCTTGATTCCCTAATCTCTTTTTATAGGCTAATCCCAGGGAACAAATTCAGTAGAACCCTTTTTTGGAATCTTTCTATGGCTATAATATCCATCTTAAGATAAGGGGACCAAAATTGCACTCTGTCCTCCACGTCTGGTCCAAGCAAGGTTCTGTACAATTGAACATGTTGGATAAGGCAAATCTGGGTATATGGCCAAAACAACTCTCTTCCACAGTGATCTGCACACAGCGGTAACTTTAAAGGGTGTCTTGCTGAATAGAATGCTGTGCTGCATGGCAATGTTTGTGTAAAATTCTGTACAATTCTGTACAATTGAAGTAAGTTATTAGGAGTGAATTCCACCCATTATTTCCTTTTAGATCAGACATGACTGTCAAATCTTTAAGTTTCTATATGTATGCATGAGAGAAGCACGCATCAAGAAAATGGCTCACAACTCAAAATTTCTTCACAAGTACAAAGATTTTATACTATTCTTCCAGCTTCCAATCAAATATGTCTACAAGTAATATCTTCCAATTAAAACTGCTCACAATTTTCACTTTTATCTCTGTCCAACCCTGGTTATGTAGCTCGTATTCCAAGGTATGTCACAAAACTATGTTATTCAATCATGTTTAAACTCATACATACATGGCAATATTATCCAGTCATTTTAAAACTAATATAAGTGATTATATTATCTAAAAATATTACATGTTTTCATCTCATACTGTTAATATGTACTTGTTGTTACAGGAAACTTATACTGCTTATTTCTCCCCCATTAGTCCATCCTTTTACTATGCTGTCAATTTTACCTTTCACTACTCCTGCACACAAATCATTTTGTGATAAAGTTCAGCACACTCTTAGCCTTTCTAATTGCTTGCTGCACTTTTATGTTAGCTTTCAGTGACTTATTGACAATGAAACCTAAGTCTCTTTGCACACTCACATCAGCTAATTTCTTACTATTGAAGATATACTGTAACAATCTGTTCTTTCAAAGTGGTTACCCTCACATTTTACCACATTATATTCCATCTGCCATGTTCTTGTCCATTCACTAAGTCCGTCCAAATTCTTTTGGAGCTGCTATGCATCTTCCTTACAATACATACTCCCATCCAGCTTTGTGTTATCTATGAACTTGGAAATAGTATGTTTGGAACCCAAATTTCCAGAGTATTGACATATAATATGAACAGCTGTGGCCCCAATTCTGCTACCTCATTAGTCACAGCATTCCAATACAAGAATGACCTGTTTATTTCAGTTTTGTCCCTGTTAGCAAATCTTTAATCCATACCAACATCCTATCCCATGAGCTTTCGTTTTGCAAACCAGTCTCTTGTAGGCTTCATCAAAGCCTTCTGAAATGCAAAAATACTCCATCCATCATCTGTTAGTAACATCCTCAAATAAGTCCAATATGTTTGTCAAGCACTTTTTCCTGTTTAGCAATCCATGCTGACTATACCCAATTATATCATTGTCACCAACTGACAATTTATCACATCCTTTACAATAGATTTTGACATTTTCTCTATTACTGATGCAAGGCTAATAGATTCGTGTTCTCTGCCTTCTTACTCAATCTCTCCTTTAAATACTAGGGCGACATTTGCTGCTTTCCAATGTGCAGGAACTATTCTGAGATCTACAGAAGTTGGCCAGGGCATCCACCATTTTCATAGCACATGCTTCAAACATGCGATGCAGAATATCAGATCCTGGGGACTCAAGTAATTTCTCTGGCATATTTAGTACTTTTAATTTCTTTCAATTACACATTCTCCCCAACTTCTTGGATGTCTAATTATTGGAGATTTCTTGAATCTTCCTCAGTAGCCATAAAGTAATCATTTAGCTTCTCTGCCATTCTGTTTCCTTTTATAAAGTCCCCTGAATATTTCTGTAAGATCACCCTCATTCTTCTGAACTGTAATGAATAAAGGTCTAACTTGTTTAGCTATACTTGGTAAGTGAATCACTTCAGCCCAGGAATCGGCCTAGTGAATCTCTGAATTGCCTGCTTTCTTAAGCACAAGGACCAAAATTGTGCACCGTGCTCCAGGTGCAGACTCATCAATACCGTGTAGAGTGGTAACATGACTTTTCTATTTTTAAACTCCAACCCACTAGTAATAAAGGCCAGCATTCTATTTGTCTTAATTACTTGCTGCACCTGTACCCAGATTCTTCTGTGTTATGCTGTCTCTCTTGTTTTATCACATGTCATGGAGGCAGTTTGCCCTCCTCTAACTCAGCCAAGTATCCATTTGTATAATGTGTAAGTTCGGCCAGTGCATGCCACTGCACCACATTGAGGAGGAGTTGGCGTAACAAGCCCGATTTTCCTGGGATAATGACAAAATCAGAAGAAGATAGGGGACCGTAGGAATTGCTTGATGTATGAAGACCAACATTAAGCTAATTCAACAACAATTTGCATTTATGCAGTGCCTTCAAAATAGCAAATAGGCTCAAGGCATTAGACAGGAGAAAGAAAAGTTGAGCTCCCAGTTCTTCACAGAACATCTTCAACTATTAGTGTAGGAAGTAAAACAAAAAAAAAGTGTTGTTAATATTAGCTTTTCTAGTCTGGGTAATGTTGAACTTGCGCCGCTCCACTATCTTGTACAGTCCTCTGTGTCCAGGAGGAAAGATACAGATGTTCCCAATAGTTTTGGGTTAACTGACACTGAAATACACATGTTGGATAAGGCAAATCTGGGTATATGGCCAAAACAACTCTCTTCCACAGTAATTTGCTCACAGCGGTAACTTTAAAGGGTGTCTTGCTGAATAGAATGCTGTGCTGCATGGCAATGTTTGTGTAAATTATGGTTTAAAAAAGGATGAAAGTTTTTAAATTATTGGTGCTCCACAAAGTTATCAAATTAATAATTAATTAATCTTGTCTAGCTTTCTCAGATCGCTTTTTGATGAGTGTTGGTTTCAGTCAGAAAAATTCCCCATGTTTTGCAAATCTAATACCCAGATGATATTGTCAAGTCATTCCACACTGCAGTCAGCTCATTATAAGGCTGCAAACAATCAAATATCAACACTTGAGCTAGTAAACTTTACAAAATTGCTGATGTCTGAACCACCTACTATTGCAATCAGTTCTGTTTGTGACTGGTTAGAGACACTATTACTATTGAAAACTGCAGGCAGCATTTTCATGTTTTTTGGGGAAAAACACCTTGGCTGAGTATAACTGGTGGAATACTAAAGATTCTAAACCTTATTAGATAATTTTCTTTTTTAAAAAAAAAACAATAATGCACAGATATTTGGTGATTTGGGAGCAGTACTTCAAAATCTGTGATCGTTAGCAGGCTATTTTATGAAAATGTTCTCTTTGCTGATTCTGCCAGCCTTCAATAATCAAACCTTCAGCACAGATGGTGGCTGTCACCTGATTTGTTTATGAATTGCCTGAAACGTGAGAGATTGAGTATCAGTTTGTAATTGATTGACACTTAGTCATTTAAGAGCTGAAAGCAGATTTTTGTTTTTAAAGAGATCTTAAATAATGGGATTGTACCACTTAAAACAAAGAAGGTGAAGAGGAGATTTGATTGAGCTTTTACAGAGACTTTGATAAAGTAAATCATAGATGTAGGTGAAATTTGATGTCCTTACCAAGGCAGGTTTGGAATCTGAGTGAGAGAGAGGGGACGTTTACTCGGACAGAAGGAGGCAGAGTGGGGAACCTGCCACATTCCTACCTCTGCCCTGATTTATGTGCGAGGTGAACAGGCACCTGGACAACCTGGTATTCAACCAGCAGTAAGCAGGGCAGTCTCCACACAGGAAAGCCAAACTAACACGATCAGGTTTGCTGTCAGGCTTCCGCAGGTTAGAGGTGGGGGCTAGGAGCCCACTTTGTCAGGCATTCATTGCATAGTTTGAGGGGCCCAGTATCAGGGAGGGGCATGGAGAGCAAGCCTTGGAGACAATCCTGGCCTTCCTTCTGATCTACCCCTGCTGCGCTCCCCCCTCCAAAAAAAAACTGCATCCTCCCTCACTTGTAGCTAGGATCCTTCAACTTCCCACTAGACAGCACATGCTGGCTGTAGCCACTGCTCCCCTGATAGCATTGATATCTGCCAGTGTCTGGCCAGCAGCCTTTAGGCCTGTGATTTGCATCTCTCTGGACTTGTTAGTCCTGGTAAGGCCAATTGCTGGCCACTTAGTTACCTGATTGGGGAAGTCCCATCATTTTAGAAGGTGAATTGAATTCTTATTAGCTGTCCAGCTGGTAGGCGAAACTGCTACTCCTACATTAAATTCCACCTTGTGTTTCCAAAAATAGGTGGATTTGCAACCAGAGAACACAGATTTCCAAGAATTGGCAAAAATTCCAGGGGACAATGAGAAGTAAATATCTGGATAATTGGAGATACATCGCTTGTGTTTTTGTTTTGTGGAAATAGACTTGATAGCTTCAAAAGAGACTTGATGTGCATATGGAAAGGACATTTTTTGCTGGGATATGTGAAAAGAGTAGGAGATACAAATCAAGTAACTCACTTTCAAAGAGCCAACATAGCCTCAATTGGCTGAATGGCTGCCTCCTGTTGCTGCAATATTCTAATAAACCTGACCACACCTGCACTTGGAAACAGTACAAAACAGCCCTAAAGCAATTTTAGCACGTTGCCTAATTAGTATGATGAAAAGTCTTCTATTCAGTGAGTGAATAACATATTCGCTGAAAAAATTCACACTTGTTAAGTAGTTTAAAAGATACTTAACATGTACAAAATATATTTAGGACGTGAAGATATTCTGTAACTTGTAGGCATTGCAATGCCATTCACAATTATCTTGAACTTGAAGTAATTTGTTTCCACCATCCGCTTTCCTTGACTGGGTCCAAGGATCTTTTGGCTTACAAAGATAGAGAAAGCCACTTGTGAGTCTTAAAAAGGAGAGGCTGTTGTCTTGAACAAGAAATACGTTATTCCATGATATCAATCAGATTCAAGTAACTTTATAACGTAGACATTATTAATAAGACAGTGAAGGGTTCGAGGGTAACTGGACTGTGCACTTTGAGATCCTTAGATGTTGTGCTCTTCACCATCCTTATGACAGCATCAGGGTAGGCAGAGCTTAATGCAGTTTTCAGAATCTGCTTGATCAGCAGTATTATCTTATCCAGTATATAAATAAGCTGATTGACAGAGATGATGTGCAATGCTGCATGTTGTCCCTATATGTACATGGAACTGCAATAGGCATTTTCCAAGAGGTGATCACTCTGATTTTCAGTCATAAGACTTTTTTTTAATGCATTTGTGAAGTATTTCTATCAGCAACCAACTGCTTTCTTAGACTTTCTGCTTTTGGAATCAAAGTGATGGCCTGAGGAGCTGCTTTATATTTCTTCGGGTAATACTCTCATTCTTGGATTCAGGTCCCGCTCCAGAATCTTGAGTGAAAAATTTAGGCTGAAGGATTGATTATTATGGAAATGGAAGTGGAATGTTTTTGATGACAACCGTATGCTCTCAGATAGATGAAAAAGATACCAGGACATAATTGAAAAGGTCAAAGGAGTTTTAACTGTCCAATATGTATTCCTCAACCAAATCCAGGTAACCTGATCCTTATGTTGTCAACTTTGACTAAATGACATCAGTAACTACGTGCAGAAGTGTTTTATTGACTGTGAAGCACAATGGAATCGTGAAAGGTTCTATGCACATGCAAAATTCTGCTTTTTGAAACCATCTCCGCTGGTTGTGATAATAGGAGACATGCCAGTCCAATGTTCCTTGTATTTCTATTTTCTGGTGAAGCATTGACTCTCAGTTGCTTGTGTGTTGCATCATTACAAACACAATTGTGTGGGGGACCAAGCTCCCAAGCTATGATTACTCATTTTGTTACAAAGCATGTTGAAATCCTGATACTATCACATTTCTGTTTTTTTTGAGATGTGGAATGACGATGCCAGAATAAATCTGAATTAGGTTCCATCCTCTATGCAATCAGTTACAGATGGTGATTCCATACCAGGGAATTGAGAGTAATGATTTTTGAGACATTATAATTAAGTGTTTGAGATGTGTTATTTTATTTTGCATTAAAGTGGATATTGGAGAAATTGGAGAGGTCAGTTCAAATTATCCATAGAATGTTATTGAACAGCTGGATAGCAATTCTCATTACAATCCACCATCTTTTCACGTAATCTGTAGGAATAAATGATTCCTAACTACGCTGCTCTATCAAAGGTTGGAATCACTGACATGAAATGGCAATGATTTAAATAGGGAGTGAACCAAATAACTGTAATTGCGAAGGCTGAATTTGTCTATTCAACTGATGTTATGAGTAATGTGGGGAATTAATGTGCAATTTTGGTTTTGAAACATTTTGTGAGCACAACTACTTCAAGTTGCTTTTGTATAACATTTTTTAACATCTTTATAATTGCTTCAGGTGCATAGCTGAAAAGAAAATCGGATGCTGAATGGAAGGAGTCAGTATGAGGAAAGATAACAAAAATGTTTGATCAAAAGGCCCTTACAGTAGGAGAAATTATGTGTTTTACCTCCCTGTCAATGAGGGCAGAGACTTGCTCCTCCCTCTGTCCAATACCAAGGCACCACTATACAATAGCCATATATGCGGGCTGAACAAAAAAAATCGATGAATACCCTAAATATAGTAGCTGTTGTTCTTATTTGGAGTTGATTTCACTGTCTTCACTTGGTAGCTGCTTGGTAGCTGTATCACCCTGTTGACATCAACAATGCAGTTGGTTCCATTTTGTAAGCAATGAACCCATTTTAAATAATTCAGAATCCTCTGACATAAATAGGACCTTAATGATCATTGTCAGTTTGAAATATTTAATGCCTGCATTTTGGGCACTCTGGCTTCCATTCCATTGACAAATAGAACTTCAAAGGCATGTCAAAGTAAGCGTTGAATTATTTTGTGAGCCTCTGAGGAGCATGAGGCTTCAATTCAACCCAGTGCATTATTACATAAAAACCGAAAGAACTGCGGATGCTGTAAATCAGGAACAAAAACAAAGTTGCTGGAAAAGCTCAGCAGGTCTGGCAGCATCTGTGAAGGAGAAAACAGACTTTAACGTTTCGGGTCCGGTGACCCTTCCTCAGAACTGCCAGACCTTCTGAGCTTTTCCAGTAACTTTGTTTTTGTTCCAGTGCATTATGATATCTACTTGACACCTTGTTATTTGTGTTAAATGAGACCTGGACCTCAAAATAGTGGAGGCTTCTTTCCTGAAATAGGCGTACCACCACGCATGCTCCGCAGGTTGGTAACACACTTTCGACCCAATTTAAATGCTATCTTTCTCCTGAAGATTCAAGTTTGAAAGTTAGTGAGCAAGGTGAGAGCTTCTATAAGAAAAATAAGACTTTTCTTTCTCATGTATGTGTTTAAAGAGAAATATATTTCAACAAAGAACTATTCAAGTAGAATGAATGATTTTCTGATTTTGCAAGTGGAATAATTAGACAACATGGGGTTTTGAGCAACTTTTTCAAGACATGGAGAGATGTACACAGTTTGAATGTTCAGTAAGGAATCTCCAAACCATTGGATCAAAATGGCTAAAAACAGAGACACCACAGCTGAAAAAACATGTGATTTGGTGAAGGATATGAATTTTCTCAGACTAAGGCAGCGGAGGGATTTGTTCAGAAGAAGAGGGGCTTAGAAATGAACTGGTAGCAGTGAAGGTTAGGTAGCCTGAGATGGTGTAAACTGGACTTGGTGATGAAAATAATCCAGGTATATTAAAAAAAAAGCATTGCCGCTGACTGTATCAAAATATTGTTCATTCCTCATCACTTCAAACAATGGAAGGTGGGATAGTTTACAGAAAAACTTCAGTCCTCAACTCGATGGATTTTCCATGACAGCATTGGTTACAGAATTCCAGAATTTAACCATGTGTGAAGAAACCCAGTTATACATCAAAATAAGCATTGTGTGTGATTTGAAGAGGATGGTGTTTCCATTATATTGCCTGTGTTATTGTCTTTGCTGAAAACGGTCACAGGCTACAAGGTGCTACCAATGTAAAATTGAAGATTTCTGCATGGACCGAATGCAAAATGTACACCAAAGCCATAGTTCGTCATTGGAGGGTTTAGATTTTGAATACAGTGGCAGGCATACTGATACACTGTTGTAGTCTGAATGCAGCTGCACTCGGAATATCCAGCTTCGGTACTGTTGGGTATGGAATTGATATGGTTAATTAGCAAACCGTTCAGCTAATAACACCTAGATCTTTTGAGAGATTCACTTTTGGCAATGATGGGTGAGTAATTGTTTCGTTATATGTTCATTTTTGGTGTGTGGACCTCAATGACAAGGCCAAAATTTCCTAGTTCACGTTCAGAATATCGTGAGCCATCTCCTTGAATGCCTGTAGTCCATGTGCTGAGGGTACTTCCACAGTGCTGCAGGGCAGTGGTGTACATGATTTTGACCCAGTAATGAAGACATTAATGTCTAAATCAGCTAGTTCTGTGTTTTGGAGAGCATAGAGTCAAACAGCATGGAAACAGACCCTTCGGTACAACTCGTCCATGCCTACCAGGTGTCCTAAACTGAACTAGTCCCATTTGCCTCTGTTTGGCCGATATATGTCAAAACCTTTCCTATCCACGGACCTGTCCAAAATTCTTTTAAATGTTGTAATTGTACCCACCTCTACCACTTCCTCTGGCAGTTTGTTCCACATGTGCACCATTCTCTGTGTGAAAAACTGCCACTCAGGTCCCTTTTAAATATTTCCCCTTCCACCCTAAACCTATGCCCTCTAGTTTTGGATTCCTCTACCCTGAACGATTCACCAAATCTATGCCCCTCATGATTTTATAAACCTCTATAAGGTAACCCCTCAGCCTCCTACTCTTCAGCGAAAAAAAGTCCCAGTCTATCCAGTCCCACTAACGTCCTTGTATATCTTTTTTGCACCCTTTCCAGTTTAATAACATCCTTCCAATAGCAGGGTGACCAGAGCTGTACTCAGTGCTCGAAAAGAGGCCTCAACAATGTCTTGTACAGCCATAATGTGATGTCCCAAATCCTATGCTCAAAGCTCTGACCGAAAAAGGCAAGTGTACCAAATGCCTTCTTTGTTAGCTTGTCTACCTGTGGTGCTATTTTCAAGGAACTATGTACCTGCACCCCTAGATCTCTCTTTTGACAACATCTGGAAGCTCTGCCTTTTCCATCCAAAAGAGAAAAATGTAATTGAAAAGGAAGGAAAGAAATTGTTTGCCCAATTCCTTGTTTTTTGAAGACTTCTTTGAAGGAATAGCTATTTATAATAATTAAATTCAATGACAATTATGGGTCCAGCCCATGAAACAAAAGACTAGATAAGTAAGACGCATAAAATGGCAAAATAGTCTGGAACTCCAACAATGATAACTGATACCATAAGTATCCCCAAGTGCATGAAGACTTGCAGCACAGTTGCAGTGTCCCTCTAAGCCAGAAGCTCTGGGTTCAAATACCACCTGTCCCAGTATTGTGTCACAGCATAACTGAACAGGCTAATTAAAATAATGTCTATGTGCATTTCCCCACCATATTACGCTAAGTGATCTTTTTTGATAGGATTCCAACTAATGTCTTTCGAAATACAATTTTCTAAGTAGCTTATCACAAAATGATGCAGTTTTGCTCAGTAATTGAAACACAGAATTTTGCCTGATTTATTTGCACATTCAAGACTGCATAAAGGCTTGGATAGCTGTGGTCTTTAATTTTGGTCCAAAACTATATACTACAGTAATCTAATTCAGTAATATATTAATATTCTATATTTACAGACTTAAAGGTGAAGCAGTAGAAGCTCGTGCATGCAGCATTTGGGTGTCTTTATTCAAATTCAATAATATTATGTAATTTTTCTGGTCGCATTCCATATAACCAGCATTTTGGGCAGGCTAAGGCAAAAACAAAAGCTTAGCAGCTTGTTGTCATGTTTAAAAAGCAGTTTGAGCTTGGATTCTTCACGAGAACAATTGATGAGATTAGATTTTCTAGAAAATGTTTGTTCGTCTACTTACACTGAAGATTTTGAACTGTCCAATGATGTTAATTTATATGAAATGTAAGGCTTTTATTTACAATTGAGCGTCCTTAGGTATTTACTCACCATCAGCCACAAATGTTGCAAACAAATATTCTTCCAAATTGGCTTCATTTTGATGTCTTTGCACTAATTTAACATTTACATAACATGCACAATTTTTATTGGAAACTCTTCGCTCACAGATGATAATGCTGGCACATTTGACTTTGAATCAAAAATGTTATCATATTTGATGTTCAAAATAAATAATATGATCAGATTATTAACTGCAACAGCAGACTTTTTCTTTTGCACATTGGTGAAGCACCAACAAGAATCTTGGAGTTTGAGACATAAGTATTTGGTTATGACAGCAATCATGTCAAAACCATTGTAGATTGATCATTTTTTACAACATAACATGCCACAGTTGGAGAGGCAGAAGTTAACAATTCATTATATGTAGTGAAGGAAAACATTTTTATTTTTCATACATAATTAATTGCATAAAATACATCTTAGCAGTGTTTGAATAATTTATGTTCCCCGGAATAATGAGAAATTTTGAAGTTGGGGGGAAGTGATGCAAAGTAGGGAAGGTTTCCTTTATTAGTACAATTCAAATTAATTAATGGAATCTCACCAAAAAGTGATTACTGCATCTCAAACCTTACAATTCAGGTTTGTTACTAACCCAGTTTTATTTGCTGCTTTGTTGACCATTCAGAGTTGCCTTCATGGATACTAACCTGAAATTTCTGTCGGTGAACAAGATTGTTCAGTCCATTTCTTCCCGTTTCACGATGTTAATGGTGACAGTCCATTTAAATCACAGTAGCCAACTTTCTGCTCTAGAACCAGAGATGGTGGTACTCTGTCACCTACAGAGTGGGTAAGAATTTTTGGGTATTTATCTGCCTATCCAGCTGGTTCTCATTTGCGTGAGCATCCTTCTCATGCTTTATGTATTTCATTGACTATTAGTATATGTGATGCAATCTAATTAAAATTTGTTGTGTTTGCAGGTCATCTGTCCTGGTAGTACCAGATCTGTGTATCTCTATGACTTGCATTAGCTCAGCGAAAGAATGATTTCTTCTATACTCTTACCATGAGAAAGCTGACATATTGCCAAATTCTGGAAAGTAGTCTAAAATTCTGTGACAGACATTTTTGTTGGCACTCGTGTGATGGCTTTAAGGAATTGTTGGGTCAGTGCATGGCAAAATAGAACAGTGAGACATGGCTTTCTGCCAGCAAGACTATTAGGTTCCACATCGCAGCTGGATTGTTATTTTGAAGGTAAGTCATTAAAAGAAAAGGAAAGCGGAAGAAATTTGCTCCTGACTTATCATTAAAATGACACGGGTGGAGCTCAAAAGTGGGTTCAACAGAAGTGCTGAAAATCTGATGGAAAACAATTAACCCATTTGTCATTCAATTTTGCATATAAAATAAGCCCACACAATGTGTTTTGGAGATCTCAAACCAGCAGAGATCCTGGTGTTAATGCAACAGAGTTAACAAATGTGCATGGGCTGTATTTTAAATAAATTTTGCCTTTTGATGGGAAACTGCACATTGCAACCTCTTTTGCTTTTGTTGTTGCTTTAATCCCTAACTTCTAGTTTGATTGCCTGGCATCCTGAGATGGTTTTGCCTCCGTGTCAGACGATTGAGAGTTTGAGTGGAGAATATGTTTTCAAGTCCCAATCCATAGAATTGATTGCATAATCAGTGCAGACATTGAGTAAAGTACTGCGGGAGTGCTGCATTGTTGGAGGTACCATCTCTGGATGAGTTATTAAATCAAGGTGACATATGTTTGTTCAATGAGGATTTTATCACAGTGGTAATGTCTCTATCTTAGCATCAGAACGTTCAGATTCAAGATGTAATATCGAGGAGGTGTATCATTACATATCCAACCAGTTTTTTTAAAAGAAAACCTGTTAAAATGACAGTAGAAGATCTCATAAGACTAGTTGAAGAAGAGCGTGTGATTTTCTCAATGTCTTATTCAACATTTATCCCTTCATGAATGGCACTACAATAATTAAGCAATCATTGATTTCACTGCTGTTAGTTGAACTTGAATTATGTGAATTAGCCATTTATTTCATTGTAAAGTAATTATTTGGGGGAAGTTTTGGGCATGTTGTATACACTTGTGCTGCCATATAAATGACATTTGTTTCTGCAAGTTTTGCATACAGTCAGCATCTAAAAACTTCCTTTAACTAAAACCTTCTGCTGAAATATATGTAGTTTTGCATAGTACTTAGTATGATCCTACAATTCAATTTCCATTGAGGTTCTTGTTTCAGAAAGCAGCTTTATCTTTGAAAATGCATTATACTTTTGCCTAGCTAAAAATTTCAGATGCTATGGATTAATGTTAGACAGTAATATGCTTGATCAGAGAAGGAACCAACTGAGGAATGTATTTTGTTCAGTGTGGACAGATGCAATATGATTGTTTCACTGAACTGCAATTAGCTTCCAACAGAGCTTAATAAAATACAAAAGCAAATTGTACCCTTGGAAAGCAACATTGAAGAAAGATAGCGGAAGTAAGTGTACAATCAAGAGTTAGTTGTGCAGCTGCATATTTTCCTCATTCTTTCTTGCCATAACTACATTTCCTTTCATGCGTGCTATTATAGTAACTAGTATAATTAAGCATTGTTGGACTTTAGTGTAGGCATGATATAAAATGAAAGATTGAAATTGCAGGAATGATGACCAGGTCAATCTTGGACAACCATAACTCTACAGTGTTAAAGCAGTGTTTGTTGAATTGGGGTTGGATAGCTGGGAAAATGATGGACTGAATACCCCACTTGACTTTAGTATGCCCCTGAGAAAGTATGTAATCAAATTTGCTTTTTTTTTAAATGACAAACTATAATGCTAATGTTAATAATAATTAATTACTGTGATGGTCTTTCACAACTTTCCTGCTTTGGGACTTCATTATAACATTTCACTGTCAGAAATGTGTTACAACTCTGATGAGAAGAGTTCACTGGTAATCAAGCAATACTACTCCAGGAGCTGGACAAAAGTGTAAATATTTTATTTCATCACCAAAATAGTCCATTTGTTTCTCTTTATTACTGTTATGCAGAACAAAAGAAACTTTCACTACAGTTCCTCAATAAACTCAGAAGTTATTTATTAACGGCCAAATATATTCTTATGATAAGCAATTAAGTCATTTATCAATTAAGCTACTTTGCAGGATTAAACTGAAACACCCTTTATCCCAAATATATGCACAAATCATATACAGATAGAACAAGACAATTCCACTCTGCAGAGGATTATGCGTGGAAAAAAAAAGCAAGAAAATACAGCAACAGGATTCAAGTCCAGAAGATAGAATGGATTGACTTCTTACAGATGTTTTTGGCTTCCTGTTGATGAGATCGATTGCCATTAATTGCAGAGCAACTGAGAAAGACCCTTGTGAGATTTTAGCTGGAAGACAATTGGGAACATTGATATTTAGGAATTTTAAGATTCACAAACACTTCATTAAGACAAAGTAAGAGAAAATATTTCTTCTCTTGCAAACTTGTCTAGCAATTCCCAACTTTTCTCTAGCTCCCACTTCTCAGAGGAGGCAGAATTTGCCATATCCATTTTGGAAGTCTTTTATTATAACTCAAATCTTTAGCAAAACAGAATCCAAAAGTCCAGCGACTGTTCATAGGCTACCTTCAACACAAGCCCCCTTCTAAAACACAGTCTGTTTTCCTAGCCGTTAAGACCATAGGAGAGATCTGTTTATCTCTCTTTTAAAAGCTTTGGCTTGTATTCTTTACAAAGTCAGACACCTTTTATAAACAGCAGTTAATCCATAGTCCTTTTTAACTCTTTGACTGAAGTTCCAATGAGTCACATGGTAAACTCTTTCCAACCAAAGAATTGGTCAAATTTTCCATTCTCCAGTTTCTATTATCCATAAATATATGTGTGTTTCCAGCAAGTGCTATTTTTCAAATGAAGTGCTATGATCCAATGATAGTAGGAACTGCAGATGCTGGAGAATCTGAGATAACAAGTTGTAGAGCTGGATGAACACAGCAGGCCAAGCAGCATCAGAGGAGCAGGAAAACCGACGTTTCAGGCCTGGACCCTTCCTCAGAAAATGAGGAAGATGAGAAAATGGAAGGAAGGAATGGAAGGAATGGAAGAAAATGAAGGAAGATGATGAAATGAGAAAATTTTCTGAGGAAGGGTCTAGGCCCGAAACGTCGGCTTTCCTGCTCCTCTGATGCTGCTTGGCCTGCTGTGTTTATCCAGCTTTACACCTTGTTATCTCTGCTATGATCCAATGTCCTGTCTGCCTCCTCAGGTTGATGTAAATAATGTTATTTGAAGAAGGGAAGAGAAGTTCTGGTATCCTGGCCAGTGTTCACCTCCTAGCCAATAGGGGCGGCACAGTGGCTCAGTGGTTAGCACTGTTGCCTCACAGCACCAGGTACCCAGGTTCGATTCCACCCTCAGGTGACTGTTTGTGTGGAGTTTGCACATTCTCCCTGTGTCTGCGTGGGTTTCCTCCCACAGTCAAAAGATGTGCAGGCTAGGTGGATTGGCCATCCTAAATTACCCGTAGTGTTCAGGGATGTGTAGGTTATCGGGGGATAGGTTTGAGTGGGATGCTCCGAGGGTCGCTGTGGACTTGTTAGGCTGAAGGGTCTGTTTCCACACTGTAGGGATTCTGTGAAAACTATCCAGTCATTATCACTTTGTTGTATGTGGGATCTTGCTGTGTTTAAAGTTGACTGTTACATTTCCTACATTATGATAGTGAATCCATTTAGAAAATTCATGGGCTGTAAAGTGCTCGGGATGTCCTGAGCTCATGAAATGTGGCGTGTATGTGTCTGTATATATGCAAATTCCTTCCTGCTTTTGAAAATACAACCACATTCGATCTGTGTGTGAGCTGTGAGTACTGCCTATCCTTTCCATCGTGGTAATTTGGTGTCTTATAAGAAAAATGTAGACTTTTCTCTGAAAAATGTGTGAATGTACATTAATCCAGAAAAGATACATAATTTACTAAGCCAGTAATAAGCATAAATGTATCGGGCATTTGCATCTTTTTCAGCCAGTCTTATAACCTTTCAGTTGCGCTTTTTTCCCCTTTAAAAATAGAGGGAAATGTGCCCCACTTTCCAAGGCAGCTCTCAGAACATCTTTAATTAGAAGTACCATGCAATCAGTTGTTCCTTAGCTTAATGATCAATTGCATGTAATCTCCTTTGACCTTCCTCATTTCTTTGACTTTCATTAGTGTCAAATAGCAAAGTTGATTTGAAATTCTGTTATTTTACATATGCATTAATGAGAATGGAACTGAGTCATGCAGAGTTGATTAAATCCCCTGGTCTATACTTCATTGTTGGATTGGGAAGGAAAAGACAAGCATGGGTTATATGTTCCGGTAGGCTTGCTAGAAATACAAAATTAGAGCAGATGTTAAGTCATATTGCCCTTCAAGCCAGCTCCACCATTCAGTGAGATCATGGCTGATCTTCCACCTTGGCAACACTTGCCCATCAGAGAAGACCTCTGATAAAGTAAAGGTCAGGAGCATTTAAATAACAGAGGATTGCAGCAGAAGGCAATATAGGGTGGCGTTGGCATAATAAGAAATGTAAAGATAGGTCGTGATGAGATATAAATATCAAACATAATTATTCACAGCAAATGCCGTTTGGCAAACAAGAACGTGGCAATGGTTAGGATCTGAAATTGTTGAACTTTGTGTTGAGTCTAGAATGTTACAAAATGCTTGATCAAGAGAGATGTTGATGTTTCCCACATTTTTTTGAATCAACGTAGGGGACTGATGACGGGTCAAATCTGAGATATTGCCTGATCTGAGTACTCCAGCATTTTCTCTTTCTATTTTACAACATGATAGTTCCACACATTGTCTCCACCTCTGCTCAGTCTCCCCATTTCTGAGTAGCCTTGATTAAATCTCAGCTCTTAAATTGCTACTGACATAAACAGCAAAATGCACATATGTTCACATCAACTTCAATGGCATTTTAAATAAACACCAAACATTTTAATTCTCATGTTCTTGTCTTTTATTTTCCCTTTTTTCCTTTTACTCCAAATGCTCTTTTATAATGGAATTTTTCTTTCAGTCGAATATATTGCTGCAAAAAACCTCTCAACACTTGCCTTCTTCAAGTCTTTCCCTCTGTCACATACTGATTTGAGAGATGAGATCAGTTTCTTAAAATGTTGGTATTTGGCTGAAAATCAGCTCAAAAAGTGAGTTTCTCAATCACTTAAGAGCCAATAGTAAAAAATGGTTCATGCCTTTTAATAGGTGGCACAGAATGGCCGATTTCCTGAACCTATTTAACTCACGAGTGAGTTATTTAATCTGTTGTAATGTAAGAATGTTCCAAAAAATGAACTGCTGCCAACTGAAGGGGCAACATAAGTTCCTGAATTTCTGTAAATAGCAAAATAGCCAATAGACTGCCTAGTGATGTGGAGAGTGATTGAGAGGTTAGTACTCTTAAGTCAGGGACAGCCATTTGCCCCAAGATGTGGAGGTGCCAGTGTTGGACTGGGGTGGACAAAGTCAGGAGTCACACCACACCAGGTTTATTTGAAACCACACAAGCTTTCAGAGCTCAGCCCCTTCACCAGGTGCAGTGAGAGATCAGAGCACACAGGCCCAGAGTTTATAAGTAGAGAGATCAAGGGCAGAGAGATCAAAAGATCATACAACTGGTGTGAGTGGAGTGTCAGATATTAAGTCTCTGCAGGTGACCAAGAGTGCTGGACGGTGAGTAAAGTGTCAACAGCCGAATAACCAGCGAAAGGATGGCCTATAATCCGATTAAGTGAGACAGAGAGATAATTACAAAAAATTAAAAATAAGGTGGTGCTGGAGGCAAACTAAATGACTAGAATAACATGATAGATATAAGAGTTGCATGCTGAGGGTCTAACCAAAGTAATAAGTAATTCTAAATTGTACAAACTAATTTAGGTAGAGAGATCATAACAATTTATCAAGGTGATGCTGTCAAAACAGGACAGTGAGGAATATTTTACAGATACAGAACAGTATGGTGGGGTCACCTCTAGCACGACATGAACCCACAGTCACGGTTGAGGCCATCTTGATGGGTATAGAACTTGGCTATCAGTCTCTGCTCGGCGATTCTGTGTTGTTGTGTGTCTCAAAGGCCGCCTTGGAGGACACGTACCTGACGATCGGAGGCTGATTGCTCTTGACCGCTGAAGTGCTCTGAATGAGAGGGAACATTCCTGTCTGGCGATTGTTGTGTGGTGTCCATTCATCCATTGTCATAGTGTCTGCATGGTCTCACCAATATACCATGTCTCAGGGTATCCTTGCCTGCGGCATATGAAGTAGACACCATTGGCCGAGTCACATGAGTATCTGCCATGCATGTGGTGGGTATGTTCCCACGTGTGATGGTAGTATCCATGTCGATGATCTGACATGTCTTGCAGAGGTTGCCATGGCAGGGTTGTGTGATGTTGTACTGAAGGCTGGGTAGTTTACTGAGAACAGTGGTGTGTTTAAGATTTGGCGGTTGTTTGAAGGTGAGAAGTGGAAACGTAGGGAATATTGTGGCGAGCTGCTCATCATCATCAGTAATGTGTTGTAGTCTGCAAAGAACGTGGTGTAGTTCCTCCACTTTGGGAAAGTATTGGATGACGAAGAGTACTCCATCAGTCATATCCTGTGCCTGTCTTCTGAGCAGGTTGTTGCGGATTTTAGCTGTGGCATGGCGGAACTGATGATCGATGAGTTGAGTATTTTATCCCATTCTTATGAGAGCATCCTTCAAAACCTTCAAGTGTCCATTGTGTTCCTCCTCATCTGAGCAGATCCTGTGTATGTGTAGGGCTTGTCTGTAGGTGATGGCTTCTTTAATATGTTTAGGGTGGAAGCTAGAGAAATGCAGCACCGTGAGGTTATCCGTGGGCTTGTGGGAGAGTGAGGTACTGAGGTGTCTGTCCTTGGTGGAGGTGTGTGTGTCCAAGAATGAGACTGATTCTGAAGAGTAGTCCATGGTAAGTCTGATGGTGGGATGCAACTTGTTGATATCGCTATGTAGTTGTTTCAGGGATTCCTCACTATGAGTCCAAAGGAAGAAGACGTCATCAATATATCTGGTGTATAACATTGGTTAGAGGTCCTGCACAGCAAAGACGTCTTGCTCAAACTGGTGTCAAGTGCTGAAATGTCCATTGTGACGAGGAATGTTCCTGGTTCAACAGGTCTGTGGGTGCTGAGTTCCTGTAATAGAGCTGTAGTGTCACGACAGAAGCTGGGGGTTCCTTATACAATGGGTTTCAAGATGCCCTCAACATAACCAAACACAGAGTCCTATTGCCTGATAAGATGGGACATCCAGGTGTGTTGGCTTTGTGTATCTTCGGAAGGCAGTAGAAGTCTCCAATGCGACAAGTATGTAGGATGAGAGTGCACAGATACTCTGAAGGTCTTCAAGTTTTTGAGAAGATTTGTAGCTCGGGTTGTTGATGCAGTTGTTGGCTTGCTTGATGAGCTGGTTAAGTTTGTTTGTAGATGTTGCGTCACCATACTAGGTAACATCATCAGTGTGCCCCCGGTGAAGCGTCAGTGCTCTGTCCCGCTTGCTATTTATGTGGCTCAGTTGGCTGGAGTGGGTGACATCACTTCCAGATTTGTTTCTTAGTGGTTGGCATATGGGGTACAGCTCTACATGTTTGTTAATTTAGTTCCGGTTTGAGTGCCAGGCCTCCAGGAATTCTCATGCGTGTCTAAGACTGGCACTCAAACTGGAACTCCATTAACAAATATGTAGAACTGGACCCCATATACCAACCAGTGTGGGACAAATCCGGAAGTAATGCCACCCACCCCAGCAAACCAAGATACATAAATAGCAAGCAGGACAGAACACTGATGCTTCACCGGAGGCACACTGATGATGTTACCCAGCATGATGACGAAACGTCTGCAAACAAACTTAACCAGCTCGGCGAGCAAGTCAACAACTGCATTCTGAAGATCTGGATGAAAAGCCTTGATCAGTTGGACTATAACCTGGTGTCGTGTGACTCCTGCATTTGCCCCAAGGAGACCCTCCTCGGGACCAGTGTGTTTGATCAGGAGGTACCCTGAGTTTGCAGGGAGTACTACATTGCTTGGTCTCTCCCCTCCCTTGCCCTGCCATTGATAAAATACATGCATTAATTCATTGAACCATTAAAGGAGTCTCAAAGCACAATGTTCTGAGACATTTTCGAACATTACCTATGTCTAATAATTTATTCTATGGTTGCAGTGCTTTTATTGTGAATTATTGAATGCATGTTGTAGCTTTGCTAGCAGTTACCAATTTATGAGGAGATGCGATAACCAAAATCTAAGTGCTTAATGTGAGTCTGTAGGAGGGGGAAGCTTCTGTCTTTTGCTTGCTATTAAATAGTAATGTGTGCCTTGCTTGGGGCTATTGTAGTACAAATTCATTGAGCCATATTGACAAGGCTTGTGAAAGGAAGTGAAAATGGATGCAGCAGCACCGCTTATTGCCTACCTAGTAACATACTGCAGATTGATATTGGCTAAAATCTTTGAATTTTAATAGATGGGCAATCAGTCACAGTTTTGTTAATTCCTGTAAAATGGTTAGATGTTAATACTGGCAGCAGGCAATGAAAATGAGATTCAGCCCAAGTATCCCCTTGGGTAACAGAAACGTAGCTGCAAGTGGTTATCTTAGCATTGTGTTCTGCTCTGAGTTATGCCAAGATGACACAATCCTTTTATTACTTGCAGTGTTCTCAGGTCTAGGTTAATAAGTTACCAGCTGATACAAAATTTCTACCATCTCTGTTCTGAACAGTATGTTACTCAAAAGTGAGGCAGAGTGATGTAAAACAGGAATGATGACTGTCTGCTGTGATATTTATTAAAAGTACCGTATAATGCTCCACTAATAGCCTGTTTGAAGTCATAAAGTGAAAATTGAACCACCCTTTTTGAAGATGATGCCCTTATTGTAAGTTAGCAACTTTCAGGTTGAGCATATCCTCATGACATGTATGAGCTTACAAAATGAAGCAAAGAGTTATAAATTCATCACAACATTAAAAGCCATTCAATCCTTCATGTTCTGTCAATTGTTACAGTACAGTCATGAACGGCTAATGATTGGGGTAGACTGCTGTCACAAACCTAAAGTTTATATAAGAAGTTAAAGGGGAGGAAGGGTTCAGAAGAGGCTATTAAAGTTTCCAGAACAAGTAATAGGACAGTGAATATAGAAAGGCTCAGGAATCTAACTTCAGGCACAACAGATAAGGGGACAGCTGTGAGGAGGGGGCTAATCCAGGAGGCACAGTAGAAGTTCATCCCAAGGAAGAAAAAATTCACTAAGGAAAGGACGAGGCAACCATGGCTGACAAAAGATATCAGGACAGCATAAATACAAAAGAAAAACCATACAATGTGGTGAAGATTCCTGGGAAGCCAGAGGATTGGGAACCCTTTAAAAACCAGCAGAGGGTAATTAAAAATGCAATAAGCGAGGAGAAGATTAAACATGAGTGTAAGCTAGCTCGTAACATAAAAGAAGATTAGAAGAGCATGGCAAAAAAGGGCTGAGTCAGCATGGCTTTTTCAAGGGGAGGTCATGCCTGACAAATCTATTAGCTTTGAGGAGGTAACAAGCAATTTAGATAAAGGGGAGCTAGTGGATGCAATCAATTTGAATTTCCAGATGGCCTTTGACAAGGTGCCACACAGGAGGCTGCTAAATTAGATAAGAGCCCATGGTGTTTGGGGGCAAAGTACTGGCACGAATGGAGGATTGGTTGGCTGGCAGAAAGCATAGAGTGGGGATAAAGGGGTCTTTTTCAGGATGTCAGCCAGTGACTAGTGGAGTTCTGCAGGGGTCCATGTTGGGATCACAAGTATTTATATTATACATTAATGATCTGGACAAAAGAACTGAGGGCAGTGTTATATAATATTCTAAAGGAGATGAGCAAGCAAGTCAAGCAGTGCAAGTGCTTTAACAATTACAAGAAGGTGCAGGTTAATAAGACTACATCAAAAACAAACAAAACTCTAGTAATTTTTCCAAGGAAGGGAGAATTGAAAAATAGGAAGTTGGGCTAAACTTCAATTTAAATTTGATTAGATCATACTGGCCTGTTCCAGTTGTCATAATATAAACAGACTTTGAGGTAAAAGTAAAATTTACAGGTATAGTACTAGATTATGCCTATCTGAAAAGCATGAACAAGTGGATTTTTTTTCCTGAAACATTTTGCGATAAAGTCTTTCCATTTGTGGGTTTGAGCAAGACTGGAGGCATCAATATTATTTATAAATAAACAAGAAATTCAGCAGGAATTCATGAGAAACGTCTTTTATCCAAAACATATTGAGAATGTGAACTGAATTACATTGCTTCTTGCATAAGTGTCCTGTTTGCTGGTGAATGCCATGTTCACAATGTTACAAAAATGACAACTGTTCAAAAGTACTTCTCTAATTGTAGGGCACTTTGGGAAATTCTGAGGTTGTGTAAAGCGTTATGAAAAAAGCAATATCTTTTCATATAAACGGTAACATAGACAGAGCAGTGAAATACCTATAAATGAGACTTAACCCATGCACAAAAATGATTCAAGTTATGTTGTTTTGATTCTGAGACAACAGATGCTTATCCTTCCAGTGTCAGATCCACACTGTCTTTGACAATGAATTTGTACTTGTCGGAATCTCCTCCACAAAGGAGTCACAGATGTCATAATCTGGATCCCAGAATAGGCAGTGGTGGCACATATGAACCTTCCAAAGACAGACAACTGATGGAATTGTATAAGTGGTTTGAGCAGTGTTAGCTATGTCGCAGTGTGTGACAGAATTGGACGAGGACTCCAGTGAAGTCAATAACGAGTTCAAGATCATCATGCTCCATCCTGTTACCCTTTCCACAAAGTGGTATGGTGAGATTTTCAAAGGGCAACAGCGGGTTGCCAGTTGATGTCAATTAAAGCTTGTCAAGCTCCTGGGGCTAACTCATTTTAACAAACTACCTTACGCTAATACTAAAATTTCCATCCTGGGCCAGCTTGTGTTCCAATGAATTTCAATGTGAGTTGGAGGAACAACACTTCATTTTCCACTTAGACATCTTACAGATTCTTGGACTCAAGACAGAAACTGTCCTGGAGCAGAGCAAGTTACCACTAAAAAGTCTGCAAATGCATTGTAGACTCAGTAGTAAGTACTCACACCTCACAGGACACAAAATCTGGTCCTTTATTGTTTATGGGATCTTGTGCACAAAATTGATGCCCATTTCCTGCTATTACAGCAGTGATCATACTCCAAAAGTATTTCAGGATCAAATTATAACAGTTGCTGGAAGCCTGAAAAAAATCCAGAAAATACTTGGAAATATTCAGGGAGTGTGGCAACATCTGTAAAGAGAGAAGCTGCGTTTTTGATTCAAATTATTACCTTTTGGTAGACCTGCTGAGCATTTACAACATTTTCAAATTTTGTTTCAGAAGTGCCTTACTAATTATCGAGAACCTTTTGTAATATCATGCAGTTCACCATAAAGGCAACTTCATTTGTATTTTCCTCTTAGTAGATGTAGCTAGTCTTTGTCACAGGAAGTGAGCTGGCTGAAAAGTTGACTGATCAGCCAAGAGAAATTTTAAGATGACAATAGTCTTTTTCTCCATTCCAAGTTAAACTTTGAAAAAGGTGTATTAAAACATTAAGTCCACCGCACTGTTCATAGAGATTCAAGAACAATTTTAAATTATGTATCTATTTATAACACAAACCACCTCATTCAACTTGTCACATGGTATTATAGCTTCTTGCACTATCATGAGATCAAGTGTAGGACAACTTGTGGCCAATTAAAATACAGATATTGTTGAGACAAGATGAGGAGATGTGAAATAGCTCCTGTCTTTGCAACCTCCATGATTGGCTGCAACAAAGATTTACTGTTCTTTTCAGCACAAGACTGTAGCTGCCTGGAACAATTAGGTCCCCATGTCTGTTGTATCACTAATTAGCCAATTACAAGGTTTTCTTGCATGAAAGAAAGTGCAATTTTGCTATCTGCTGACCTTGAGAGAGAAAACAAAGATGTGACATCAAGGGTACACACAGATGCAAAGGATTTTTGAAAGTGGATAGTGTCCAGTACAAAAAGGTAACGAAAGAATATAAGATTTCATGTCCTTAAACTGTAATGTTTTAACCTGAGACAACTGTTGTTTAACTGATGCCTTGTATCCTCAGCATTTGCAAAAGTTTCAGTTGTCCTTTGAATTCTCAGTGTTCTGAAGCTTCATTTTAACCAGCTGTGACACTGGGTGCTTTTCATTTTTGTAAAGTTGAGACTCAGCACTTTCTCCGTGTGGCTACAGTATCAATCCATCTCCTGTACTCTGCCAAAAGCAGCTACTTGAAATAGAACTGGTTTGTGTATTCCAGTGTGGGTCCTTGCTTCCAATAAATAATTGTGGCCAATGTCTTTTGTCTCCAATGCGTGAAATTTATACAGATCGGGAGATGGGCGATTCTTCACACCCGAATTGTTGGACTAATATCAGTTTCTGTTGATTAAAAATTGTTCATTTCAGTTCAGCCAATTTTGTTTGGGTTTCATAAAGCTTGGCTCCCTTGAACTGCTGCAATCTGTGTGGTATAGGGAACCTAAAATAGGTTATTAAAGGGAATTATTGACTGATTACACTTTAAGATGGTACATTGTGTTGGTGCCAACTCTGTGGAAGACCAACTCACAATTCCCATTCCCTCAACATTCACTGTGGACTGGGAGTTTCCTCCGTCATGCTGTCAGGCAGGATATTCCAAATCCTAACAACATAAGGAGGTGTTTATTTCTGTTCCTGCTGTTTTTCCCAACCTCCTTAAATCAGTATTCTCTGGTTCTTCATCCTTGTATTATTTACTCATGGGAAGCAGGCATTGCTGTCAACAGCAACATTTGTTGCCATTACCTAAACACCCTTGAACTGAGGGGCCTACTAGGCCATTTATGTGCATTCCACATTAGTATGTAACTGGAATTATATGTAAGCCAGAAGAGGTAAGGATGGCAGATTTTTTTTTTAAGGCAATTGATGCAAGTTTCATGGGCACCATTACTGAGGTTTATGTTGAGACCATAATGTCCACTCTGTCCAGACTATGCATGATTTTGAAAATCTTTCTCAAATTATTATGGAACTACATCCATGAAGAACAGCTTCAGCTTCTCCAACCTATGCATAGCTGAAGTTCCTTGCCTCTGGAACAATACTCATGTATATTTTTCATGTCCCTCTCTAACGCATCTACATTCTTCCTAGTGTCTCATCAGATTTGGACATAATACTACAGTTGATGGCAAACTAGTGTGTTTTTTTTGTTGAGAGCTTTGTCGGGTTGCTCTTGTACTCTATGCCACTATTTCCTGCATGCTTTATTAGCCACTGTTTTAAGCTGCTCTGTCTTCAATGATTTGGGCACATATATCAATTATGTCTTTGCTGCTATGTTCCCATAAAACAAACTTTTCTGATGAAGGGTCTAGGCCCGAAGCGTCAGCCTCTCTGCTCCTGTGGTGCTGCTTGGCCTGCTGTGTTCATCCAGCCCTGCACCTTGTTGTCTCGGATTCTCCAGCATCTGCAGTTCCTACTATCTTCCATTCATTTTACATTGGGTCTTCTCATTCTTCCTACCTGAAGAAATCCCTTCCCATTTCTCTGCATCTGTCACTTGTCCACTTTAAATCCTCTTGAAGTTTATTCACTGTCCTCATAGTTCACAACGCTTGCACATTCAGTGTCATCTACAAATTTTGAAATTGGCTGTTATACATTCAAATCTATGTCTCTCTCTCTTTCGCAGACACACACACACACAGTCTCTCTCTCTTTCGCAGACACACACACACAGTCTCTCTCTCTTTCGCAGACACACACACACAGTCTCTCTCTCTTTCACAGACACACACACACATCATTTGTAAAAAAAAAATTACATGAGAATATAGGAGACGTGATTAGTAAGTTTGCAGATGACACCAAGATTGGTGTTATAGTAGACAATGAAGAAGGTTATCAAAGGTTACAAGGAGATCTTGATCAATTGAGTCAATGAGCTGAAGAGTGGTAGATGGAGTTTAATTTGGATAAATGTGAGATATTGCATTTTGGTAAAACAAACAAAGGCAGGACTTATACAATTAAATATAGGGCCTTGTACAGTGTTGTACAACAGAGAGACCTAGGGGTTCATGTACATGATTCTTTGAAGTTTGCACCACATATAGATAGGTTGGTTAAGAAGGTGTTTAGCATGCTTGCCTTCATTGCTCAGATCTTTTGAGTATTGGAGTTTGGATGTTATGTTGAGATTGTACAGGACATTGGTGAGGCCTCTTCTGGAATACTGTGTCCAATTCTGGACGCCCTGTTACAGAAATGATATTAATAAGCTGGAGAGGGTTCAGAATAGATTCACCAGGATGTTGCCGGGAATGGAGGGTTTGAGTTGTGGGGAGAGGCTGGGACCTTTTCCAATGGAGCTTAGGAGGTTGAGGGGTGGCCTTATAGAAGTTTATAAAATCATGAGTGGTACAGAAAAGGTGATTGACAGGTATCTTTTCCTTAGGGTGGGGAATTTCAAAACTAGTAGGCATATTTTTAAGGTGACAAGAGAAAGATTTAAAAAAGACACGAAGGGCAGTTTTGTTTAGAGAGTGGCTCGTGTGTGGAATGAACTTCCATAGGAAGTGGTGATTATGGGTACAGTTAGAACATATAAAGGGCATTTGGATAAATACTTGAATAAGAAATGTTTGGTGGGATATGGGCCAAGTGCAGGCAGGTAGGACTAGTTCAGTTTGGGATTATGTTTGGCATGGACTGGTTGGACCGAAGGGTCTGTTTCCGTGCTGTATGTCTCTATATGCATATAAAATATATATAATATTATGTATATTGGTTATAAATATTGTATAATCCCATAATCCACTGATTATTTGTTTACCACATTGAACAATAGATTAAACTAGAACCCCCTGGAATGCCCATCAATATACAACGTCAGGTCAGAGACTAGGTGTGCTACAGTGAGTAACTAATCTCCCTCCTTTCCAGAGCCTTTCTATTATCTCAAAAATAATTAGTCAAGAATGTAATGGAATAGTCTTCAGATGTCTGGGAAAAGTAGACCTTCTACAATACAGTATCTCTGGAATAGTAGAAAAGACTGGCAATCAATATTTGAGACTATTTGAACGTAGTTTATCTCAGTTGCCAATGGTAGCCTTCCAGTGCATTATTATCACTGGTTGCTGTCTGGTAGGCTATTATTATCCGCAAGAACTGGTCATATTGATTGCTGCAGTGGGATGGTGCTCACATTGAGCACAAGAGGATGGTAAACAGTGATTGACACATTATTCCAAAGTCTTTAGGATCTTTTAATTTAATTGTTTCCCCAGTGTGACTTTATGATGAATACTGGTAATATCAATATATGAAATGGGAAGTAAATCACATGTACTCTGAATGAATTATACCTGCATGCACATCATGTACAATTGTGAAAAATTTGAAAGAATTCAGGGTGACGATCATGAAAGAAAAGCGTTAACGAGGCGAAAGCAAAATGAACACATGAATAAATATCAAAAAATGTTATTGCACAACTTAAGTGATACATGACTGCGCATGTAAATCATATAAATAAATAATTCCTTTGTAAATTTACAAACAGTTCATCTGCAGGAAAAATTGCTTCTTCTTGAGATGTTGTATTAATATTTGAGACACGTGTTTTTCTTCACATGTTTTGCTACATTCTCTGCATTTAGACCCTGTGTATGGAGTTTGAGACATGCTTATGGGTAGTAATAATGGCATTCCTATTTTTCTTTTATTTTTCTCATTTGAAACTGAGGGTTGAAGTTGAAAATTTGACTTTGAACTTTGAGCAGCAGCTTGATTTGAAGAAAAAGCGAAGAGAACAAATTCAGATGTTTGCTGTTGGAAACTCACCTGGAAAAATACTGCTGTGAGGACACTATAGACATTTCTGCCCTGAAATGTTGCTATGATCAGGGATTGGCAGTTGGTTGGATGTTAAATTGCTCAATCAAAGGAGGACCAATGCTGGAAAGAAAGAGAAACACAAAGAGTGAACTGGTGCTGTTTGTACTTTAGGCAGAAGGTAATTTTATTTTGAAGGCTTCCAGACTGGCATTGTTTTTTTTTGCACTTCCTAGCTATTCTCCAGTTTAATGACGTGTTGGAAGTTCTGACAAAATATCCACAATCCATTAGAAATGAGTAAAAATCTCCAGAAGTTCTGCAAAAGTTATTTGTATTGACCAGTGACTTCAGAATTCATGTAAGATATACAGTCCTACATGCTGTAATATAACATTTCATCCAAGGTTTCTTGAAGGCCTGATATTCATCATTTAAATGTTTATTGAACTGTCAAATTGATTTTTTTTGTTCTTTTCTAATTTATCCCTTAACTGTGCCTGTCTGTCTGTCAGTTTGAGAGTGGGGATTTGTAATCAAAGAAGACTGGGCTTAGATCATAGATATTAATTAGATTGCCTTGTAGTTTATTTATGGTTCTGCTAAAGTTACATTCTTAATAAGTTGTAAATTTTTGTTTGTGATATAGATATTTTTAATCAATCTGTTCAGACAGTTTATGACAGACCTCTGGAACAGGTGGGACCTGAACACAGGTGAGGACACTACCACTGTGCTACAAGGGCCTTCTTGTTTCCATTATAAACTTGGTGTCCAAGATCTGTTATCTGAAAAGTCTAGGAACTGTTGAGCAATTTTGAGGGTCCTTGTTTTTCACTTCACTGTGTTGCAAATCCAGTGTTAGTGAGTCTGATTTAGTTTGGCTTTCTATCCCTGTGTTTTAACAGTAGAGAGAAGAAAATAATTAAGCAAGGTTCCACCAAATTCATTTAGAAAACTGCTCTCAATACCCTCACTCTATTTCTGAAAAAATTTCTTCAAAGAAAATACCGTAAAAGAAACATTTTTTCTTGATACCCAGTGATCATTTCTGCAGAACTATTCTCATTGTGAACTGAAGTATCTCCCTGTCCCTCTCCCTTTCTCCCCAGCATCCATACTGCAAGTTCTTCACTCTGTATTTCTCCACAAAGTTCTACAAAGAATTTACCCAAAAATAGAAATAAGCATATGCCCAGAGATTTACCTCCAGACCTTGATCATAGGCTGAAATTTCATGCTGTCCTTCTCTTTTTATCTCCAGCATGTGGTTGGTTTCTTCCAGGCTTCAATTCAAACCTGCTGCCCCCGCTCAGTGCAGTTCACACCCACCTGTATCAGCTCTGCTTCAGTGAGTGCAGGCCAGTCAACACATAGCGAGGGCAGTGGGTGGGGCAGGGCCTCTGAATTCAAGCTGCATACAAGGAAAGTGAGGATTAGATAGCACAGTGGTTAGCACTGCTGCCTCACAGCAGCAGGGACCTCTGTTCAGTCCCAGCCTTGAATTTCAATTCCAGTCTGTGTGGAGTTTGCAATTCTCCCCATGTTTGGGAGGGTTACTGCCAAGTGCTCCAGTTTCCTGGATGGCTATATATGCAAGACGATTTGAGTATAGGAGTAATAAAGTCTTGCTTCAATTGTATAAGAGCTTGGTTAGAGCACACCTGGTATACTGTTTGCAGTTTTGCTCTCCTTATCTCAGGAAATATATTGTTGCCAGAGAGGAAGTGCAACAAAGGTTCACCAGAATTATTCCCAGGATGCCAGGGTTATCCTTTGAAGAGAGGTTGGGCAAACTGGGCCCATATTCTTTAGAGTTTTAAAGAATGAGAGGTGAGCTCATTGAAACCTAAACTACTTCAAGGGATAGATAGGGTAGGTGCAGGTAAGATTTCTACTGGTCGGGGAATCTAAAACCAGAGGGAGCCATTTAAAAATAAGGGGAATACTGCTGAGAAGAGGAGAAATTGTTTTAATGAGAGGGTTGTGAACCTTTGGAATTTTGTCATGGAAAGCTGTGGAGACTCAATCGCTGAGTATGTTTAAGG
Source organism: Rhincodon typus (assembly GCF_021869965.1). Classification (NCBI taxonomy): domain Eukaryota; kingdom Metazoa; phylum Chordata; class Chondrichthyes; order Orectolobiformes; family Rhincodontidae; genus Rhincodon; species Rhincodon typus. Next base: position 126,463,375 of record NC_063333.1, read on the forward strand.
TAGAGATTGGTAGATTTCTGAATAGCAGTGGTGCACAGGGTTATGGGGATGGGCTGAGGTAAAAGGCATTGAAGTGGTCAATCAGTCATGATCATATTGAGTGGCCTCCACCAGTTCCTATAAGTGAATTCAAGAGGGTGAGTGACTGGCACAGTGAGGATGAGCCATCGGTCAGTCCCCACTTCATAGGTTACTTGGTAAATCATAATTGGTCACAGCTGTGATCTGCTGATATATTTAGGTTCAGAATTAGTTCTGGTTAGATGTACCAGTGTTTCTGTTTGCTTCCAGAGCACACCAGTTACTCTGATTGAAGAGAAGGCAAACTGAAACTGGTAGAAAATTCCTTCAGGGGATGCAGTTAAGTCAGAAGCGTCCACCTTGCGAAAACGTTCTTATCATGAATACTTGCAGCAGATACTCGGAGACAGTTCCTTACATTGATGCCAGTTGGAAACCTTTCTTCAGTCCTATTTTCACAAAGTAATTAACACGATGAGTCATGCAGACATTAATATATCAGATTTAGGAATATCATGAAAATGTATTGAGTTTGCACTGTCAACAACAGATTATAAATTAATATTCATATGCTTCTCATGGACTCAGCATCACAACTTGCAGTATAAATCACCTTTACAGAAGAAAATACAGTTTACATTTAGCTGGACAGATACATGAGTAGATCCAGTCCAGTAATATGTTTCTTCCATGCCTGATATGTCAAATTTGCACACACAGCTTTTTTAATAATGTAGACCATCAATAGCATCTAAATCTCTCATATCTTGATTAGATGTTCTATCAAATAAAATGCTGATGCACAGCTTGTCTCAATAAAGTTCCTGAATTTATAATAAATATTCATGGGTTTAGAGGAGTTTTTGCTGCCTGTTCTGAGACATTAATTTGTGCCATTTTACAGAAATGCTGAAGGGAAAGGCCAGGCCAATGATTTGGCCACTTCAAAATAAGTCTGATTTTACTTTTTACAAAAACATTTAAAATTCTGAGAATTTTGCACAGAAAGGTCTTGAAGAAAATGCTTGCCAAAAAATGATCTTTTATTTTGTGAATGCTTTGGGCATCAGCATCTCCAAGCCATCCAGTTTTGTTGCTCATCCGCTGCATAAGGTTCCAGAACGTAAGTGTGGGAACGCTGCATTCTTTAAAACAAATACATCTAATCTTGGAGAGTAAAAGACTATACCAGTAACAAAAGCACAGCTTTCTTTATCGAGTGTGTGGTCATAGTGTAAACTAACTGTACAAATGGGACACACCACATAAACTCTCTCAGCATATCTTAATCTCACTGTTCATGGTATCTTCTCTTATTGTCTTGATTTACCTACAAGATCATTTCCAACAACCTCCTTGTATGTTCCAGTCACTTGCATATTCTTATTCCCATCTAACTCAATCCCATGTTGCTCATGCTCATTGTTTGGATAAAAACCACTAAAAGCAATTAGCCTTCCTGCTCCTCTAGCTCTACATCCAGCTCTACACCTTGTTATCAAAGTAATTTACAACTTTACCTGAGAAGTGCACTGTAATAACTGTGCAGGTGTTGAAATCACATCACCAAGTCACCCTTTATTAATATGTGCAATGTACATGGGCTGTGACCAGCCAGATCAAAGCCAGCATAGACTGAGGAGACCTTCTGAATCTCCTGTTTATATCTGTCAGCCACTGCTCCCTGATTGGACCAGGTTAACACCCAATCAAGGGTCTCATAGTCAATGAGATCCACGTGGCCATGGTTCCAATCACTACATGCACCATCCTTTACAAAGGGACAGGAAGTGTTTCCTATCGAGTTGGAGGATATAAGGTATGCTTGAAAAGCAACATTGCTGTGCTTGTACTGATGAACAGTAAATTAAAGTTATCACAAGTGTTGAGTAAAGCAGAAAATAACCCAGGATGCAATATTAATCCAAAATAGAGAGGTATTTCTACACTTCATAAATCATTGGTGTGACCACACTTTGTGTGGCTGTGATATCTTCTCTTTAAACTAAGAGTACATGAGAACATGCAGAAATATTATGGTGGTGGAATGATTTAGAGGCATGATATTCCAAATTGGCCAGGTCCAAACTGGAAAAGAGTAAGTGGAGAGCTTATGTGATTACAGTATTTTAGGATTGTAAAGGGCATAGACAACAAGTTTCTAAAGATCTCCATTCCCTTACTGTATAAGTTTGTTTAAAACAAAATTCAGAAATTATTAAGAAGAGTTCCACAATGAACCCATAACCCATAACGTGAACTGAACTTGTACTTATATTCTCTGTTTAAGCAGGATAACCAGATTTTGGTCAAATGCAGGCATGATTTGAAACCAATATTTCATATTTAATTAATCAGTCCAGTTCTGTCAGCAAAACTTAAAAGCAGTTAAATATACTTCTCCTACATTGAAACAGATTTGAATTCCTAAATCTCCATTGGCAATATTTCAGCATGTGCTACAGCAAGTTTGCAAATTCTCTGGTCCTGCAATTACACTTTGCATGTATTAATGGATAATCTCTTTAAATGTCAGAGAAAAATCCGTTTTTTCATTCTCCACACAGCTGCAATTCAAAAATAAGATAGTCAGTGCTTGGAAATGTTTCTAAGTTACAAGGAAAACCATTTATAAGAGGAATTCGTAATTCTCCAATATATTTTCAATGGGTTGGTATTATGTTCAAATAATGGTCAAAAGAATTTATTGTGAACATGAGGTGTTTTCAGTCTAATATTTGCTGAGTGCAATTTCCAAACATTTGAGGAACTTTGATCGTCGTGTTCAAAGAGACATTGCTACTGGATATTATAGATCAGCGTTGTGGTTTGCGAGGAGGAGGGTGTTCAATTTTTCTATGACTAGGAGTTTGGAAAAATGATGCCCTGGTTTGGTTAACAGAAACTTATGATAGCAATGGTTTCAGCATCAACATTTATGGTTGCTAGCTGCCTTAGCTTAAGATGCTCTCTCTTAAGAAGTTGAAGTGCTAAGACATACAGCTGATTAAGCAAGCCTAAACATAAGTACTGTGGCTGAACTTCTACATTAATTCATTTATCACACCTTTTATGGAGTCAGTTAGCCCACTTGACGAGACAGCTGGTTTACGTACAAAGTGACATCAATAATGTGGGTTCAGTTCCTTCACTGGCTGAGGCCAACATGAAGGTGTCACATTCTCGACCTCACCGTTTGTCTCAGGTATGGTGGCCTTCAGGTTAAACCACCACGAATGAATGTGTGGTCCTCTGGGACTAAGGCAACATTACTTTTTAAAAATTCCCTTAATGTTCAAGAATAAAATGATTATAGTCTGCATACACTCACTGATTGTAATTCTGTAGAACCTATTATCTGAAGAATTTCAGAACATTTTAGTAGAGCCATGAAAAGTGAATCATAGAATCCCTACAGTGCAGAAGCAGGCCATTCAACCCATCGAGTCCACACGAACTCTCGAAGACCCATCCCCACCTCTGTAACCCTGCATTACCAATCCACCTGGCCTGCAGATCCCTGGACACTATTGGCAGTTTAGCATGGCCAGTCCACCTATCTGCACATCTTTGGACTGTGGGAGGAAACTGGCGCGCCCAAAAGAAACCCACACAGACAGGGGTAGAATGTGCAAACTCCATACACACAGTCACCCAAGGGTGGAGTCGAACCAGCTCCGTAACGCTGTGGAGCAGCAGTGCTGACCACTAGCCACCGTGCTGCCCTATGTTGAATGTTGAACCCAGTCTGAATGGTATTGACTGTCTAATCTGTTGAACATCAACAAGTGTGGGCTTTGCACACATTGAGAAGTAGTCCTTAACTGAGTTTCCTTTGAAATCCGTCCCAGGAGAGATGTCAGAATAGCTTGTTTTCTTCACTAGAAAGAGAAAAGCATTTTCAGAGTGACCTTCTGCGCATTATCATGAAGTGCTTACGTGTCCCTTATATTTGCACAGTATGATGACCCATTTCCCTCATGACAAAATGCATTTCCATCAAATAATAAGTTTCCCAGTGGCCTGTTTCATTTTCTTGATGGTCAGACTAGTCCTTTAGTCAGATTTTCTTTTATCACTTCACCAGCAGGGTGTGAAATTTCAATTGGTTTGATAGCCAAAGGCATACTTTGTAATCTGTCAGACGCATAAAAATAAAATATACCTGTGCGGGGTAGGGACAATAAATAGCATCTTGATAGAGTATGAAGGAGTGCTATAATTCGCCTGGTAATTTTATGGCACAACATTGATTGAATTGAAATTAGTATGAGATGGATATTGGTGTCTTGAACAGTAAGGGAGGCTTTCCCACCTCATTCACAACAGTTGAATCCTAAGGTAGCAATTCAGCTTAAACAGTCATAATCTCACATCTCATAAACCCGGTAAAAGCCAAGTCATAAGGGTACTTATTGTTTTGATCAAAGGTCCTTGACCTGAAATGTTAACTTTGTTTCTCTCCACAGATGTTGCTTGACTTGCTGCGTCTTCCAGCCTTTTTTCGGGTTCGTATTTGTTCTTGTTTATGAGTTCCAATGTCAGCTGTATTTTGTGAAACTTTAATGGGTAGACTTACTTTTTTGCAAGTTGCTCTTAGGCTTAACATGTTTGTTATGGCTTAAACGAGAAGAATGTGCCAATCATCATGCCTCACTGTTTCACAAGCCATCACAAATGTACAAAATTCCTGTTAGACCACTAAAATTGACAAATTTCCTGACTGACTGAGATTGAGGATGAAAGCAATTCATGCCAGGTTTGTCATTAACAGAAAACAACTCTATTTATCAGAACACACAACTTTAACACAAAGAAAAGAAAAGATTACTAATCTACTATGTGACTTTTACTGTGTACCTTCAAAAACCCCAACTACACACGATTATTAATGATTAAGACAGACAAAAGGCAGATGGTTTAACACAGATACTACAGGCAAGGTAAATAAAATTCTGAAGGACCACAGTCAAGATCTGAAGAGGAGATTAAATTGTTTTACATGGTTCCTCCTGATTTTTGGCTTTGATAACATGTTCTTGTCTGTAAAGCAATTGCTGTGCTTCACTTTGATAGTTGATCCAGCAAACTAGGTCTTTTCTTGTTAGAAATTTTTGTTTCAAACATTCTTTTTTTTTCTCTACATTTTACTCATATGGAGGGATAGAGAGGGAGAGATGGATGCTTTCAGTTTGCAGACTCAGGATGTTTTTTGCTGTCCTTGCACAAACAGCTTTGTGACAGACTGCAACTTAAACAATCAGAGGACTGTTGTCAGGCAGAACTTCCTTAACTCAAAGATTACCTGTCAGTGCCACTCAGTTTCAAATTGATCTTCCTCACTGCTTTGAAAAGCAACATTGTCTGGCACAGCTAAAAATACACAGCAATTGATTTTGTGGAGTTGCAAAACTCTTGGTCCTTTCCACTTGGTTGTTCAGTCCAACTTGACTTTCAGATGATAGACTCCAAAAAGAAGAATATGTGGTCTCTTACATGTCATTTTTTGCCATTTTAACCTTTTAAATAAATGCTAGATTCAGCTGTATGCCCTCCAACCCCATGTGCTGACAACTTTATGCAGTTATTGCCTATTATGTTATTGAGGGTGTTAGAATTAGTCTAGTGGTGGACCTGATCTACCTCTTCAGTTGCATTGATTCTATGTTGTTGCTATTTCCAAACTAATGATAGCATGTAACCTTGTCAGTCATAGTTGGTGTTACAAATGGGAAGAGTGCTGAAATTCAGAAGCTTTAAGTCAGGACTGAATGCTTACTTCTGTGTTACAGTGTTGGGTTTGAAGAGCTCAACAGTGGCTCAGATCTTGTCATTGTAAAACAATCTGCTTAGAAGCACTTGGAACTCTGTTAGTCTTACAGCAGGTGGAGGCTTTTTGTTGATTCAAAGGAAGTTGGTGACATCACCCTTCGAGGTATTAAAGCAGATTGTGAAATTGCTATGCTCATATTTGAAATAATAACAATTTACAAGGTATGTTGAGAATAAAGATTTCTCAGAACAAAGGGTGGTTAACTCCATTTGACTGTGCGGTGAAGGTTACTTCATATTGTATAAACTTTACTTTGGCTGACGTTGGCATCAAAATGTCACCAATTTTGTCCCAGGCCTGCTGCAGTGTTCCGATGAGGCTTAGCGCAAGCTGGAAGAACAGTATCTCATTTTTCGCCTTGGGACCATGCAGCTTTCAGGACACAATACTCAGATCAATAAGTTTAGACCCTGAACACCTCATTCCATGTCCTTAACTCACCCCCATACCCTGGGCCGTGTCATGACATGGGTTGCTTTGAGCATAGCCAACTTATTTTCACCAACATGTGATCCACATTATCAGCTTTTCTTCCTCCCTTGCTCACTATCATCCATCCTTTGTCTGTCTAACTTTCTATCTCTCTCGCTCTCTGGGCTTCTTCTCCACCCATCTGCTCATTCCTCCTGCAGCCACCCCTTCTCCCACCTGCCCCCCACCTCCTTTCATCAGCATATATACCACGTTTTCCTAGCTACCATCAGTTCTGTAGAAGGGTCACTGGACTCAAAATGTTAATCTGCTTTCTCTCTACAGATGCAGCCAGACTAGCTGAGTTTCTTCAACAATTTCTGGTTTGCTTTGTGGCTTTTGGTTGGGTAGGTTTAAAATCTGAACTCACCTATTTCTTGTTGTATCAGAAAAAAGATGGGGGTAGGTAGCTGGCCTGGATTCACAAGGTTGGATAGTTGACCTTCATTGTACCCGTTTCTAATGTGAGCTCATGCTGGCTGGATTTTCCTGGCCTTTAGGGACCCAGCGATCAGAGAAGACAAGAAGTGCTGAACCCAAAGTGTGTGCGGTTTGACTATAATGCTTGAGGATGAAGGGGAGCAGGAGCATTCCCACGGCCTCATAAATATTGGGCCATTTTAATTTTTAGATATCTTGTCAAACAGAAAGGTGAGGAGTTTAACTTAGCAATTGATGATTTTCATTTAGGTTGGCTAGAATTACAGCGTGCATAGGCCATCTGATCCACTAGTCTATGTTCTTGATTAAGCCCTGCACCACCTCCTGTCATCAAACTGTTTCAGCATACATTCCTACTCTAATGCTCTCAGGGATTGGTTAGCCCCGTTGGTTGGATTGTTGGTTTATGATGCAGAGTGATACGAGCAGCATGGGTTCAATTCCTGTACTGGCTGAAGTTAATGTGAAAGTTCCACCTTCTCGAGCTCACCCTTGCCTGAGATGCAGTGATCCTTGGGTTAAACTACCACCAATTGTCTCCCTAATGAGAGAGCAACCCTGTGGGACAATGGCGACTACTTTTTTTAAAATGCTTTCTCACTCATGCTTATCCAGCTTTCACTTAAGTACATAATAATCAGAAATTTGCAGCACAGCATTGTGCCATGTGGTCTAATATACATCTGCTAGCACCGCATTTCACAATCCCACACTTAAGTCCCTAGTCCTATTATCTTCCTCAACTTCAAGTACCTGTGTGTCTTCCTTTTAAATTATTATTTCAATTAGCTTGTGCCACCTTTTCAAGTAGAGTATTCCATACCTAGGCATCTCTGAGTGGAAACATTGCTTCTTACCTTGCCTCTATGTTTGCCGATGATTTTAAATCTGTGATCTCTGGTTTACTGATCCACTCACCAGAGAAAATAATCTTCCTGTAGCTGATCTATCAAAATATCATCTTGATATTGTCTACCATCACCTCTGAATTTCCTCCAATCCAACAACAATATTAGCTTTTATAACCTGGCCTCTCATGACTGTTTCCTTTGGTCTCATCATCCAAATTATTTATGGAGATTATGAAAAGTTGAGGCCTCAGAACTGATTCCTTTGATACACCGTAGCTTGCCAACCAGAGAATGACCCATTTATGCATACTCTCTGTTTCCTGTTAGCTAGCCAGTTTTCTATGTATGCTAATACATTGCCCTCTATACCATGAGCTTTTATTTTGCACGATAAGCTTTGATACCTCATCTTATTAAATACCTTCTAGTAATTTATGTTCAGTACATCCACAGTTCCCACTTAACCACAGCTACGTATTACTTTCTCAAAGAACTCCAATAAATTGATAAATATGATTTTACTTTCTCAAAATCATGTTGACCCTGCCTGATTACCTTGAATTTTTCAAAGTGCCCTAATTTAACATGATGATTAATAGCTCCTAACAGTTTTCCTATGACAGATGTTAAGGTGGCTGGTATGTAATGTCCTTCTTTCCATCTATTCCATTTTTCGAAAGGATTTCCATTCACTATTTTTCAAACTAAAAGAACTTTTCCTGAACCTTGTGAATTTTGAAAAATTAAAACCAATGTATCAACTATCTCATTGAACATTTACTTTGAGACTCTAGGTTGAAGTCCATCAACCCAGGTTCTAGTCAGCCCGCAGCTCCAACATTTTGCTCAATACCACTTCCTTGATTATTGTAATTTTGTTGAATTCCTCCCTTATTTCCATTTCCTTATTTACAGTATTCTGGAATCCAACTTATATCATTCATTGCAGAGACAGAAGAAAAATACTTGCTCAATTCATCTACCAGCTCCTTAGTTTTCATTATTAATTGCCTAGACTTAATATCTACAGAAACAACAATCAGTTTGTTACCTCTTTTCCTTTTTAAATATCTATAGAAACTCTTACTATCTGTTTATATTTCTAGCCAACTTTTTCTTGTATACTAATTTTTTACCTCCTTATTCTGAAATAATTCTTCTGTTAGTTTTTAATCTTCCTTTGTTGGTGATCTGCCCAAGGCTAAGACTGTTAATCTTTGGTGTTCAGAGTCTTAACTGTCTTCAGTTCTGATCATACTAAGAACTTCAGTGAAATCATCCCTTAATTTTCTACATGCAAGAATGTGCAAGCCTAATCCATGTTACAATGAAATAAGAGTTGAAATTATTCCTCTACTCTAGCTCCTCATTTGACTTTATCAGGTTTTTGCTTTAGATTTTAGAGCAGATGCATTGATTTTGAAAGCACACATAATTTACATTTTGGGGCTATGAAGAATTTACTCAGAAAGGTTTCGCTCAGTTAAACAAAGAACAAAATGAATTTACTGAAATAGCAAGAACTGCAGATGCTGGAGTCAGAGATAACACAGTGTGGGGCTGGAGGAACATAGCAGGCCAGCTATGTTCCTCAAGCTCCACGCCTTGTTATGAATTTATTGTAACTAATTTTCCCAAGCTGTCAAAGATGTTACAGTCCATGGAGGTTAAAACAAGGGAGTATACAGTTGGCAGATCCTTGACTGGGCTCAGTGTGGCATTTCAACATTGCTGCCACTTCATCCAGTTATTCTTCTGATGTGGTTGTACAGAGCATTTTCTGTCTCAATTTGCAGTTGCTTTTTTACTCAACAATGATCACTTTTACAATGAGATACACCATTCCAAGGAGAGGGAGACGCACAGCTCCTCAGCCTTTCTTCAGCAGTATTAGTCTCTCCCCCTGTTTCAGGAGGGTGAAACATTATCAGGGGTTAGAGAAGGTGAAAATAGCAGGTCAGCATAATCTTACTGAATGATGGAGTGGGTTTGAGGGGCCAAATGGCCAGCTCTTCTTTCCAGATCATTTCTTGGTAAGGCCTTTGGAGTATTCTGCTCATTTGTGCATTCCAGAGAGATTCAATAAATGGCTGCAGTGGTTAATGCTTTAAAACAGGCCATTGCATTTGGATGTGACATCCCAAAAACAGTCACTATATTTCAGATTGGTGTGAACTAATTGGAGGGGAGCCTTTCATTCACATTAGGGGTTTGATTATCTGCTTTCATTCCACTTGATGGAATGCAAAAATGTGTGACTTGCAGTGGCTGGTCTGCATGGTAGTCTCTTTGTTTCTAGAAAAACACAAATGTCGACAGAGGGTTTCAATCTTGTTCAAGAAATTCAGCCTGCAAAAGGAAAGATAGAAATGGTATGTCCAAATGAAAACACATACTAGTAACAGCATCGACTCCAGCATCGGCAGTTCCTACTATCTCCTAGTAACAACATGACCTTCCCTCAGTTTAACTCTTGGAACACTTTCACAATTACTTACTTCAGTGCTGTGTTTTCTTCTTATACATAATAAACTCTTAAGTTTTAACATCGTTATGGAAAGGAATAAGGATAGTGCATAAATCAAGTGTCAAAATTGAGGGAAGGCTGATTTCAATATTTTTTGACAGGATCTGGCAAACATGGACTGTGAAAGCTGCTACTTGCAGGTGAAACTATATTTGCAAACTGAGAGTCTTTTAAAACTACTGAGACTTCAGGGCCAGCCTGTTCCTTTAAGAATGAAGGGCAATGGCAGCAGGTCCAGCAAATTCTGTACCAAAGGTTAGTGAGGGTTTCGTAAAGAAAAAGAAGGAAGTATATGTCAGGTGTGGTGCATTAAAATGGGGGATCCCTTCAAAGTACTGATTGTAGTGGGTTACTTAAAAATGAAATTAGGAGGGTAAAAAGGGGCCTTGAAATATGTTTGATAGATGGGATTAAACCCTAAGGCTTTTTAAAAATATATATTCAGAGTAAGAGGATTACCAGGGAAAAGTTGGCACCTATTAAGACCAAAGGGACAATCTGTGCATGGAACCAGAGGATGTGGATAAGGTCTTAATGAATATTTCTCATCTGTATTCACAGAGGAGAAAGACATTGGAGCGGGAGATTTCAGTTGGGATGATGAGGTTCTAGAACACGTTTAGTTTAATAAGGAGGAGGTATTAGACGTTTTAATGGGCATATAAGTTCATCAGACCCCAGGGCCTGATGAGATATATCCTGGGCTGCTATGGGAAGCAAGGGAGGAGATTGCTGAGGCCCTGGTAGAGATATTTAAGTGAAGTGCCAGATTGGAGAATAGCTAATGTTGTTCCTTGGTTCAAGAAGGGCAGCAGGGTTAGGCCAGGTAATTACAGACCAGTTAGTCTGACATCATTGGTAGGGAAATTATTGGAAAAAGTTCTGAAGGACAGGATTAATCAATGCTTGGAAAGGCGGTGATTTATCGGTGATAGTCAGCACGGGTTTGTTAGAGGGTGATCATTTCAGACAAATTCAATTGAGATTTTGAAAAGGTAACTAAATATATTGATGAGGGTGGCACAGTTGATGTGGCTTACATGGACTTCAGTAATGACCCTTGACAAGGTCCCACATTGAAGGCTGGTCCAAAAGGTAAAAGCCCATGGAATCCAAGGCAAGTTGGCAAACTGGATCCAAAATTGGCTTTTAAATGGAGTCAAAGGGGGATGGTGGAGGGTTGTTTTTCTAATTGGAACTAACGTACCAGAGGATTCTGTGCTGGAACCCTTGCTGTTTGTTATGTGCATTAACGACTTGGCTGTGAACGTAGAAGGTATAATTAATAAGTAATGCTAAGCCCTTGCATCGGAGCAAAAAATATATGCTGAATTTTACCAAAAATAAGCTACATGTCAATTTCAGGGGGTTTCTTGGGAGCTTCTCTGTGCGAGGTCTCACAAATTAGCTCTCGCTGTTCTTTGTTGCTTGCTTCATTATATATGCACAACATACATTATGTGTGTGTGAGAGAGAATGCCACTGTCACATAATCAAGTACTCACTATTAGCAGATGTTCTAGACACTGCCCAGATCTGCCAAAACTTTCATCACTGGTGCCATATCTAAAGCCAGCGGGGCACTTTTTATCTTGCTGCTCTCCACAAGCAGCCCTCCATAGTACACACAACAGGAGGGAAACAGTAAAGGAGAGCTTTTGAGGGCACATAGATGGCACAGGTGACACTTCACTGAAAATAGGGACTCACATTCATAAATGTATCGCCACTTTATATCATCACCTGTCTAATCGACAGACTTTGTAACTGCACCTACAAGAATCAATCTGCACGAGTGACCTGTCGTACCTTTAAGAGCCTGCCTAAAAGGGTATTCTTTCCCAACTGTCCAGCAGAGCATAGCACCTTGTCATTGTTCAGGACTGACTGTGGACTATCCTCCTCACCAGCACAGAAGGACAGGTTGGCTGATCTCTGTGTAGCACCCCAACTGGCTTCCCACTAACCTCCTGACTGGTTGCATGGGACTGAAAGAACTAACCTGTGGCCCAGTTCCCAGATTGTAATGATATAGAGCCCATGGCCCTGCTCAACCCAAGCATCTACTTGACCATGTTGAAGCCCCTGCACTGGTATCAGGCGATGCCCTTGACTTACTGTACCAGTGTGCCCATCACTGATGACAGCTCCCCTTGATTTGATGAGGACTACCACCTTTAGACTTTGAGACATGGCCATTCGGTTGAAGCACATTCATTTTGTTTATTGCATTAGCTGCTGGTACAGGATGCAGGTGCAAATGTTGATGTAACATGGTGTTGTACAGCAACACGTCCAGCCCTTTGACTGTTTATTGCTGGCAGCTGTGATAAACTGCTTGGCTTTGTGTCTGCTCTAAAAGACAATACAAGACAGAAGTACAGTGAACATGTTAGTCCTGGAAAGCGGCACTGTTGAAAAAGGCGTAGTAAGGGAACGCAGAGATTCTGAGACCACCCAAGTAGGCACAAAGTGATTAAACACTGAGAGAGCAAACTAACAGGCCCAAGCTGCTGCGATCCATAAGATGGTCTCTGTGTGGAGGCAGCCTGGGAACATCATTACAATGCAAGTTTCTGGCGCTCTCTAAAGTGCAGCATTGAAGTGATGAATTGTATTCTAATTGAGTTAGAGATATGCCATGCTGATGTAGTGAGGCTGGTGCATATGTGATAACAACCTCTATGGACAAGAGTACAGGCAGTTGCTGTCTGTGGAGCGTACCTGGCGATGTTGGGGAAAGCTGTCTGTGGAGCGTACCTGGTGATGTTGGGGAAAGCTGTCTGTGAAGTGTACCTGGCGATGTTGGGGAAAGCTGTCCGTAGTGGAGGCCTGGAGGATCAAGTGACAAGTTGGATCTGCTAGGTACCCACTTTAACTTGATGTCCCAAATTAAGCCTCTCTGGTTTCTCTCCACCATGTGGGAGAATAATAAACTGTGTAAGGCAAGAATGAATAGTAATGAGATGTTAATGCATACAAATAGGCCTCTCACTGCTCAAGTGAGATTCTTGTCTCACCATTCAAACCTTGGGTGCAAAGTCTAACTTTTTTTTTCCAACATAGAGAATGTCTTTCTTTCAATCTCACCACCATTTCCCAACTGAGTCATCATTGCCCACATCATTCAGGGACTGGGAAAATTCAGCCCTATGTGACTGTGGGACATTATCATACAAATCTGCTCTCACCACAGCCTAATACGTAACTCAGTTGCATTAGTACAATCAGTTTCTATGTTTCTCCTCAGTTGTGATCCTGTTGAGCTTATAAGAAGTTGTCCCGACCTACTGGTTAACATTACTTAAAAAGAACGCCTGACAAAATTAGATACTTGCATCATTGTTAATTGACAGTCTTCTTCAGGTTTGTTAAATATTTACTTCTTTAAACAAAAACTACATGAAGTGACCTAAAAATGCTGCAAACATTGGCACATAATTGTATATAACAGACTGCCCTTTCAAAAGCCACTATAGAAATACTCAAGCAACCACAGGCACTAAGGCGAGATTTTTTTCTCGCTGTCTAATTGGCCGGCTGCTGCCTGATTGCACGGGGTCACATGCTTGGCCTCAGAGCGAAGATATTGCGTACTTCTAGTCTCATTATCAGAAAACTCAAAGTGAGAAGACAATTACACCCAGTTTAATCCTTGCATATCAGTTCTTAAATCTGGTAGATTCCTGATTTTGCTGAATATTTAGAAGGGTATCTCCAGCAGAATAAACATTCAGATATATATATTAAGGCTACTTGAGTGTGGCTCAAGGAATAAAGCGCTGGCAATATACAAAATTAGAGTATCTTTTCTGAAGAAGGGTCCAGACCCGAAACGTCAGCTTTCCTACTCCTCTGATGCTGCCTGGCCTGCTGTGTTCATCCAGCTCCACGCCTTGTTATCTCAGACCCCAAGCATCGGCAGTTCCTATTATCTCTACAACATTAATTATTGGCTACTGCAGAGGTGCAGGTATAAAATTCTGTAATTTCTGTAATACCATTTCAAGGACCTGCAATATGAATTACCAAATGACCCTACAATATGAGTAACAGCTATTGTGAATGGCATTTACCCCATCTGGGAGAACGAAAATATCACAGACCTATGACCATTTCAATAATTAAAACTGTTAATCACATTGAGTTGTATTTACAATGTATTAAGCCTTACGTGCGCTTTATTCCTTGAGCCACACTCGTAGCCTTAATATAAATATCTGAATGGTTATGCTGCTGGAGATACCCTTCTAAATATTCAGTAAAATCAGGAATCTACCAGATTTAAGAACTGATATGCAAGGATTAAACTGGGTGTAATTGTCTTCTCACTTTGAGTTTTCTGATAATGAGACTGGAAGTACACAATATCTTCACTCTGAGGCAAAGCACCTGACCCCGTGCAATCATGCAGCAGCCGGCCAATTAGACAGATCGATGCCCTTACCTCTATGTATCACTCGATGTCACTGGCTCCGCCATTATCCCAGAGGCTCGAAGGTCGGAATGCCATTTCTGCATCCACTGTTTGTCATTCAGTGGCAACCGATAATTGGTAAAGCATGTTTAATCCTGGAACTGCTGCCACTTACTCAGTGGTATTTCATGAGATCAAGCGATCTTGATAGTAGAATCTGGATGCAGTTGAGATGTCACATTAGACCGTCAACCAACATCATTGGTCAGATGCTGCATCCCAAACATGCTGGACCTTCCACGCACTATCCTCAACCTGCTATCCATCATTATTTGACCGTCCCACTGTCATCTTTGACCTGCTTTCTGTTATTATTAAGTCTCAGGATCTCGGAATTGACCTTCTCTGGATAACCCTTGATCTCATCACAATCACACTTGACGTAATTACTATAAATATTGACATTCCTAACTTTCCGTCTCAGGCACCCATGAGCCTAGTTGGAGATGTCACCTGTCTTATTCAGCCTGGCCTTAATTCTTTTTCACAGTCACCCCTTCCTCGGTCAACCAAGCCTCTTGCTTTTATTGCACTCACTACCTGATCCCAATCCGTCAATGCCTCCTGTTCAGGTTCAACAAAGTTCTTGGTCCAGGAAAAGTAATTCAAATCCATCAAGAACACTGCCTCACCCGCTTCACGCCATCCTTAACCAGTTGTGAATCGAAAGCACATGTTTCTTGCTTTCTGCAAACTGCATTCTAAAAGTAGAATCTGATCTAGCGAAGTTGCATTTTGATGAATATGCATGACATGCTAACCTATTAAAAACAGGTTCCTGCTGCTGATTGTCATTGGTAAGCACAATCCTCCTCAGCTCACCACCAACTTAGTAACCAACATTCTTCCTGTCACCTTTCCACCCACTCAATTAAACTTACCTGCCAGGTTCATTTCCCACTCCAGGGAGCTTCAAAAGATTTATGCCTGTTGAATGGATAGGGATTTTGACTTCTACGCAATGTCCAAAAATGGGGTCCGTTATGGTTATGTGAAATAGGTGGCAGATAGTCTGTTTGATTATTATTTTGATTTGCTTTAATATTGAATGTAAAAATCTGGTAAGATGTAAAATGGCATGCTGACTTGCAATCAACTGCTTTACACTGTCATACAATTTCTAAGCAGGGAGTCAATAATGGAATGTAAATCAACTGGCTTTGTGCAGTTCTAGATCTCTGCAAATAGATTTTTAGAACTGTGTGGATCAGTGTGAGGTACATGCTGCTGGATTTATTAAAGTAAAGGGAAAATTAACCCAATTCACAAAGTGAATAGGAGAATTTTACTTTTTAAGTTCAAGCACTGGTTGACCGTATTGAATGAGTGGATTCCTGTTTGTGATTAAAGAAAAAAATCAATTTAACTCCACAGGTAAAAAAAGAATGGTACTGATGGTGATAAATTATCCTGGAGCTTGATTTGAAAGAGTTCAAATTATCCAGGCCAACATTCATCTTCAAACTCTTCTGCTGAGACACAATGGCTTCATTTCACTCATTTGCTGTTTTGGTGATTGGAGAGCTGGTGGATGTTAACAGAATGATGTAACAAAATGACAAGTCTTTTTTATGATTCACTCATTCCCTCATACTCACTTCATCAAACTTTCTCTCTCTTTCTTTCTCCCTCTCGCTGTCTCCTCCCCTCGCATATTCTTTCTCCCTCCTATATGTAAATTGGGTAAATGTTCATTGATGAAACCTTTCCCGATTGTTGAAATTGTCAACTTGCTGCTCAGGCTTTTTCTGAGAATATCAAATTAATTGGATGATGTGCAAGGCATGATGAAGAAACTGGAAGAATGATATATTTCAAAAAGCCCTATCATTAACATACACAACACTATTATACATAGCACATTCACTGTAGTCAAGTATCACAAGCCACTCCACAGGTTTGATTTGTCAGAACTTTACATTGCAGCCAGGTAGGGGAATGTTGGAACAAGAGTGGAAAACTTGGTTAAATAAGTCATTTTTAACAAACAACTTGAAGAGGGAGGGGACAGGCAGAGACATTTAAGAAGGGAATTCCATAGGTTAGACCGAAGCAGGTGAAGTCACAGCTGTCATCAGAATCAGAAATTTAGAAAAGTGTAGTGATATTAATGGGTTGTTGAGTTGGAGGATGTTAACACAGGAATATTAACACTGGCTAGTAAGAGTGGATTCACAAAAAGTGTCATTAAAAATGAGTGAGCTTAAGATATTGGGAGCCAATGCTCAATTTCCTGATACAAAATAAAATATTTTAGATGCTGAAAACTGGGCTCAGAAATGAAAAGTGCTGGAAGTACTCAACATGTTTGGCAGCACCTTGAGAGCACCTTGGTCTACTGTATCCATTGCTCCCGATGTGGCCTCATGTACATCAGTGAGACCAAGCATAGACTCGGAGACCATTTTGTAGAGCACCTGCGCTCTGTATGCGACAAATGACAACACCTTCTAGTTGCCAACCATTTTAACTCCCCCTCCCACTCCCTAGGCAACATGTCCATCCTGGGCCTCCTCCAGTGTCACAATGATGCCACCCGGAAACTGCAGGAGCAAGACATCATACTGTGCCTCGGGAGCCTACAGCCCAATGGCCTAAACATGGAATTCACAAGTTTACAAATCTCCCCACCCCCAGCCTCATCCCATGTCCAACCCTTCCTCTCATCCCCGCCTCCTTGACCTGACACAACCTGTCCATCTTCTCTCTCACCTATCCACCCCACCCATCCCACTGACCAATCCCCACCACTGCCTACCTGCACTCACCTATCACCATCCCACTTACCTTTCCCAGCCCCACCCTCCTCTCTATTTATTTCCCAGCTCCCTTCCCCCCTCCCCATTTCTGAAGAAGGGTCACGACCCGAAACGTCAACGTTCCTGTGAAGGAAAAAAGAGTTAACGTCAGACCCGAAACGTTAACTCTGTTTTTTCCTTCACAGATGCTGCCAGACCTGCTGAGCTTTTCCAGCAAATTTGTTTTTGTTCCTGATTTACAGCATCTGCAGTTCTTTCGGTTTTTATTACGTCAACTTTCCTGTTCCTCTGATGCTGCCTGGCCTGCTGTGTTCCTCCAGCTCCGCACTGTGTTATCTCTGATTCAAGCAACAGCAGTTCTTGCTGTCTCTGAGAAAGGAATTTGTATGTGCGGCTGCTGTTTCTGATACATGACCAATTCTTTCTCCATAAATGCTGCACCTTTAAGAAGATTGCAAGCATTTAGATAATTCAGAGAATTGTATCCTTATCGTAGGGATTTGCTGTTTAAAATTATTGCTGCTTAGTTAATATTTCTGATGAACAAAGTGAGTGATATCTACACTGGGAAATGAAAGGATGTTTAAATCCAGTGTCAACATCAAGTACTCTCTTGGGTAAGCTGTGGGCAGGCCACTAGAACCATGCATCTTTTACCTAATCATTCTATTTTACCAGCATAACACGAATTTTAATATCACCTAAAATTGTGTCCTCTCCAAATTTTGTTCTGAACTATGGGTAATTCTTCTCTTGGACATTTGGAACTGGAAAAATTCATTTCACAGCTAACAGTGATACGGAAGGCAAAGGTGAAATGGAAACAGTTATATGGAGAAGGTGATAGAGATGCACGACCAGAGATGGCATGGAGAGGGAAAGAAGTGTGCAAAATGAGAGTCTTCCTCCTTCTCCTCCCTCACACTCTCCCTGGCCCTCTGTCTTTTTCTCTCTCTCTTTCTCTTTTTCACTCTCCACACCTCCTCCACTGCTGTCTATTGCACAAGTACAAATTGTAGAACTAATCAAGCATATTGAAAGGAAGAAACATCAAAAATTGTGCTTAGATGAAGCTGACCATATATGCTAATTAAACATTCATTTGAGTACCAAACTTAAATGTACTTAGTAGTAAAAACATGTACAGTATCAAGATTTTTGAAACTAATATAAACTAATGATATTGTCATATCATTAATATATAACTTATATAGCATTATATTTTGCCAATTTAATTTGTGGGTTTGTTTATCAATAAAACTTATCCCTAAGTTGCTCCTTCCATATTATTCAGGGATATACTTTGCTCCTGTGCTGTTTCTTGAACCAAGTACATTAGATGGTGTGAATTGCAAGGCAAGTACAGCTCAAACACCGCATCTCCTCACAAGAGCATAACTGTGGTACTGTGGCTTATAAAGTGTAGAACACCTGTACTGTATTGGAAATTGCCACTTGAAAACACATATAATTATGGGTAGAATAGATCAGATGATGTCAGTTGATGTGAGAGAGCTGAACAAGCTTTGATTTGAGCTACATAATTATAATCTACTTCTCCTGGGACTGTGCAGAGTATGTGGAAATATGCCAGTTTGGTACCCTGCCACTTGTTGCCAATTTATTTTACATTATATTGGCAGTTATGCAAGTAGCCCTACTGTGCCATCTTGATATCATAACAACACAGTGTCTTGTGATCTGGCATGCACAAGCTAAATGAGTGAAGAAGCAGATTCAATAGTATCTTTGAGGAGGGAATTAGATATATATTTGGAAAGGAACATTTTGCAAGCCTGTGGGGAAAACACAGGGAATGGGCCTAATTGAATAGCTCTTCCAAAGTGTCAGCACAGACATGATGAGGTGCATGTCCTCCGTCTATCCTGTAAGATTCTAGAGATTTTACTTCCATCTGTAGGGGCCTGAGCTTATGAGTCTTTTTTTCATGAGAATGACACATATTGAAACAGTTTCTGTGTTCAGTTATATATTTCTGCAACATTCAACTTGCACTTTTGGAAATTAGATGGCTAGACATGAGGAAAATAAGAATATACAGTAGGCCATTTACTTAAATGTCAGGGCATGCATTCATAGAGCACCTTTCATCAGCTTGGAATTTTCTAAAGATGCTTTATAAATTTAGAACTTTTAAAGTGAAATCACTCTGTAATTTAGGAATCAGATTTGGTGGCTCGTGCTGATTTCCACACATTTCATTTCAAAATAACAAAGATTTCAGCTGTTCTTGTTGAAGCTGCAATGTGATTGCACTCACACCAGTAATTAAGCATTGTCAACTGCTTATCTGGTACCGTTATCGAGTTAGGTACATATTAGATGACAAGGTGTAGAGCTGGATGCTGCTTGGCCTGCTGTGTTCATCCAGCTCTACACCTTGTTATCTCAGATTCTATAGCATCTGCAGTTGCTACTATCTCTAGGTAAATATTAGATCACTTTTTGTGTTGATTGTGGTTAGTGTGGGACCTTGAGTTGTCAGCACACCTACCTCTGAGCCTCAGAAGAGAGGAAGGGGATGAAAGCTGTATTGAAGGAACTAAACTGAGGCCTCACCATGGTGAACATAGCATAGGTGAATATAGGTCCTCTGACACCAATCAAGAGTAGAAGGCTATTCAATTTGGTGATATGGCCTCATGGTCAGAAATGTAACTGCATCAGCCAACATAAATACTGTGGCTGCAAGAGCAGGTCAGAAGCTGAGATTTTTGTTACAATTAACAGAGGTCTTAATTTTCCAAAGCCTGTCTACATCAACTATCACACTGTGCCTCAAATACTCTCTGGATGGGTAAAACTCTTATCATTCAAGTGGCTCAGCATCAAAGTAACCCACTTCATTGATGCCCCATTCATGACTTATAAACTTACAGCCCCTTCACCATTGATGCACAGTGGCAGCCAAATATACTGTCTATCTACAAGACACAGTGCATCAGTTCACAAAGGTTCTTTCAACAAAATCCTACAAATCAGTGATCTCTACCACGTAGAAGAACAATCACACAAGGCAGGCATGATCATCACCTCCAGCTTCTTCTTCAAACCATTTACCTTCATTTTTTTGGAGAATCAAAGTCCTGACACTCCTTCGCCAATGGTATTGTCAGTGTACTTACCTCATATAAGATCTGGTAGTTGAAGAAGACAGCTCGTCATCACTTTTCCAAAGGCAATCAGGGAATAAATGTTTTCATTGATAGTGATTCACATAAATACGTGAATTAAATCATTCAAGCATGATAAACTGATCACAATCACATTGATATTTATGGGACATTATTGTGGGCAAATGAATTGCTGTGTTCCCTATGTTGTAATGGTGACTACACTTCAAAATATACAGATGAAAGTTTTCCTTTAAATCTGAAGTTTTGCTTGGCTCATTTAATGCTAAAACATTCTCGTCGTTAGAATTTTAAACTGGGAAATCCTGGTAAGTTTAAGTGCTTTTCAATTTTTTGGACCAGTCATTGGACTGTTAGAAGTGGCTGTAAAAGTTTAGACTCCAAGTCAGTGAACATTTAGGCCATTTTTTTTAAATAGTAATTTTTTTATCTGTTTCACAGTGTGATGGCTAGTACATGACCAGTTCTTAACGCAAAACTGCTCTCCTTGATCACAGCATGATGAAATGGTATCATCAAAATCCAAGGTTTTATGCTTAAACAAGGGAGATTACAGTTGGGATGAGGAAGAAGTTGACTAAGCTAGACTGGGAACACAAGTTGTATGGTGGAATACTTGAGGAACAGTGGAAGACTTCTAAAGAGATTTTTCACAGTGCTGAAAAAATATATTCCGGTCAAAAACAAGGATAGCAAGCGTAGGAAGAGCCAGCCTTGGGTAACAAAGGGAAAAAAGGAAGGAATCAATTAAAAGCTCATGCTTACAAAGTCACCAAGAGTAGTGGGAAAAGGAAGATTGGGAAAACTTTAAAAAGCAACAAAGAACCATGAGGCAAGCAATAAAGAAAGGAACGATAGATTATGAATGCAACCTAGCACAGAATATAAAAAGAGATAGGAAATGTTTTTATAAGTATATAAAATGGAAAAGGGTGTCTGAAGTGGACATAGGTCCCTTGGAGGATGAGAAGAGGGAATTAGTATTGGGTAATGCTGAAATGGCCGAGGCCTTGAATGACTATTTTGTGTCAGTCTTCACACTGGAAGGTGTGTCTAACATTCCAAAGAATGATGTTAAGGATACGATGGGAGGTGAGGAACTCAATTCAATTGTTATCACTACAGGGGTAGCGCTGAGCAAACTAGAGGGTCCAAGGGTAGATAAGTCCCCGAGTTCTGATGGAATCCATCTCAGGGTGTTGAAAGAAATGGCAGAAGTTATAGTAGATGTGTTAGTGGTAATTTACCAAAATTCGCTGAACTCTGGGCAGGTCATAGCAGACTGGAAGACAGCGAATGTCACGCCGCTGTTTAAGAAAGGATGTAGGCAAAAGGCAGGTAACTGCAGACCAGTTAGCTTAATGTCTGTAGTCGGCAAAATGCTTGAGGCTATCATTAAGGAAGAAATAGCAAGATATCTGAATGGAAAGGGTTCTATCAGGCAGACGCAGCATGGATTCAGGAAGGGAAGGTCATGTTTGACAAACTTACTGCAGTTCTTTGAGGATATAACAATCGCAGTGGATAGGGGGGAACAGGTGGATGTTATGTACTTGATTTCCAGAAGGTGTTCGATAAGGTACCACGTAAAAGACTCATTCATAAGATAAGAATGCATGGAGTTGCAGGGAATATATTAGCATGGATAGAGGACGGGTTAACCAATAGAAGGCAGAGAGTTGGGATAAATAGGTGATTCTTTGGTTGGAGATCAATGGTGAGAGGAGTGCTGCAGGGGTCAGTGTTGGCCCGCAACTGTTCATGATATATATAAATGATTTGGAAGAGGAGACCGAGTGTAACTAACTGCTCTAAATTTGCTGACAACACTAACTTGAGTGGAAAGGCAAATGGCGCAGAGGATGTGGAGAGTCTGCAGAGAGATCTAGATAGGTTAACTGATTGGGCAAGGGCCTGGCAGATGGAATACAATGTTGGTAAATGTGAGGTCATCCACTTTGGAAGTAAAAATAGTAGACCAGATTATTATTTACATGGTGAAAGATTGCAGCATACTGTTGTGTAGAGAGACTTAGAAGTACTTGTACATGAATCACTAAAAGTTGCTTTACAGGTGCAACATGTAGTCAGGAAGGCAAACGGAGTGTTGGCTTTCATTGCTAGAGGGATTGAATTTAAGAGCAGGGTGGTTCTGCGGCAATTGTACAAGGTGCTGGTGAGGCCACACCTGGAATATTGTGCGCATTTCTGGTCTCCATACTCAGGAAGATTTACTGGCTTTGGAGGCGGTGCAGAGGAGGTTCACCAGGCTGATTCCGGAGATGAGGGGGTTACCCTATAAGGAGAGGTTGAGCTGCCTGGGACTATACTCGCTAGACTTTCGAAGAATGAGAGGGGATTTTATAGAAACATAAAATTATGAAAGGGATAGATAAGATAGAGGCAGGCAAGTTGTTTCCACTGGTGGGAGAGACTAGGACTAGACGACATAGCATCAAGATTAGGGGAAGTAGATTTAGGACAGAGATGAGGAGGAACTGCTTTTCCCAGAGAGTGGTGAATCTATGGAATTCTCTGCCCAAGGAGGCAGTAGAGGCAGCTTCATTAAATATATTTAAGACACAGTTGGATAGATTTTTATATGGTAGGGGGATTAAGAGTTATGGGGATAATGCAGGTGGGAGGAGCTGAGAACACAGATAGATCAGCCATGATCTTATTGAATGACGGAGCAGGCTTGATGGTTCAAATGGCCTACTCCTGCTTCTATCTCTTATGCACTTAAAGGCCAACTCACTTAACAAGGATTGAATCTGAGATTGGACAGTGGAGAAAGGAAGGGTCTTCTACTTAACCTCGTGTCCCAACATCCATGATCACTGCTATCTATGGGCTCAGCTATCCTGTCTTTCAGAAAGGTAGAAGCATTTAAATGCTTTAATTAAAGCCCCTGTCTTCTCAAAGGACAGGGATGATGCGAGGAGTGTGAAATATTTGATTAAATACGCATAATGAGAAAGGAAAAACTGGAGGGCCTGACCTCAGTGAATCATATCATAGAATAGAATCCCTACAGTGTGGAAACAGACCCTTCAGCCCAACAAGTCCACACCGACCCTTGGAGCATCCCACCCAGACCCATTCCCCCTATAACCCACAGACCCCTGAACACTATGGGCAATTTAGCTTAGCCAATCCACCTAACCTGCACATCTTTGGACTGTGGGAGGAAACTGGAGCACCCAGAGGAAACTCCACACAGACACGGGGACGGGGAGAATGTGCAAACACCACACAGACAGTCGCCTGAGGGTGGAATTGAACCCATTGGTGCTGTGAGGCAGCAGTGCTAACCACTGAGCCACGGTGCCACCCTGGATAGATAGAATGCGGATAGATAGAATGCGGATAGATCACCAGGCCTGGTTGAATTGAATTCTAGGCTATTAAGAGAAACCAAGGATGAAGTAGAAGATGCTCTGGGGATCATTTTCCAGTCATAAGCAGTTACAGGTGAGGTACCAGAGGATTGGAGATTCATGAACATCGGACGATTATTCAAAAAGGGTGTGAGGGGTAGTTCAAATAATTGTAGAGCAGTTAGTTTGATCTCAGTGGTGGGCAATGTAATGATTGTAACGAGGTCAGCCAGGTGCACGTCATAGAATATGAGTTCTCTGATTGGGGCTGTTGATCCAGTCCAATCAGACCTGCCTAACAGATAAAAATAGGAGTGTTGGACTTGCTGTCACTTCGAGAATTGGATCAGTGTCAAAGACTTTCTACGTGTAAATAAAGGGCAACTGGGTGATGTGATATTGGCCTCTGTGGAATTATTTCAGGCAAATTGGTAGAATTAATATTGAGAGGATAAATTGTTCTATAGTAGTAAGCATTTTTTTTGAGGAAATGTTGTGTCTCGCTAAGGTGGATGGATGAGGATAGTTCAGCAGATGTTGTGTATACATGATTTTAATAAGGCATTTGACAAGGTCCCACAGGCACATTGGTCAAAAAACCCAAAGATCCTGGGATACAGGAGAAAGTAGCAAATTGGACCCAAAATTGGCGAACTATAAACAAATGGGAGTGGTTGACAATTTTATTATTAGGCACGGAAAGCTGCTTCTAGTGGTGTGCCTCAAGGCTTAATGTTGAGTGTCCTGCTCTGATAAATTAAACTTAAATGTGGGAAATTTGACTCAGAAATTTACAGATGACACAAAATAATTGGCCAGATAGTTGATAATTAATAGGATGACTGTTCACTGCAGGATGAAAGAGGCAAACAGGAATTTACTCTGGAGAAGTGTGAGATTTTTCATTTGGGAAAGGCAAACAAAACAAGGGAATAAACAGTAAATAGGTATTGCGAAGGGTGAAGGAATTGAGAGATCTTGTGTAACATATCCACAGGTCCCTGAAGATGGCAGTTCAGTAGATATGGTGGTAGAGATGGCACATGGGATGCTTCCCTTCATTGGAGGATGGATTAATACAAAAGCAAGGATGTAATGCTGGAACTGTGAGATGCTGGTTAGGTCACAGCTGTAGTTTTGCATAAAGGTTCTGGTCGCACAGTAAGGGCATAATGGCTCTGAAGCAAGTCCAGAGGAGATTCACAACGTTTCCAGGGCTGGAGGGGAGTGTGGAGCGGACAAGGGAGTCCCGCAAGTCATCCCTCACATCCCCTCCCCACAATAACAACCAAAACAGAATCCCCCTCGTCCTCACATACCACCCCACCAACCTCCAGATCCAACGCATCATCCTCCGACATTTCCGCCATCTGCAATCCGACCCCACCACCAAAGACATTTTTCCCTTCCCACCCTTATCTGCCTTCCAGAGGGACCACTCACTCCGTGACTCCCTTGTCCGCTCCACACTCCCCTCCAGCCCCACCTCACCCGGCACTTTTCCCTGCAACCGCTGGAAGTGCTACACCTGCCCCTACACCTCCCCCCTCACCCCCATCCCAGGCCCCAAGAAGACTTTCCACATCAAGCAGATGTTCACCTGCACATCTGCTAATGTGGTATACTGTATCCGCTGTTCCCATTGTGGCCTCCTCTACCTCAGGGAAACCAAGCGGAGGCTTGGAGACCACTTTGCAGAACACCTACGCTCGGTTCGCACTAAACAACTGCACCTCCCAGTCGCGAACCATTTCAACTCCCCCTCCCATTCCGCAGACGATATGTCCATCCTGGGCCTCCTGCAGTGCCACAACGATGCCACCCAAAGGTTGCAGAAACAGCAACTCATATTCCGCTTGGGAACCCCGCAGCCCAATGGTATCAATGAGGACTTCACAAGCTTCAAAATCTCCTCTCCCCTACCGCATCCCAAAACCAGCCCAGCTCGTCCCTGCCTCCCTAACCTGTCCTTCCTCCCACCTATCCCCTCCTCCCACCTCAAGCCCCACCCCCATCTCCTACCTACTAACCTCATCCCGTCCCCTTGACCTGTCCGTCCTCCCTGAACTGACCTATCTCCTCCCTACCTCCCCACCTACACTCACCTTTACTGGCTCCATCCCTGCCTCTTCGACTGGTCTGTCTCCTCTCCACCTATCTTCTCCTCTATCCATCTTCTATCTGCTTCCCCCTCTCTCCCTGTTTATTTCAGAACCCCCTTCCCCTCCCCCATTTCTGAAGAAGGGTCTAGGCCTGAAACGTCAGCCTTCCTGCTCCTCTGATGCTGCTTGGCCTGCTGTGTTCATCCAGCTCTACACCTAAATATGACTAAGGTTGGTATGCATTGGAGGTCGTTTCTCAGAGGAAGTTGCCTATGAGAAAAAGTTGAGCATGTGTGGATGTAGTCAATGGAGATTAGAAGATAATGAAAAGTGATTTTTTGAAACATCTAAGATTCTGAGGGGGTTGGACAGGGCAGAGATGAGAGATTGTTTACCCTCCTGGGAGAATCTAGAATAAGGGGGTAAAGCTTCAAAATAAAGCGGTCTCCCATTCAAAAAGAATGAGATTGAGGAATTTCTCCTCTCAAAGCATCATTAATCTTTGAAATTTTCTGCACAAGGGAGCAGTGAGAACTGGGCCACTGAATTATTCAAGACTGAGTTGTGAAGATTTTTGATCTGTGGGAGAGTCGAGGGTAATGGGGACCAGGCAGGAATGTGAAATTAAGGCTGTGATCAGATCAGCCATGATTTTATAGAATGATGGATAAAACTCCAGGGGCCAAATGGCCTATTCCTGTTTTTATGCTTTTATGTTTTTAAAGGATGATAGAGAAGGCAAATCAAGATTTCATTGCCTCAGTAAATCTTTACATTTTAAATTAATGAGAAAATTTAATTTCCTTCCTGAACTGCATGTTTT
Source organism: Rhincodon typus (assembly GCF_021869965.1). NCBI lineage: Eukaryota > Metazoa > Chordata > Chondrichthyes > Orectolobiformes > Rhincodontidae > Rhincodon > Rhincodon typus. The sequence continues at coordinate 126,490,215 of NC_063333.1, forward strand.
TCCATTGGTTTTATATTGTTAAAATGAGTGCCATGTCAACTTGACAGAGAATGTAATGTTTTGATTTTGGTTGCAGGATACAAAAATCTAGCTCAAAATCACAAATGTAGCTTTAGCCTTTGTTCTCAGTGTTCAGAACAATAAATGGTTTTCAAGTAGCTTTTTTTCCAAAAATATCATGTAAATGGTTAGACACTGTTTGATATATGTTGTGCTAATGAATAACTACTGGATGATTGCTAAGTGTTGTCATTTTGTTGACTGGCTGATCATAAAATGATCATTTCCCACTTGAAATGCTTTGCAATCACAGGCATTGAAATCACAGATTGAAAAGGAACCTGAGTCATTCCCTTATCTTCAATCACTGTAAAAACAAAATCAAACTGTTCAAAACCAACGGGCCTGCAAATATAAGGTTTCTGGGGCTAAATTGAATGGTCCCCAGAAACTGATGCAAGCATTACAATGAGAGAATAACCTGTTCAACATAATACAGGTAACATGCCAACTTTGTACTGCCTGCTCACTTGGATGATTGACTTTGACAGCATTAATCATGTTGTTCCTTGGCTGCATGCATCAGCATTGAGTTAAAAGCCATAACTTTCTAGCACCAATTGAAGCTAGCCAGCACTGCTTTAATTTGGCCTGCATCTCTGAACAGGAGCTGCGTTGTGGTTGGAACAGTTATTGGCAGTTATGCAGGAACTGAATCTCATGTGGGAAACAGCAAAAAGTGGCAGAGAATGGATTTCAAGGTTTTTGGTGAAATTAACTTCAAATGCCTCGTGCAACTAACTGCACTGAGAGCCTCAAATAGTGCTCAAATCACGCACTCCATCCACTCATCTAGCAGCAACCTCAAACAATTAAGACTCGAGCATTACATTCGTACACCATCCTTTCTCACATGGCTGTGCTGTAAGCCTCACATGCAAATCTCACAGCTTGTACAAACTGTTCAGTGTGGTGCAGGCAGGTTCCATAGTGATTTTCAAAAAGGAATTGGAGGAGCTTCTGAAGGGACAAGAGTTTCCAGGGACACAGGGAAAGGGAAAAGAAGTCAAACCAGCTAAATTGCTGGTGTAGAAGGCTGGCACAGGTTCAGCAAGTTAAATAGCCTCTGGTTAACCATTCCATGATTCTATAAAGAGCCAGGTGCATTAAAGTTCATTGCCATGGTCACCTTCACAGCACAGGCAATGTGGCCCCTGTCCTGTTCTGAGGTTATAAACGTGGCTGTAGCAGGTGACTATGTTTGGGAAGGCCACCCTTACTAAAGTGCAGAAGTATGGATAGAATAATTGCTCGGTGTACACCCTGAACAGGTATGGACTCCTACTAATAGCCCTTCTTCCTGTCTACATCATTTTTCAACAGTTTGTCTTGCATTGCATGGCCTGTTTTCATTCTCCAAGTCAGGCTGTATTCCAAGGCAATGTTTCAGAGTACTGTTTTGTCTGGGAGCAATTGAAGTCAGAGAAGATCTTGCTGTGATAACAAGGTGTAGAGCTGGATGAACACAGCAGGCCAAGCAGTATCAGAGGAGCAGGAAAGCTTTCCTGCTCCTCTGATGCTGCTTGGCCTGCTGTGTTCATCCAGCTCTACACCTTGTTATCTCAGATTCTCCAGCATCTGCAGTTCCTACTATCTCTGAAGATCTTGCTGTGTTTGCCACTCGATTCTGTCCAGGTTTTTGCCATCTGGAATGACTACAGAGAGCACCAAACTTTGGAGAAACATAGCAAGAGCAATAATCAACCAGGAACAAACTTCAAAGTAGTTGATGATCCTTTCAAGTAGTTCTGTGATGAGTCTTTTCTGTTCTGTTTATACATGCAACATGTGCTGTTTTTTTAAACTCTAAAAGCACCTGGTAATCTGCAAGAAATTAAAGCTACCGAGTCCAGTTTCTCATGCTGTGATACCTGATATTGACAGTAGTTATTTTCATAAACATATGGATCTTGACACTACAGAGAGAGTAGGGTATTGCATAAGATCAGAACTGAAATAACTGAGTAACTGTGGGAAAGATCCAACTTTTGAAGTCTGTGCTCAGTTTGATCTACATTGTATTTCCTTAGGCTTTGTCTTCTGGATGAATATCTGCGGTAAAAATCAAAAGAATAAGTGCAAAGTCGTTTAACCAGACCTAGTTTCCATTACAAGCCTCGTATGTATTAAATTATTTTTTGATTGTTTTGAACTGATTAAAAGACGTCGTTTCAGGGTGTGTCAGTTTGCTTGCTGAAAGAACAACATCTTGTGTGTTGTTCTATTTCAGGGCTTGAAGATGAGAATCAGCAGACCTTTTATTTTTAAATGAATTGACCCTTAATGTTTCTGTCTCTTCTTGGGAGGTGGTGGGTGTGGGGAGTGGGAGGACAGCAAGGTTTTCATAGTCCTAAAAAAAAATTCTAAGCCTCTCATGACCTTAGGCAATCAAAAGCATTTTACAGCAATGAACTATTTTTAAATTGCAGGCCATATTGCAACTTAAAAAATAGAAACACACACAGACTATAAGGGAGAGAGAGTTTACGGGTACACTGAGGGTAGTGGGGGGTGGAGGCAGTGTTTGGTGAATGGGATGGTGGAGCATCTGTTAGACCGAGGGAAGTGAAGATGGTGGTTGGGTCAATACTAGATCAGACAGGAGGTAGTAATTTGTACAAGGGAGCATACGATAACTTTGCCGTCAATTTGGAGTCATGCATTCTGCCCTTATTGTTCTACATCAGTTATAAATATGTATATAAATGGAAACTGCCAACATAAATTGGCCACATAATCCTTTGGGTGATGTTGCAACACTTCCATAGGATAGTATTACAGTTTGACAAGTTTTACATAAAAATATCTAATTAATGTAAAGTTAGGAATCGATGATGGGATAAGTTGAAAGAAAGAACATGCGTAAAATGTTCCTATTCATGTGATGTTTATGGTGGTAGTTCTGACTCTGTCTTTGAGATAACAGTTATTAGGGATTATGAGCATGATGTCATCACCTAAAGCGTATCAAACAGCACTCACAGCACAGTAACAATGAAGATCACTTCTATAATTCCTGCCTTTTTACAAGTGTTGATTGTACTTCCAGCCAGTCATTCTATTTAATTTCCCTCTTGTAAGTGAAAGTGACACACACATTAGTCAAATATTTTTGAAAGCAGTGATATGCAGCAGTGCCCCCATGAGAAATGTGGTGATGATGATGATGCAACAGCTCAGATCACAGCCCCATCACTGCTTGATTGAACCAACTTCATCGCTAGTGTCAGTTTCTCCCTCAGCTCTAACCAAAACAGAAATTGATGGAATAGCTCAGCAGATTTGGCAGCATCTGTACTGAGAAATCAGAGTTAACGTTTTAGGGTCAAGTGACCCTTCCTCAGAACTCCCTCAGTTCTGTTCTCCGTGCTTCACTTTAGAACTGATGAAGAAAACTACAGTGTGAGTTTATGTGAATTTGCTAACAGACGTTGTTGTACATCCAGAAAGGTGATAAAAACCGAAAGGACTGTGGATGCTGTAAATCAGGAACAAAAACAAAGTTGCTGGAAAAGCTCAGCAGGTCTGGCAGCATCTGTGAAGGAGAAAACAGAGTTAACGTTTCGGGTCCAGTGATCCTTTCAGTTCTGAGGAAGGGTCACTGGACCCAAAACGTTAACTCTGTTTTTACCTTCACAGATGCTGCCAGACCTGCTGAGCTTTTCTAGCAACTTTGTTTTTGATCCAGAAAGGTGATTTTGCTGAAAGGAAATTGGAAAAGTTAGTGGGGCTTAGTGATTCATGGAAAGTAAGATGTTTGCAAAGCTAGCAATTTGACTTGGAATTCTGTTACTCTTTTTCTTGTAATCTTGAGCCTGCATCATTTCTATTCTATTTAGAAAACCCTTTTGTGCCATTAGCTAATCATTTTTTCTGAACAAAAATGGATCAGGACAAAGAGAAACAATATACGTATCTTAGATCAGCCATTAATTTAGTGCCTATTCATTGATTGTGTCATCTCCACCCATGTCACAGTGGAGTCCTCACATGTACTCAAATATCACTGATTCAGCAGTTACCTAGACTGCACTCCAATTCATTATGGATTTGAAATACATATAACATATGCATAATTTTAACAGGTTGGCATCTCACGACAGTTATTTTAAATATAAAATCTTTTCAAATTCAGTTATGTATCCTCTAATTCATTTTCTATTACTAAAAAAAAATCTGTGCTTACTACTCACTTCTTTCTACGCTGATTTTGTAGTTCAACTTGAGAAAATCTATTTGAAATAGATTATTCAGTAGGTTTTCTGTAAATATGTAAATGGAGAGACATTTGTTATGTTGTAGCTTATCCCCTGTGTGGCTACATTTAATAATCTTATATTGCATTTTCTGAAAGATTTAATTCAAATGAAACTTCAGCCACTAATTCAGTCGTTTTTTTAAGAAGAAGGAGCATTGGTATGACATTTCAGTGTATTGTATGGTTGTTGCTGAATTAGCTGTACTTTTCAGAATCACAGGTGATTCTTTTTTCCCTTGGCACAAGGATGAATAGTGGCTGTTGACTAAATTATTAAAATGCAACAAAAAATGTAAAGCAGTTTTTTTTCTACAAACACTTGCTATAGCTTTAATCTGTGCTGCTCAGTTTGGAGCAGGCTAGGAATAGTCCTAATTCTGATTCCAGCTAGCAAGATGGCGGCAGCAGAGGAGGCAACGTCTAGGTTCTGAGCCCGAGGCTCATCACTCTGTTGTTTTTCTTCTGCTTTCCTCTTTTCTTGATTTATTTTCTTTTTTTAAGCTTCTTCTTTCACTTACCTTCTGGAAAGAGCTTGGTTGTGGAGACCAAAAGCATCGGGGTACGGAGCGCGGCAGCAGCTGGGATCCAGAGTGGGACTGTGCCATTCAGCGGTGAGGTGGCTGGTGAGCCAGACAGAACTGGAGTGGTCGGTGACACCATCAAGGACTGGAGGCATCGGTGGCTGGGCAGCTGGTGAGCCCGATGGTGGTCGGTGGGGAGTGAGCCTGGACGGAACTCTGGTGGTGGGTGCTGAGACAGCAGTGTGGAGAAGATCGAGCCCAGTGTGGGTGAAAGAACAGGCCCAGTGATGGGTGAAAGAACGGGCCCAGTGATGGTGAAAGAACAAGCCCAGTGATGGTGAAAGCACGGGCCCAGTGATGGTGAAAGCACGGGCCCAGTGATGGTGAAAGAACAAGCCCAGTGATGGTGAAAGAACGGG
>NC_063333.1:126495872-126554152 GCF_021869965.1 Rhincodon typus
CTCTTCGGGGGAAAAAAAATGAAGTAAGTTTCCTAGTAACCGGGGACAGAAATAATAGTGCAGAACAATGATGCTCGCCAGAAAGCTGTATCAAGGTGAGGTAAGAGTGACAGCCCTTGACTTCAAGCCTGCATTCGACCGAGTGTGGCACCACAAAGCCCTAGCAAAACTGGAACTAATGGGTATCAGGGGGCAAACTCTCCGGTGGTTGAAGTCATACCTGACACATAGGAAGATGGTCATGGTTATTGGAAAGCAATCATCTCAGCTCCAGTACATCTCTGCAGGAGTTCCTCAGGGTAGTATCCTTGGCCCAACCATCTTTAGCTGCTTCATCAATGACCTTCCCTCCACCATAAGGTCAGAAGTGGGGATGTTTGCCAATGATCACATAATGTTCAGCACCATTCTCGAATCCACAGATACTGAAGCAGTCCATGTTCAAATGCAACAAGATCTGGACAATATCCAGGTTGGGCTGACAAGTGGCAAGTGGCATTCATGCCACAAAAATGCCAGGCAATGGCCATCGCGAATAAGAGACAATCTAACCACTGCCCCTTGGCATTCAACACTGAATCCCCCACTATCAACATCCTGGGGGTTATCATTGATCAGCAACTCAACTGGACTCACCACATTAACACAGTGGCTACAAGAGCAGGCCAGAAGCTCGGAATACTGCGGGGAGTAACTCACCTCCTGACTCCTCAAAGCCTGTTCACCATCTACAAGGCACAAGTCAGGAGTGTGATGGAATACTCCCCACTTGCCTGAATGAGTGCAGCTCCAACAACACTCAAGAAGCTTGACACCATCCAGGACAAAGCAGCCAGCTTGATTGGTACTACATCCACAAGCATTCACTCTCTCCACCATCGACACTCAGTAGCAGTAGCGTGTACTATCTACAAGATGCACTGCAGAAATCCACCAAAGATCCTCAGACAGCACCTTCCAAACTAACAACCACTTCCATCTAGAACGACAAGGGCAGCAAACATATGGGAACACCACCACCTCCAAGTTCCCCTCCAAGTCACTCACCATCCTGACTTGGAAATATATCACTGTTCCTTTACTGTCGCTGGGTCAAAACCCTGGAATTCCCTCTCTAATGGTATTGTGGGTCAACCCACAGCAGGAGGACTGCAGCGGTTCAAGAAGGCAGCTCACCACCGCCTTCTCAAGGGCAACTAGGGATGGGCAAGAAATGCTGGCCAGCCAGCGATGCTCACATCCACAAATGAATAAAAAAAAGTCACTTAAAACCATAGATATTCATAAGGTGGATGTTTTGGATGCTGTTAGTTTTTTCAAGTGGCTGGCAGGAGTTAACAACAGGGTGACATGAGCTAAAAGATGTACTACAAGGCAGAATGTTAGATGGAGAGATCATTACCTTTGCTGCCTCAGTGACACAAATGGAATCAAACATCTGATTGACATAGGGTAAGTCATTGGCTCTTAAAACTAAGGTGTACAAATCAAGGCTAAGGAGGGAATTGTTCAACTTTCTTCAGGTGGTGAAAAACTGGGGAAGAGCTTCCTGACGTTTCAGTTCGCTCAAGGAAACATAGCCATTTTACTATCACTATTATTTACAAAGATGAACACACACTGCACCATCTATCGGGATATTCTCCAGGACTGGCAAACTATTCTCACCTGCCACACTTTGTATGTCTTTCTTGTCTATTTAGCCTGTACATCATATTAAAAATGTGGAGAGAGAAACAGAATTAGCATTTCAATTCCATTATGACTGTGCTTCAATTGAAGAGTCATATTGGACTCAAAATATTAACTCTGTCTCTCTCCACAGATGCTGCCTGACCTGTTGTGTTTCTCCCACATTGTCTGTGTTTGTTTCAGTTTTCCAGCATCTGTAGTATTTTGTCTATATTTGAAATATTACTGCCTAATAAACAAGATCAAAATCATTATGAGCTCAATCTTATTTTTGTGGTAATGAGAGCTTTGGTCTAAAATCCTACAACAGAGGATGCTGATAAGTTTGCCATTATTAAAGGACACATTGGCACCACAATACCTGCTTATTTGACTTATGCTGAAATTCGGAACTTGCCAAGTGCCTTAGTGGCCTCTGGAGGAGCTCAATCTGATGCCCCTGTAGATCCAATACTGTAAGTGGCAAGGACCATTAATTCAAAAATTTTGTTTACTTATCCACAGTATGCACAGATTTTTAGGTCCAAGAGGCTTATAAGCAAAGGTGAAATTCAGCACTGTTATTGAAAAGTAAACATTAGGCAGCAACTAAACCCAAGCTTTATTGCCGTAAACATTTATGAATGGCAATATGCCTCACCTGATCTGACTCCTTTTCTGTTTCTTCCTGTATGCTCCTTTTGCCTCTGTTCCTCCAGCTCTGCTGGTTCATTCCAGCAGCTACTTTGACTCCTCACACCTGCTGATGTTGGAAATAGACTGAAACAACAGACAGTCCAACTGACCAAGGAGTAGGGCAGAGGGGGGGAGACAGGGGCAATGCCGATGAAGGAAGTGAGGGGAGTGTATAAAGGAGCCCGAGGAGTGGGAACTGATGTCAGAGCCAGGAAGAAGAGAAGCAAGGTGGACCTCATAGAATATGAGTTCCTTGACTGGGGTTGTTATCCCAGTCCAGTCAAGAAGTCCTGGCTGACAGATATAAACAGGAGTGTCAGTGGTTCTGTTCACTCTAGGAGCCAGCTCTGAGCTAGCTGGGTCAGTGTCATACACAATGCACATGTAAATAAAGGGTGACTTGGTGATGGGATACCAGCTTTCATGGAGTTATTTCATTGGGGTTGATCCCTGAGGGGTAGACTCTGCAGAACATTAAAAACTTACTAAAATATTGGAAGTATTTATGTTTCAAATTGTCATGAATGTTTTTAAAACATTGGAAATTATTTAGAAACCCCTGCTGTCTTTTGAGCTGAAGGTTGACTGCAAGCGGTACGCATTGCAGCTCATAACGTCACTAGGGTTCATGCTGGCAAAATGTTGTGCAGGAAGCCTTTGCTGTTTGTCCTGAAGGTTTGCATCAAGAAGAGACAATTCCCCCTAAACCTATAGTCAGTGAAGTTTTGCTCATTTGGTTATACAGTCAGCAGCAAATGTCAAGGCTTCACCCCACCAAAAAAAATCAAGGCTATTGGTTGTGATGCAGGGAAGTGATTCATCTTAGCTGTGAGATGATGTTGATTTATTGTTCTGATTTATATGCTGTAGCAACCACTCAACGTGTGGCTGCCTTGTAAGAAACCGTACATAGTCCTAAAATGTCTGAAATCTCAGATACAAATTAACTTTGGCAGTTTAGAGTAATTCACAGGCCATAAACACTGTAATGCAAGAAGTGACAGCTGTTTCATGAACTATTGGTAAATCAATTCCTTGTGAATAAAGCTTTGTGTTGGCACATTTTCAGAAAGGTAGAAAATATCAGATGGATGGTTGCCATGGTAAAAAAAAATTCAGAGGTCATTAGCACTCTTGAATAATTGTAGTTAGTTTCTTGTTCCTGCTCTCGTTCGTGCTCTGAAACACCTTAAGATTTGGTTAAGTTAGAACTAAATCTATTGCTTCTCTGATCATTTACTTAACTGACAATTAATTCCAAATAAAACTTATACAGTCTTACTGGAGCATAGTATTTTGTTACAATTAAATGTTATTTAGTATCTAGCATTAAACTTGGGAATGTATCTCTTACATTATTACGACTTTTCATCTACGATGGTGCTTCCAACTGAGTGCCTCCAGACTACTGAAAGGGCATGGTGGAGCAATCACAGTGATGAGATATCACAGTAAGAAATCTTAAAAATTAATTTTGGAGAATTCTATTCCTTCCAGTGGAACATGGTCTGAAATGTGGAAAATGCCTTACCGTATCAAGAGCAGCCTCCAAACCTACCTGTGACAGGCCTGCCTAAATCTCTTCAAAAACTACTTTCTTTTAATTCTATAATCCCCATCTCCTTTGTTTCCAAATTCCTTTGTTCCTCCGTTGTCAGCAAAAATCTCTAACAAGCACTGAAATTCTCTCCTTTAAACTGTCTACTACGTTACCTATCCTCTTTTAGAAATGTCATTTTGATGCATTTGAGCACCTGCTATCTATTCCCTGAGAGGAGTGGGGCTGTCACTCCATGTCCTATAAAGGCAGTCACATGATTTGCTGCATTGATGCAACTTTTGTGCAGTGAGGGCTATTGAGTCCTGTACATGTGTCTGCTGCTGCTGCACTGTCCTGTGCAAATGAACAAAGTCCCTTGGCTGGAGCTGAGCAGATACCTGGTCTCAAACAGTTCTCCAACTGCCTGTGACATGGGGCTTTTCTCCTCTGTCACAGAACAGTCACTGTGCAATGGTCAGCAGCATTCGATCCCACACTGTACACCTTTCAACTTCACTAAGTGTCAGTCTGGGTGGGTGCAGGAGACGGCTTTGCTGATTCTTCCTTTGGGTGCTCAACGCTGTCATCCTCAGAGCTCAATGACAAGTCATCTGGAGGAGATGGGCAGTTCTTTGCAGGTGTACTTGGGAGCCTGGCTGCATCTACAGGACACAAGAGAGCAAAGTTGTCATGGCCAGTCGTTGTTCAATGTAAAACACTGATCATCCGGTTAATGTCAGTGTTTTTTTGGAACAAGTGGCCCTTCCTCGGTTGCCAGGACATATATTTGTCTGTAATCCTGCAGGAGCATTCTCAGTTCCTCCAGATTCTCTCTCCATAAGGGGTGAGAACACTGATATATGAATGTATGTGTGTGACTTCTTCTGTAATGACATGGGAATGGTAAATGCATAGGACCCAAATAAGATGAGATAAGAAATGGGCAAGAAGGATGCCAGATTGGCAATTATTCTGATGAGTCTGGTAAGATATTGTGAGAAAACTGTCAGGTCTTGGGGCTCAAAAAAACTCAATGTAATTCGAACTTAGCCAAAAGAAATATAAGACTTGGCCCAAAAATTGGTTAGTTTAACATCTGTCATTGCAGAAGAAAGATTGAACCTAGTTTAAGGGAAGTATTAACAGGAGACATTGAGAATGAAAGTACAATAATGCAGAGTCACTGCTGTTTTATGAAAGGGAAATCCAGTTTACTGAATTTATTAGAGTTTGTGAATCATCTAACAAGCGGAGTGGATAAAGCGGAGAGAATATGTAGTATATTTGGATTTCTAAAAGGCATTCAATAACATGTCACAGAAGAAGACTACACATATAAGAGCCACGGTGTTGGAGAAATATTTTGGCATGGAGGATGGAATAACTAACAGGGAACAGAGAGTTAGGGTAGATGGATTATTTTCAGACTGGCAACCTGTAACTAGTGGAGTGCCAGGGAATCAATGCTCAGGCCTCAGTCATTTACAGTCTAAGTTGATGACTTGGATGAAGGATCTGTGTTCATTGTAACTAAGGTTGCTGACAATGCAAAGACAAGGAAGAAAAGTAAATTGTGAGGAGATCGTAAAAACAGAATTTTCCTGTCAGAGGTGGGGGTCGGAATTAATCCTTACTTTGTGATCCCACCTCCCATACCATGGTGCTGGCAGTCAGCATTTTCACATCTTGGTTGGTGGGGCAGCCCAGAGAAGGAGGTGGAAGCAGCCGGGTTACAAGGCCCACCTACATTCGTAAAAATACCAGCACAGCTCTTCATTGCTATCAGTGATTTTTCCAAATTAAATAAAACTTGTATATTCATTTAAATCTTCCTTCATAACTGTCAAATCACTTGAATAGGCACATGTAAAACAGTCAGCTTCTGTTATAACCATCAAAATCCCAAACTCTTCTATTAGAATTCGTGAAAGCTTTCGAAGGTAGTTAAAAGCTCATACATCTGTCCAATCTTTCAAACAACCAAACAGAAGCTTGAGATGGTCTGTAAGGAATAATGAGAGCAATGGGAAAGGTTTTAACACGCTAGGTAACACGAGGCTAAACTTTCAGTATTGTACAATGCAGAATGACACTTTATCCAAACAATATTCTTACATATCTGAAGACATTTTTACTTTTACAGTGATGTTCGTCCACTTCAAAAGTTACCAGTTGTGAGAAATAACAACTAGTCAACTACATAATTTAAAGGCCACTTACATTTTTCAATTGCAGCGCTCATCATTCACTTTAGTTAGCGTAGAAACTATTCCAGCTTCAAGACTTCATGATGAACTGTAAAGGAGGCAACATTATCTTTATTCAACTCTCCATCCTCCAATCTATGACTCATGCCTGTACTCTGCAAGTGTGATTTAGTAGCACTTACAGACTACTGCCTGATTCAGAAATTCTGAAATGTCTACTTCTGCACTGGTTCCTGCAGCATCTGAATGTATGACTACATTGAGTTCTTTCCTGTATTGCTGAAAATGACCAGGGATGGAAACAGAAACCAGACTTTAACATTGAAATAGTCTTTTTTTCAACAAACAGATGTCTTTCTTCCCATTTCAAGACTGGAAAGTCTTGATGAAAAATTCTACAAAGATATATTGCCAAGATAAGTGAGCAGGTTGAAATTTGGCAAATGGAATATAATGTGAAAAAAGAAGTGGGTTTGTAGGTAAACAGCAGAAAGACAATAACTGTAAATTGCTGCAGGACAAAGGGATCTATGTGCCTTTGAAATAACTCCACAGAGGCCAGTATCCCATCACCAAGTCACTCTTTATTTAGACGTGGATAGTCCACGACGCTGATCCAGCTCTGTCAGAGCCAGCTCGCAGAGCGAAGAGAATGTGTGACACTCCTGCTCTTATCTGTCAGCCAGGGTTACCTGATTGGACCAGGTTAACAGCCCGAAACAGGGAGCTGATATTCTGGGAATTCCACCTGGCTGACCTCGTTACAATCACTACACCTTTGAATGACAAAATGCAAGTACAGTAAGTAATTTGGAAGATGCAAAGATCATTGGTCTTTATTACATGGAGGATGGAATACAAACACAGAAGTTTTGCTGAAACTTTATAGGGTTTTGGTGAGACCATCCGAGTACATATCCTTACTTGAGGAAATTTAAAGAAAGCTCAGTTGGTTAAGTTCTGGGATGAAGGGATTGCCTTACAAAGAAAAACTGTGAACGTTAGACACGCTCATTGGGTTTTAAAAGAATGAGAAGTGATCTTATGAAAATATGAGATATTCTGAAGGATCTTAACAGGGTAGATACTCTCATGAAAGAATGTAGAACTAGGGGACGTATCTTCCAAATGATGGCTTATCCATTTACAGCTGAAATAGAGAGAAATTTCTTTTTGCCAAAGTTCGTTAATCTCAGGAAATGTCTATCCCAGCCAGCAGAGGAGGCTGGGTCACTGGATATAGACAGAGTTCGACAAATGTTGGATCTACCAAAACATCAAGGGTAATATTTCAGTGGTGCTGACTGGCCTCACTACATCACTCAACAACTCAGTTTCTCCTTCTGTTTATACGTTTGCATCGATGAGGCAGCTTATTGTAGAGGTACAGATGGTTCTGTGAGGTGTTTTCTCTTTTTGGCTATTTTAAAAGCATAAATATTTGTTTATTGCTAGATTATGAGAATCAAAAATACTATTTGTATACCTATATAAGTTTGAGGAGATTCAGTGAATGGCCTAGTCCTTTCAGATATTCCTGTTGCGAAGAATATCCTTAAAGAAGGCCACAGTTTGCAGATATTATCAATAAAGTTCCAGACAGAAGGATTTATTGTGGCTCTGCCTGACAATTCAGAATTTCTCTGCCAAACAATTCCCACTGAAGTTTTTTTGCACAGTGCCAACACTTTTTTTTAATCTCTTATGGCCCACCACTTATGGTTAATGTCTGTTGACTGAAAACTAAAATTCACCTGGATTCTTCTTGGTGTCATATAATCTTTTCCTGAACTCATGTTATCTTCCTTTGGCAGTCAGCATTCAATCGATTGATTGGAGAACTGCCAGCTCGGTTTCCCTGTGTAGGTTTGAGAACTGAGTAGCACATCTATATAATACCGCACTCCAGGCTATGTTCCACCATGCAGTTCGCCACTAATTTTGCAAAATGCATCTTCTGGTCAATGTTAACTGTCTGGCTGTAGAATTTCTGATCATCAGACCTGAAGTTCACATTTCCTGATTGTTAGCTAACTATGATTTTTTTTTCCAATGCCATTCTTGCTCAAAATTGCTTTCTGAATATGAAAAAAAGGTAGACAGTTTGGAGCTACTGACCTGAATAAAGATAAATCAAAATGTTGAAAGAGATGGTGGACAGGCAAAGGATGCTAGACAGGAATTTCATTCTTCTCCCTACTAAGGAAAATTAAATTATTTAGAAAGCTCGTTAAGAGCTATTTCGGGGTGGGGGTGCTAGCGGTGGAATGTTTGAAAGGACTTGCACGTTTCAGAAACTGTTATCAGGTAAAGAAAAGTGGGTACAGAGTGGGGAGCTAATCAAGGCTGTCTGAGGGCATCATTTCAGCTGCATAAGAGGGTAGGGGGGCAAAGGGGCTACTCAGCTTGGGTTTTGTTGCCATTGCTAGATTTTCCAGATGTAGAGCACCAACAGCTGCACCCATATGGCCATGAAGATACCCAGCAACTGCCCATTTAGATTTATCAAGATGAAGAACTGCCATGCCCTCAACATTTGTGACCACATCAAGAACTTCCTGCATGAGTAGGCCTGCTTTCCTGGAGCTGCCATGACTTTGTCAGCATCTGTCAGTCCAGCTTGCTTCAGATCTTCACTACAATTCAAAAAGTGGTTGGACCCTTGGGGAAAATATGTATCCATTGAAGTCATGGCTGCTTACCCCTCCCTGGGATTGCCATGACAGAGAGACAGAAGTGATACAACCTTTGCCAGTTGTTCAGCACGACAACCATTGAGCAGGTTATTGGACTTCTGAATGTACAATTCTCGTGCCTGGGCCGTATGGCTGATGCAATCCAATACCTTCCCGCAAGAGTCTGAGTCATTTTAGTGATCTCCATTATAATTTCAGAAAGGTGTGAGTCTTGAGGATTGTGAAGCCCTGGAAAGACTCAGCTCATTCAGGGAGCATTAGAAACATGAGAAGGAGAAAATGGAGGCAGAGGGAGATGACAGAGAGTTGTCCCTCCTGCATGTCAAAGTGGCCTCCTCCAGGAAGATCTCCCCACCTCCCTCAAGGCCTCCAATATTAGGTCCAGGTTGGCATTGATAAAGCATGGGACAGCGCTGCTCCAAGTGCCAGGTCTCTGTCTCCCTTGTGGCATCTCACTTGCCTAGCGAGGTGTAGAAGACCGTGATACAATCAACAAAATTTTCCCTTTGAAAGGCCAGTAACCTGCTATGGCATTTCATATGGAATAAGACCCCCCTGCCCTCCCCTCACTTGGTCAAAATGTACAGGATATCAATCTCCATACCAATTAAAGGGTTTACACACATAAAGATCTGCACAGTTTCCCACCGGTTCCAGATTTCTGATCCAAAAATAAATCCAGCTCCTATTTCCCTCCTCAATGGTCAAAATTTAGCCTTGAAAGAATCATATCAAAGCTACTTATGTGATGCCTACTTATTTGGGACATATGGAAAGGAAATAAAGGACAGTTAATTTGGGTTTCTTTCAAGGGAACCTAATCATCAGGGTTCAAAGTTCTGAAGGGTTTCTGATAGAATAGACAGGAGGGAAGTGTTACTGCTGGCAGGAGAGTCAATAGCCAAATGTCACAAACTTAAGATGATTGAGAAAAGAATCAGAGGGAGATGAGAATAATTTTGTTTAATGCAGAAGGTTGTCTGGAATTCAGTGCCAGAAATGGTGATCAATGGAGCAGGTTGAATCATAACCTGACAAAAGGGTTTTGGATATGTATTTGAAAAGCTATAATTTGCAGGGCCATTGTGACAGAAGTAGGAGTTGGGAATGAATTGGATAGTTATTTCTTAGTGGTGTCATAGACTCAATGGGCTGAGTGACCATCTTCAATGCTGTACAATTCTATGATTCTTTCATCAGCTGATGCCTTGTGGCTAATTTTTATACCACAGCAAACCTAAGCCTTCTGTTCATAGTTCAATACGGAACAGACCAAAATAAGTATTCCTTTGGTGCAGCACTGAAGTGTCTCTGGATTGTCCCACATGCTTCTGATTCAAGATGGAGACAAGGTTGACATCTGGTGTATATGGAATCTGTCTGGATGAATGTGGGAATGGTAGCAAAGTCTCCTTCCCCTACCGGCAGAAGGGGCCTAAGATTAAGTGGTACATATAAGCATTGCTGTGGTATGCAGTGATACATGTAAACTTTTGTATTCCCTTAGTTTCCTCTGTCTCTTTTCTCTGCTGCATCCATCACCCCCCACCCTCAAAGCATTGTCTCGATTTGCTGTGCTTGGACACAGTGTACTGAAGAAGAGCCAAATGGAAATAACTGACTCTGTAGAGGAAGAGTCGTCACCTGGTTATTTACAAACAAACATGTTGAAATACTAAAGTAAAATAAATAGTTGGCTATTTTCCATTTCTGCTCAAGTTACATTTAGCGCAATTTGCAGGTTGCTGTTTAGTGAATTTGAGCTTGAAAAATGATGCAGCTTGTCTTGGGAAATATTTGGGGTAAATGAAGTAAATCCATTTAAAAATGCTGTAATAAGATTAAAAAAAAGTATCATCACTGTTTCGTCATGGAGAAAAATATAGTCAGTCAAGAAAATGTGTAGTGCCGATTAGCAGCCTCTGCCTCATGTATAGCAGACTGTAATAATTATAGAGAGACGCACTTTAGAAATTAGATATGTAATCGGCATATACCTCAATGATTGCTAATTACTACACCTTGCTATTTCACCTTGACTGCACAGAGTTGAAGCCTCAATTCTGCATTTTCATCATTGATTAATGTAATTCTAACCCTCTCCATCACCATCACCATCAGAAAAATCAGTCTACTAGACTGCAATTAGAATAAGAGGTCAGGGAGTGAAATAATAAATGCACCAAGCAAAATCACCACAAAATATTACCGAGTCATGTTCTAAATTGGCTGGTCTGGATTTAAGATCAAAACCTATTTCTGTGGAACATCTGGGGGAGTTGAACATTGCAAATTAACTGTCACCCGGAAAGATCAATGACAGTAAAGCTAAGAAGAAACTTCTATTAGTGTTTGAGATGAGTGAGGCTTTGAAATCACTTTTGTTAGGACAGCATGTCTAGAGCAAAACAGTTTCTTTCACACATTCAGAACATATTCTGACGCCTCAAATATGGTCACCATTTTCTGTGATGTTATTTAACATAAAGAGAGGAGTTGATTTGGCTGATATTCCAGTGTAGGACTAAGGGAGAACTGCACTGCCACAAATGCCATCTTTCCAATGAGACATTAAACTGAGAACCCATCTGACTTTTTTTTTATTCATTCGTGGGATGGGGATGTTGCTGACTAGGCCAGCATTTAATGCCCATCCCTAATTGCCCAGAGGGCAGTTAAGAGTCAACCACATTGCTGTGGGTCTGGAGTCACGTGTAGGCCAGACCAGGTAAGGATAGCAGTTTAATTGCCTAAAGAACATTAATGAATCAGATGTTTTCTTTTTATGACAATTGATTCATGGTCATTGGACCCTTAATTCCAGATTTTTTAAAAATTCAAATTCCACCATCTGCCATGGCAGGATTCAAACCTGCGTTCCCAGAACATTACCAGGGTCTCTGGATTAACAGTCCAGCAGTAATACCACTAGGCCATTGCCTCCCCATTAAGTGGATGTAAAAGATCAATTAACAGTATTTCAAAGAGGAGCAACAAAGTTCTCCCTGGTGCCATGAGCAAAATTACTGAATCTGATAACTTACCTGGTAATTTGCTGAATCTGGGACATGGCTATGTGCAAATTGGCTGCTGTATTTGCTAAAGCAGTGACCACATTTCAAAACATCCGCTTAAAGCGTAAAGGGATGTCCTAAGATTGTGAAAGGTGTGTGTATATAAATTCAAGTTGTTTTTTGACTAGCTTTCCATTAATGCTTGTATCATCTATCATTTAAAAGATCAAGGGAATGTTTATTGGTGAACTTCAGGAGTTGAAATCTTTTATCTTGAAGTATTGCATTGATGCAACATATCATTTGATCTCTTTTCCAATATGAAAATTAAGTGTAACTTTTGTGTGATATGGTCTGTGCTGGATGCAAAGTCACAGGCCGCTATAAAAGACCAAGCAAAATCAAGAAACAAGATAAAATACACTTGAAGGTTGATTTTAATTTTCTGCTCCCCTGATGTTTGCGCTTACCTTAACAAATTTCTATTAAATTTCTTTTATGGTACAAATTTGTAGCTGTCTTCACCAGCAACTGTGTTCTGCACATTCCACACAATGCTCACTCAAATCTAAGAGAGATATATCGGACTGCCTAAGAATGACATGCTGCTGTGACTTCAATTAATCAGTTGTTTATTTTATGAGAGTCGACAGAAGTTTGCAAGGTAATCATGTTCACAGTGGTAAAATTAGAGATGATGTCCTTCGGAATAAAAAGTAAACTGAGCGGTCTTATTTCTTCCTTAGCTGTGAGTATGCTGCAAGTGATAAAGTACGCCACATCTGCAAGAAGTCAGAAGAGTTTTTATTCATTCACAGGACATGACTAAATCAGCTTTAATTGCCCAACCATAGGTGTCCCTGAGATTGGCAATAATTTTTGTATCTGATCTAAGGACTCCACTCTGTAATCAAAGTACAACTGTCTGTCTGAGAAAACCTGTGATAACTCAGGAGAAAGGCATTATCAACAGTTCAGACTTGCTTAAGAGTGAAATAGTCATTTGAACTTTAAGAAGTATTGCTAAGGAATGAGTCAGGATTTCAGATCAGAAGAGTCACCAGTGCAAAGTAACTATACATTTAGACAATCCTTTCTTAATTGCAGTAGACATTTTCTGCTTTTTGTAGCTTATAGATAAGATGATTAAGAAGGCATATGGGATACTTGCTTTTATTCGTAAAAGCATTGAATACAAGAGAAAGGAGGTTATGATGGAACTGTATAAAACGTTAGGCAACTGCAGAAGCACTGTGTGCAGTTCTGGTCACCACACTAGGAAAGATATGATTGCATTAGAGATTCACCAGGATGTTGCCTGAACTGAAGTATTTCAGCTATGAAAATAAGCTAGGAATGTTTTCCTTTGAGCACAGAAGGCTGAGGCACAGTCTGATTGTAGTCTGCAAAATAATGACAGGCATGAGTAGGGTAGAGAGGAAGGAACTTTTCCCCTTAGTGAAGGGGCCAATAACTTGGGGAAATAGATTTTAGATAAGGGGAAGTTGGTTTAGCAGGGATTTAAGAAAAATATTAATTGCCTGGAGGACAATCGTAATCTGGAAATCACTGCCTAAAAAGGTGGTAGAGGCAGGAACCATCATAATGCTTAAGAAGTATTTAGATGATCACTTGAAACATTGTAGATTATAATGCTATGGGTCAAGTGCTGGAAAACTGGGACATGATGTGCTGAAGGGTGCTATAATACTCTATGGTGAAATTTATAGGGGTCTGAGCGATGTGAGATGTGAGGCAGAATTTGGTGAAAGTGCTTGACATGTTTTTTATGAGTTTTACCAGCAGCACGGTGAGATTTTCACTAGACAATGGCAGGATGCCAATTGATGGGGATTATTGCCTGTGAAATGCCAAGTTAAGCCACAATTCACCTCATTGATATTCAACATCTCATGTCACCAAACTTGCCAAAACAAGTTATGTATTAGGAAATTTGAGAAGGAAACCAGAATAGGTACCTGGTGCATTCAGCTCACGGTTTACTCTGAACATAGCAAGCTCAGCTGCATAGATGCTGACCAAACACATCCCATGTGCAAGGACATTGACAACCAACATGTGACAGCCTCTAAGAACCCTCATGGCACATCTCTGATTCAATTACAGAACACTTCTTCACTCTAATGCTGCACCTTGGGCTTCAGCAGCAATTATCCATTGTAATATTGCAGCAAGAACACTGTACTCATGGACCTGCTACCCAGTTCATGGATTGCATCTTTGGGCTCTTTATTTGCTCTCGTAGCACCCATTCAATCACAGCTAATCTGGATGCTCACAGCATCCCTTGTGGCATAGTGTCTCAGTGATTAGTGCCGCTGCCTCACAGTATCAGGGACCTGGGTTCGATTCCACCCTCGGGTGACTGTCTGTGTGGAGTTTGCACATTCTCCCTGTGTCTGCATGGGTTTCCTCCGGGCACTCTGATTTCATCCCACAGTTCAAAAGATGTGCAGATTAGGTGGATTGGCCATAGCGTCCAGGGATATGTAGGCTAGGTGGATTAGCCGTGGGAAATGCAGGGATAGGGCAAGGCTTGGGTCTGGGTGGGTTGCTGTTTGGAGGGGTTGGTGTGGACTCACTGGGCCAAATGGCCTGCTTCCACACTGTTTCTATGATACTTGCTTTGACATTTTACACTTTGCCCCTTACCAGGCTCATATTATTGCTGTATTGCTATGCCATTTAGCCCAGACACAAAACCAGTTCTTTCGGTTTTTATTCACAAAACCAGGAAGTTTGTCATAGTTGTCAACATGCCTCAGTGAAGTCAAGAAAGATAGCCTTTGCTCCCAGCACAGTACGTCAAGGACCTATGATCACAGACATGGTCAGTCAGCCACTGGGCGTGGTCAGAATCAGGATCCTCTCCCAGGGGTGAGGAGTGAAATGACAGGCAGCACTCTACCTCCACGTGTCTTGACCCCTTCCGTACTAATGTGAGTTGTTATCCTTTTGGAATGAGAGACAGATAGGTATTATGGGAGATAGAAGAGGGTAGCACAGCTATTACTGTTTAGTGCAGCCAGGCAGTGTCCTGAGCATGTGAGTAATCTGTGCATACAGTTAATGGTGTCAGGAGTTTGGGTGAGTGACAGTGAGTGAGGGAAGATGTTGGATAAATGTTAATTTCAGTTTCACTGTCTGTGGTGTAAACCACATTGAAATTTGGACGCTTGTGGTTATGTGATGCCTGTGGCCATTTTAAGGCAGTATTTTTCAGTTCCTTTTTTAAAACCATTTCAATCTATTAAAATAAGTTATTAAATCGAATAGTGGAATCTCAAAATCAATTGTCCATATTTTGCATTATTTGACGATGTCTGCTAGACTACCTTTCTTTCCCCTCTAAACTTCTCTCATTCAATTCCACTCTTGATACCATTCCAATGACAATCTGTAACTGAAAGACCAGATGAGAATGAACAGTTCTGATCTCTTGATTGGTGGCTGTGCAGGATTAAGTGGGGGACACTCATCCTTCCCCTACCTTTCAGCCCATAATAGAATTATTCCAATTTAACTTCAGGGTTTCATTTAATTTGGATTGATGAGATTCAGCAAGTGTTTAGCTAGAGTCAGTCAGCATTTAATCAGTCTAAGTGACATATTTCTTCAGATTCCAGCCATACGTCTTGCTGAGGCTTTTCCTTCTTTCTCATTGAGCTTTGCCTGAGGCCATTGAGGGAACTACAGAGGGAGAAAGCACTGAGCACTAATTCAATATCTGTTTGTTGTGGAGACCTGCCAGTCAGAGTGTGTGACCAGATTGCGAATACAATCTGCTATACTGTAGTAACAAATTTTGAATGCAGAATAAATTTGGATTTAAG
Organism: Rhincodon typus; assembly: GCF_021869965.1. Lineage (NCBI taxonomy): Eukaryota > Metazoa > Chordata > Chondrichthyes > Orectolobiformes > Rhincodontidae > Rhincodon > Rhincodon typus. The sequence goes on from NC_063333.1 coordinate 126,511,551, forward strand.
CTGCTTGTGATCATACAAATGAAGCATGGACTCCAAAATGCAACTTACAGAATTCTGTTATCAGCTCTCTGAAAAGAAATAAATCTCTCCAAGTGTAACTCAGAAAGATTGTTATACCTTTAAATAAGTAAATTTTACAGTATGGTTTAACAGCTACCTGGCAATGCCATACTTAGCTTAACTCTCACAAAATACCACCCTGATGGCCCATTACTTTTGATTGTAGAGCAGGATACTGGGAGATGACATCAAGTTGTTAAACACTTTGAGCCTATGTAGTATAATGGAGAGGTCAGCCACCAATTGATGAGTATTTAAGAAGTAATTAAAGCATAAATTTAATGCTTTCATTTTAATTTAGATGAAGTAATTATGTCAACAAACAGAAAGAAGTGAAGTTATATAATGTTTATTGAGAGTATTCTTTCATTGTCTCTATGTGTATGTAGGCTTGAGTAATGTTTATATTTTTGACCATAAAACAAAATATATGTTACTTGTGTTCCTGAAGTCAACTAATTTATGGTTAAGGCCATGTCTTTAAGTGTTCACATTAACAGTTTAATAAAGAGCCATATGGTGCAGTGTGGCATATTCCTACCACAAATGGTCTCAGTTCAAGTTCCGCCTCAGGATTTGATAGCCATAGAGGTGCATCATAATACATAAGGGTGATTAAAAAAGCAGTTTAATAACACTGATGTGGTAATCGATAATTGTGAAGGAAAGTGCACTAAAAGATGGATCGATGATTTTCTCAGATGAGGCTATTATTGACACACTCCAGTGATTTACCACTCTGAAGAAAAATAGAACTTTGCTGGCTTAAACGGAAACAAATTAGAGTATTAAAACCCTAGGGTGTACCTGGACAAAATAAAGAGGATTCATTCCAAATCATTACCAAAATCCAGTTATGTCAGGCAATGTGAACACTCTTCAAATCTATCCAACCCTTAGGCTAACTATCCTTCTCACAACATTTAATCTGATACTTAACTGTTCCAGTTAGCTAGAACTGTGCAACTTTTACAATAGAGTTGTTTTATTCCTCAAGAGAATAATTGTTTACTGAGAAATATGGATAATTTTACTAAATTATTGCTTTTATTAAATCCTATGGCATCTTTTCATCTAAATTCTAAATCTACCGTTTCCAGTTTGAGCCTCATGACCACATAAGTGGTTTGAAGTTTAAAAACCTAACTTAGGACTTCACTTTATTACCTTTCGACCTCATATAAAATTCTATCATATTATGATCAATGTTCCCTAATGAATCATATGAGATGAGGTTATTAATGAAACCTGTCTCATTCCATAAAACTACATCTAAAATAGCCTAGATAACAAGGTGTAGAGCTGGATGAACACAGCAGGCCAAGCAGCATCAGAGGAGCAGGAAGGCTGACGTTTAGGGCCTAGACCCTTCTTTAGAAAATAGCCTGTTCTCTAGTTAATTCCCTGAAATATTATTCTATGAAGCTGTCTCAAATGCATTGCATAAAATAAACCTAAAAAAGACTACTTTTACATTTTTGTTCTCCCAGTTTATGTAAAGTGGAGATTCCTGGGTTAATGTAGTTCCCTTGCTTTGTGCTCCTGACTTATGCCCCTGTCCAATACCCTGGTTAGTATTCAGGAGCCTATAGATTGCTACCACTGTTTTTTTGTTTTGGTTGGCCCATTGTTATTTTTCAGGCCCATACATACTAATCTTACATTCAGATTTTCTGAACTAAAATCTGATGTGCTTGTGGTCTTCTTTGCATCCTTTATTTTCAGAACTATCCCAACTCATTTGCCATTTTTCTATTACGCTAGAATGTCTAATTCCTTCCCATGTCTCTGTAAAGTACATAGGAATATAAGAAGTAGGTGCAGGAATAAGTCAACTTTGTTCCTAAAGCCTTCTCTGCTGTTCAGTAAGATCGTGGCTGATCATCTACCTCAATTCCACACTCCTCTCACTATTTCCAAATGACTTAAATCCCTTAGTAACTAAAATCCTTTTCTTCTCTGTCTTGGGTATATTCAATGGCTGATCATCTACAGCCATCTGGGTAGAGGATTCCAAACGTTTCCAAAAACTGCCCCAGATGTGCCCTCCACAAGACTTGATCAACTGTAGTAAAACTTCTTTCTTCAATGTTTTGTTGTAAAGCTAAGTATTGCATTTGCCTTCCTAATTGTGAACATGTTAACTTTCTGTGATTTATGTATGTGAACTACACCCTTGGAAACATTTCCCAGTCTCTCTCACACAAAATAAATCTGCTTTTCTGTATATTTTCTATCAAAATGAGCAGTTTCACATTTTTTCCAAATACTTCATCGGTCGTATTTTTGCCCATCTTTGCAGCCTCCTTGCTCCCTTACAGTTTACTTACCTTCTTAGTCTGTACAGTCAGCCAACTAGGACACATTAGATTGCTACCTCAACAAAGTTAATGATATAGGTTGCAAATAGCTGGAGCCCAAGCCCTTCCCCAGTTCCTCTCTCTCTTCCTTATTAATTTGAAACTCATCTACTGTCCTAGATATTTGATTCACAAGGATCGGGGACCCAGTCCAGTTTGAATGGAGTCCATCTCAATGGAACAGCTCCCTCTTTCCTTAACACTGGTACTGATGTCTTATGAATTTAAACCTTTATTATCGTATCATTCTTTCAGTCACAAATTTAAAGTTCTCATCCTTTAGTCTTTGTTCCATTTTTGCATGGCTTGGGCAGAAACCAGAGGTTTTGCCTTTGAGGTTCAGTTCTTTTCAATTTGCATCTTAACTCAGATTCCCACAGCAGAATCTCATTCCTAGTTTGACCAATATTTTTAGTCCTGGTATGGACTACAGCAACTGGATCCTGCTCCTCCAACTCCAAGTTCTCCTTCAAACATGGGGAGATGTCCTTAACCCTGGCTCCAGGCAGCCAGCATTAGCTTCAGAACTCCTTGTCATGACCTCAGAGGACAGGAACGATCCCTTGCCACTAGAATATTTCATTTGCCACATTGAAATGGCCTCTTCTATCATGGCTGCATGGTACATTTACCCAATTTTCAGTAAGTACCTTGTGTTTGTTAGTCAATGGCAAATGCTGAGACTCCTTCATCACTTGGCCTGATGTCCTTTACTTGCACGAGTTGCAGTGACATCCTTCTGTCCCTGACATGGACCAAATACAAACACTTATCTGAAAGGTATGACTGTCTCCTGGGTAAAGATAGCCAGTTAAGTTTTATGGAATCAGAGCTTAAGCACAGAAATCAGTCGTAAATGATAAATGATTATTTTTGGAATGATGGTAGATAATGGTGTTCCAGTTCAGTGCTAGGGCCATTATTTTAGGTTTTCTATATGTAAATAACTTGGACCTTGGGGTACAATTTAGAATTTCAAAACTTGCTTATAATACCTGGCAAATATTGAGGATGATACAAATCATCAGCAATATGATTTTACAGGCTAAAAGAACAAGTAGACAAGTGACAGATGGAATTTTAAATTGAGCTGTACACAGTCTTGTATTTTGACAGAGAGGGGCAATATTGACTTACAGCATTGTTCTAAACAGTGTGCAGGGATGGAGGGCTTAGCTATCCACGTGCAAATATTCTTGAAAGTGGTAGGACATATGGGATCTTGGGCTTCAGTCATTGAAGCAGTGAGCACAAAAGCAGAAAGTTTTGCTGATTTTTTCATAAAGTTTTGTTTATAAAGCTGTGGTTAGGACCGACATGGGTATTGTTTCCAGTTCTAATCACCACGAGATAACAAAGTCCTCGAGAGTATGCAGCCAAAATTTATCAGAATGGTTGCAAGGATGATAACTGTTCGTTTGGAAAATCTAGGATGGCTGTGCAAGAAGCAAAGGTGATTGAGGTGAAATGTGATACAGGCGGACAAGATTTTCATAAGTTTAGATAAGATAGACATAGCAAATTCTTATTAGCTAATAGTATAAGGATGATGGAATGCATGTTTAAGGTTTTGGTGAAGGTATGTAGAGAGAACGTGTGGCAGAATTTTAAGTAGTGAGTGGTAATGTCCCAAAACTGACTCCCCAAGGGTCAAGTGGAAGTGATGAGCGATTTCAAAATGAAATTGGATAGGCATTTGAGGATAATTAACCTGTGGGCCGTTGGGTATAGAACAATGGAATGGTACTGACTGGATTGTTCTGTGGAGAAACAGTATGGACTTGATGTGCTAAATGACCACATTCCGTGCAGAATATAAACCTATTGGCTGAGAGTTGGATTCTGCCCCTCAGTGGGAGAAAGTTTTGCTCTGAAGGACCACCAGCTAATCAATTTGGCTCTAGGTCCAACAGTCTCAGTAGCACAAGAACTCAGTTATGGGCACTCCTGACGCCACAGGCAGATCTACGCAGAACTTTGAATGAATCCCAGGGCGGGGGAGGAGTCAGGTAGCCCAGGGATGTGAAAAGAAGTGGGAGAATAGGTTTTGGAGGTCGGCAGGGAGGAACAAAGTGAGGGAAAGAACATCTTAGTAGGATGCTGCTGATGGGATTAACACCCCCCCCCCCATTAATGATACCCCATTCTTTCATTGGCACCTTTTCACCATTTGTTTTTTAAAATAAACAGCCTGCCACTCCTACCTCTTTTTCTAATTCACTCTTGGTGTCATTGGCTGGGCCAGCATATGTTGTTTGTCCCTAGTTGCCCTTGAGAGGGTGGTGAGCTACCTCTTGAACCACTACAGGCCAACTGTAATATGTCATGGACAGTGTAATGCTGAATCATAGAATCCCTACAGTGTGGAAACAGGCCCTTCGGCCCAACAAGACCACACTGACCCTGACAGCATCCCCCCCAGATCCATACACCTATAACCCACCTAATCTGCACATCCCTGAACACTACAGGGCAATTTAGCACAGCCAATCCACCCAGCCTGCACATCTTTGGATTGTGGGAAGAAACCAGAGCAGACAGAGGATACCCACGCAGATATGGGGAGAATGTGCAAACTCCACACAGTCGCCTCAGGGTGGAATCGAACCCAGGTCCCTGGAACTGTGAGGCAGCAGTGCGAACCACTGAGCTACCATGCTACCCAGTCAGTTGCCTTGCTAACAATATTTGTGGCCACCCACCTACTGTTATGGAGACAACTCAGGTAGGTGGGCTTGGCACCCCTCATATCTTATTTGCCTCCCTGCTGTACAAAATAAAGGCATGGGGGGAATGTCATAAAATCCACTCCTATAATTCTAAGATACTCTATCCCAGACGCAGTGCATTTCTGAATCTTGAACTCCAGCTCAACCATTTTGAGCTAAGGTTCATTGAGCTGCAGACACTTGCTGCAGATGTGGTTGCTTGGGTCCACTCTACTGTCTTCAAACTCCCACATGCTCTGCTGACAACTCTATCTAACTGTGCAATATAGTTTAATCTTTAAAGTCAAATACAATTTACTTGTGTAAATCTTAATTGTTTTGGTGGATTCTGAGTTTCTTTGAGTTTTCTGGAGGATTGCTCACAGTGAGGCCCAGCGGGTTTTCTTGCTGTATGTTACCAAACTCACCTTCCTAAGCACCTGCCCCACCCCTATAACATCCCTCACATCTGATTCCACCCCTGTTTTACCACGTACCGTTCTTGGAACAACTCCCCACTTAACAGGTATCTTGGAATTCACCAACATCCCTTGCACTGACACCATCTTTAAAAGCCCGTCGTGCACCCGATGAAGTCAGTCCAAAGCTGCCCTGCACAGTTCCTGAGACGTGCCTCAGCCTTGGCAGGCAGAGAGAAGTCAGAGCCCTGCTTTGTTCCTGCTGGCTGGGATGGTGCAGAGGTAGAACTTCCCCATTCTGTGGGATCAGCAGTCAAGGACACAACACCAGACCAAGCTGGACCTGGTACAAGGTTGCCACCCATATCAGTACAGTCTCAGCCCTCTGGAGGAATGTCCACCCCTGATCAATGACCTTCTTCACTGCACCAGCACAAGTGCCACTGTCTTCTTTCCGATAGTTTACAATCATGTTATTGCTGTTACTGTACCTATCTTATACCAATGCTCATGCTCACCCGCTCTTTTGCATGCAACATCTTCCCCCACTCGTTTTCACCTCTCAACCCCCAACAGCACTAACCTTGCAAGTCCTCTGTGTTGCCTACTCATGTGCTCAGGGCTCCTCTCCACCAGCAGCGAAAGTAATAGCTGCCCAGTGAGAAACATACCACACCGCTTGTCAAAAGCATCTAATGACACAAGATGCTCCTAATGTTGAGATTGGCCTTGCCACACTTCTCAACTAATTATCCCACAAATCTCGGCATAGTCCACATCATTCAGACTCTATGAGATTCTGTCCTTCGATTGATTTTACAACTAACAATATACTAACTAATTTGAAATAGTTAAATTACATAACTTAGTCATTCTAGATCCTGAGTTTTAAATACCTACTGTGTCAAGCTTATACCAACTCTTTAAAATGTTAAAATACAAACAAAGAACCTTATATCCTTACTGGATTGAACTCCTACTCTCATCAAACTGTCACCTTTTCCACCTGTTTATGATGCACTCCATTCACGTTGCAATATGTGGGTTCACTCCTTGCTTCAGATCAGATGTTCTCATAGGATCATAAGATGGTCTACCAGCTGATCCATGAGTGGTTGACATAAATTTATTTATGTCAATATCCAGGTGGAGCTCGGGCTGTACCAACGTATGAAAGTAATAGACATGATAAAGTCTGTCCACGGAGGCTTAAGACCTTATGCATAATGGTATAACTGTTCTTGGGAGAGATTAAATGGCTCTGAATAAATGAAGCTCTAGATGAGACATTCTAGTAAAAGTCACCTCTAATCTTCATATTGTTTATTGAGTACCTTTAAGTGAAAGTAGCAGTTGGAATAAAAAAAAAACAAAAGAAACTGTGGATGCTGGAAAACTGATTGAAAAATGGAAATTACTTTAAAGTCTCAGCAGGTCTGGCAGCAGAGAAATCAGAGTTAAAGTTTCAGGTCCAGTGATCCTTCTTCAGACCAATTCATGGCATTTTATAGTGCCTTTCCCCACCCCCCCAACTATTGCATAAATGCTACCCCCTCCACACTTCATGTCAGGTCTGATGAAGAGTCATCTTGACTCAAAACATAAGCTTGCTCTCTCTCCATAGATGCTACGTGACCTGCTATGACCTCCAGCATTTGTTGTTTTCAGTGAAGATTCCCGCTTCTGCAGCAATTTGCTCCTACCTGGAATGTTCACATGCTTTGTTTAATGATAGAACGGTTTTTTATGGAGGTCTGTTCTGCAAGTCTTCTTTATGTGAAAGTCTCCAGTTTCACTTAAGACCTAATAACTTTGCAGTTGTATCATCTATTTTGTGATCACAGTTTGAAATTAGGTAATTTGCCTGCACTACCATTGGGTGTGATTCTTTACCTGCTTTCCACACCATATATTGACACTTTACATTGATTATATACTTAAGTGAAGGATCAACCATAACCGTGATTCCTTTCCCTTTTCCACCTCTGCCATTCTCATTTCTGTGTAGGTTACACTGCTTTATGGTTTCAACTATCTTCGTTGATCAATCACCAAATAGCTAGTTGGAAATGTTAACTTTGTTATTGGAAACCATTTCCTCTATATTAATACTAAATAGAATAAACAGCAGGAGAGCCAATACATCATAATGGAACTGCACGATTCATTTTGCCAAGACTAGGTCTATTCCATGTATTGTTACTTTGAACTGCTAAGCCAATCTACTATTCAGTTCACTAATATGCTATTCATTCTGTGAGCTTTGATCTTCTTTCAAAAAATCCTATTTGGGAAATTTATTAAATAATTTTCCAAAAATCAAAGAAAGTTACTGGCCCCACAACAATTTTCTATTGAATTGGAGGCTGTCTCCCATCGAATTTGTAAAGCTATCAATGTTGATCATTGATCATGGCCTCAACACCTTTTAAATTAATTTCACAGACACCGATTTATCTGTAATTTTTTAATTGTTCATTTTTTTTTCAAATTCCAACAGGTCCCCAATTTTTGTGGCTCATTGCAAGTTAAACATTGAGGCGGTCTTCTGTAAGGATTAGCATTGTATCATGGCTAATTCTGCTCCTATATTGGAGTTCTGTTTCTTCAAAGACACAAAAGCTAATTATTTGCAAAGATGCTCAGGTAAAATTTTACTTGTAGTTTGAGACATGAACAGGGTCACGGCTCATTATAAAATGTTTTTAAGTTCATGCTCCAGGTTAACTTCTGAATGCAACTTCTTTTCAAACTGGTATTTTGCATTTTGACACAAAATGGAGTGTGAAATAAAATGGTGAATAAAACGCATACTGGGCAGACAAATACTGATTTGCTTTATCTTTGCTAGATGGAAATAGGCTGTGAGGGATTAGATGCATTGTAGAAATGTTTGGCTAAACTAGTGCCCATTTAAGCTGTGATGCTGCTGTAATCTGCCAATCACAGTGGTGCCCTGTTTGCAGGGTCCCACTGATTTTTGTCCAGGTTCTGACAGACACAGTGACACCATAAACTGAAGCATTTGCAAGCATCTTCAGCCTGGAGTGGAGGGTGGATAATCCATCGTGGCCATATCCTGAGATCTCCAGTATCACAGATCCCAGCCTTTAGCCAATTCAATTCATACCAGTTGATAGTAAGAAATGGCTGAAGGTACTAGATACTGCAAAAGCCACGGATCATAACAAGATTTTGGCAATAGGCCTGAGACATGCTCCAGAACTAGCCATCACCCTAACCAAGCTGTTCCAGTACAGTCACAACACTAACATTTACCTGACAATGCAGAAGATTGCCTAAGCATGTCCGATCCGCAAAAAGCAGGACAAATCCAACCCAGCCACTTAACTGCCGCATCAGTCTACTCTCATTTATCATCAAAGTGATGAAACGTGTTGTCAACAGTACTAACAAGCGGCACTTACTTATGAGGAGCAGCACCTTATATTCCACCATGGGAGCCTACAACCCAATGGTCTCAATGGGGACTTTACCAGTTTCAAAATCTCCCCACCCCCAGCCTCATCCCAAGACTAACCCTCCCTCTGATCCCTGCCTCCTTGACCTGTCCATTTTCTTTCCCACCTATCCGCTCCTCCCACCTCACTGACCAATCCCTACCACTACCTACCTGCTATCACCATCCCACCTACCTTCCTCAGCCCAACGCCCCCCACCCCCCATTTATTTCAGAGCCCCCTTCCCCTCCCCCATTTCTGAAGAAGGGTCCTGACCCGAAACATCAGCTTTCCTGCTCCTCTAATGCTGCCTGGCCTGCTGTGTTCCTCCAGCTCCATACTGTGTTATCTCAACAATAACCTGCTGTTTGAGCTTAGTTATGTTCCACCAAACCCGCTGAGCACCTGGCTTCATTACAACCTTCGTCCAAGAGAGGATGTGGGAATGACTGCACTTGATATCAAGGCAGCACTTGACTGAGTGTGGCATCAAAGAGACTTAGCAAAAATGGAATCAATGGGAATTATGGAAAAATTCTCCACTGGTTGGAGTCATTTCTAACACATTGGAAGATGGTTGTGAATGTTGGATGTCAACAATTTCAGCCCCAGGACATCTCTGCAGGTGTTCCTCAGGGTAGTGCCATTGGCCCAACCATCTTCAGCTGCTTTATCAATGATCTTTCCTCCATCATAACGTGAGAAGTGGGGATGATTGCACAGTGTTGAATACCATTCACGAGTCCTCAGATATTCAAGCAGTCCATGTTCAAATGCAGCAAGACCTGAACAGTATCCAGGCTTGTGCTGATCTATGGCAAGTAACATTGGCATTATGGATATCCCAGACTATGATCACCACCAACTATAGAGAACCCAACCATTGGCTTCTTGACATTCAATGGCATCACCACTGAATCCCCACATCCTGGGGTTAACATTGACTAGAAACTGAAATGGACCACCCATGTAAGTACCAAATGTACAAGAGTAGGTCAGGGTGCAGAAATTCTGAAGTGAGCAACTTACTTCCTGACTCCACAAAACCTGTCCACTGTCTACAAGGCGCAAGTCAGGAGTGTGATGGATTTATTTTTTGCCTGGATGCTTCCACAGCTATGTATTCTTGTTTTCTTAGAAGGTTGACACCATCCAAGGTAAAGCAGGCCTCTTAATTGGCACCTAGTCTACCACCTTCAACATTCATTCTCTCAGCTGCCAAGACAAAATGGCACCAGTGCTTACCAAGTGCAAGAAACACTGCAGCAAGTCACCAAGGTTCCTTAGACATCATCTTCTAAAGCTATGCCCTCTACCACTGGAAGAGCCAGTGCAGCAGATACATGGGAATACCACCACCTGCAAGTTCCTCTCCAACTTACACATCATCCTAACTTGGCAAAATATCACTGCTCCCTCACGCTTCACTGGGTCAAAATACAGAAACTCCCTTTCTAACTGCCCACTGGGTAAGCCTACACCAAATAAAGCGTGGTAGTCCAAGGAGGTAGCTCACCCTCACCTTCTCAAGTGCAATTAGGGATGTGTAATAAATACTGGCCCAGCCAGCAAATTAGTTAAAAGAAGCACTCTAGTCAGTGGTGAACAAGTCTAACTAGTCATCCTTAAAGGAAATGCCCAGTAAAAATAGACAAAGATCCATACTATTAACTCCTAAGGTCCAGGAGAAGTATAGATATTTCCACCTAGTCCCACAAAAATGATCCCACCTACTGCTGGCATTTCCTCCACCCTCATCCAACCTCAAGTCAAAGCTCCCTACTTAGCTCTTCAGAGCAGCCACCTGATTTCCTGCCTCACTCTTCCCACCCTCTTACTTTATCCATCCAATGCAAACTACTAAATGGCCTGCAGTTGTTGATTCAGTCCTTGCTCTCATCGTGCACTTGAGGCCCAATCATAATTCTACTCAAGTCTCGTGGTGTAGAGATCATATGAATAGTCCAATATAACCATCATCATTCCAGAATGAAATCCTGCCCCAATGTAGGCTTTCTGTGTGCATTATTCAATGGTCTGTGCCATTGCTTGCAGTTTTTCGGTCTTATTTTGTTGTGTTTGGGAAATGGAAACATGAGAGGAAGAGGATGATAACTCAGGAGTGGTGCAGGTCATCTTCAGTGGAATGGAGCTGGTGAAATCGTGATGCAAAAGGTCGAGCTAGGATGACTGCAAATCAAACAATAATCTTTTTTATAAATAAGTCATGGAGTTACACAGCACGGAAACAGACTCTTCGTTCCAACCTGTCTACGCCAAGCAATTATCCAAAACTGATCTAGTCTCATTTGCCAACATTTGGCCCACATCCCTGTAAACCCTTCCTATTCATCGAGCATAAAACATAGAACTGTACAGCACAGGAACGGGCCCTTTGGCCCACGATGTTCTGCCGAACATGATGCCGGATTAAACTAATCCCTTCTGCCTGCCCTTGGTCCATATCCATCTATTCCTTGCGTACTCATGTGCTTATATAAAAGTCTCAAACACCCTTATCATACCTGCCTCCACCACCAGATACACAGAACATAGAACTGTACAGCACAGGAAAGGGCCCATCGGCCCACAATGTTGTGCCGAACATGACACCAAATGAAACTAATACCTTCTGTATGCCATTGGTCCATAACCCTCCAATCTTCGTATAATTCATGTGTTTATCTGAAAGTCCCTTAAATGCCCCTATGGTATCTGCCTTCACCACTGCCCCTGGCAGTGCATTCCAGATTTCTACCACTCTGTGTAAAAAAAGACTTGCCCTCATGTCCCCTTTGAACTTTCCCCCCTCACCCTAAATGCATGCCCCCTCATGTTAGACACCAATACAAAGCACTCGTTTAGGATCTCACCCACATTCTCTGCCTCCAAACACGAGTTCCCTTCTTTATCTTTGAGTGGTCCTACCTTCTCTCTAGTTATCCTCTTGTATTTAATGTATCTGTAGAATGCCTTGGGATTCTCTTTATCCCTACTTGCCAAGGTCATTTCATGACCCCTTCTTGCTCTCTTAATTCCTTGCTCGAGTACTTTCCTGCTTTCCTTATGTTCCTCACGGTCCCTGTCCGATTTTACCTTCCTAAACCTTACATATACTCCTTTATTTCCTTTTGACTAAATTCACAACTTCCCTCGTTATCCAAGGGTCCCTTACCTTGCCATCCTTACCCTTCCTCCTTACTGGAACATGTTGTTCTTAAACTCTCCCTGGCAGGTCTTTAAACAGTTCCCACGTGTGAAATGGAGGCTTGCCTGATAACAGCTCCTCCCAATTAACACCCGCTAGTTCCTGCCTAATATTGACATAATCTGCCCTCCCCCAGTTTAGTACCTTTGTGTTCATTTACGTGTGTCTGCCTGTTCTTTCTTTCTGATTTACTGGTCCAAACACCTACATTCTCTTCAATCCCTGCTAGAACAGCAGGTCAGACCCCTGCTTGTCTAGTTCAAATCCTTCCCAGTAGCACTAGTGACCCTCCCTGCGAGGATATTGGTTCCCCACCAGTTTAGGTGCAACCTGTCCCTCATGTACAGGTCACCCCTGCCCCAGAAGAGGTCCCAATGATCGGAGAACCTGAAACTCTGCCCCCTGCACCAGCTCCTTAGCCACGTATTCATCTGTCCTATCTTTCCATTCCTTGCCTCACTAGCACATGGCACTGGGAGTAATCCAGAAATTACTACCCTCAAGGTCTTGCTTTTCAGCCTCTTTACCAACTCCCTGTACTCAATCCGTAGGATCTCATCCCTGTTTCTACCTATTTCGTTGCTACCAGTGTGCACCACAACCTCTGGCTGTTCACCCTCCCCCTTAAGAATTTCATGCACCCACTCAGAGATGTATTTGACCCTGACACCAGGGAAGTAACACGCCATCCTGGAGTCTTGGGCACGGCCACAGAAATGCCAGGCTGTGCGCCTAACTAGCAAGTCTCCTACCACTATCGCTGGCTTGGATCTTGCCCGACCCTGCTCCACAGCAGAGCCAATTGCGGTGCCACAGGCCTGGCTGCTGCTTTTGTACTCCTCAGAGGGTATTCCCGCCCCCCCTGCCAACAGTATCCAAAATGCTATATCCATTAGAGAGGGGAATAGCCACAGGAGACTCCTCCACTACGTGCCTGTCTCACCTGGTAGTCACCCATCTACTTGGCTGTGGTGTGATCACTTCCCTGTAACTAGTGTCTTTCTCACACACTGGCCCCCCATGTTCCTTATAGGGACTGCCGCTCCAAACAAACAACGCAATCTGTGAGGAGCTGCAGCCAGTCACATTTCCTGCAGACATAGTCATCAGGGACACTAGACTTACCGTTCCTTGACGCTGAGTTCTTCCTCACTCTGCTGATCAGTTGTTGTGACTGTGCTGACTTCTCCCAGAATGCTAAGCAAAGTCTCTTAGCATCCTCTATTGGATGCAATAGGGGCGTTTAAGAGACTTTTAGATATTCATGTACCCATCCAGATGCCTTTTATATGTTGTAATTGTACCAGCCTCCACCTCCTCTGGCAGCATATTCCATATACGCACCACTCTCTCCATGAAAAAGTGACCCCTCAGATCCCTTTTAAATCTTCCCTCCTCACCTTAAACCTATGATGTCTAGTTTTGGACTTCCCTACCCTGGAAAATAAGACCTTGTCTATTCACCCTATCCATGCCCCTCGTGATTTTATAAACCTCTATAAAAGGTCACCCCCCCCAGCCTTCGACACTCCAGGGAAAAAACACCCCAGCCTATTCAACCTCTCCCTATAGCTCAAACCTTCCAATCCTGGCACCATCCCTGTGCATCTTTTCAGAACCCTTTCAAGTTTAACAACATCTTTCCTATAGCAAGGAGACCAAAATTGAACGCAGTATTCTAAAATTGACCTCACCAATGTCCTGTACAGCTGCAACATGACGTCCCAACTCCAATACCCAATGCACTGACCATTGAAGGCAAGCATGTCAAATGCCTTATTCACCACCCTGTCTACCTGCAACTCCACTTTCAAGGAATTATGCATTGCGTCCCTAGGTCTCTTTGTTCGACAACCTTCCCCAGGGCCTTACCAATTAAAGTATAAGTCCTGCCCTGCAACACCTCACATTTGTCTAAATTAAAATCCATCTGTTCCTCCTCAGCCCACTGGCCACTCTGATCTATGTTCACATCCAAAATCACTCACATAAATGATGAAAGTGTGGTGTAAATTTGAAGACATTTTATAAATCATATCTATAGTATATATCATACATAATCAGAAAAGGACATGGACCAAGTGCAGGCAAGTGGGACTAGTTTGGTTTGGGATTGTGGTTGGCATGGACTGGTTGGACCAAAGGGTCTTTTTTCATGCTGTATAACTCTATGACTCTATGAAAACAAGAGAGTTGAACCACATTTCTATTTGAAGTGCAAAGATATGAAAATAATGTAGGAATGAGATTGTCAGTGAGTCTAAGGTAGCAGCTTAGTCAGCAGCCTGTGGAACGCTTGGAGCTAAGCATTCAAAGGATCTCTTGAAAGAGAAATCACAGTTGTCTCCAGCTTCAAGGATACTGGGAGCCAGCACTTAAGCAAAAATCAAAGCTGAAGCACTTGCAACCATCTCAGCCTCCTCCTGAATTCCCCAGCATCACAGATGCCAGTCTTCAACCAGATTGATTCATTTCATGTGCTATAAAGAAATAACTAAAGATATGGTAAAGGCTTTGGGTCCTTACAGTACTCCCAGCAGTAGTACTGAAGACATGTGCTTCAGAACAAGCCTTGCCTTAAGCTGAGCTGAAGCTGGTGGGAAGAAGAGCGTGACTGAGATTTAAGCTGGAGTCTCTGGACTCAGATTTAGGTTAGAGTCTCTGGCTGAGACAGAGGACACAGAGCAGGAATGTGAAAAGGTCTCCGGAATGTGCTGTATCATGTTTGAAAATGTATGAAGGGGAGCATTGGCTTCAGGAGAAATTGTTACCTAGCTTTAAAATAAGTGCACCAGAGAGTAGTAAGGAGATGATGATAGAGGTTGAAAAGTTTCTGTAGAAACATTCAGAAAGGCACTTATAGTCAAAGGAAGAATGTCATAGGTATGTTTTTTCATGCCATTTGCAAAAATGGAATTAAATGACAACCGTTAGGTTAAGCCCTCTAGGAAGATACTGAGGTGGCAAATCATGGACAAAACATTTCTAAAATGTATCATGGATGAGTTCATTAGTTACTTTCTCTTTTTCAAGAACTTGCAACATGTTGAGTCATAACTTATGTCAAGTGCTAAAAAGTTGCGCCAAATCTGAATGTGATCAGTGATCTTGTAATGTAGAAACATGCAAATGATGGGCTTAACTTCTGTGTATGATGCCACAAGGACAGCGAGCTGAACCAAATCAATCTTTTTACTTCTGAATTCGCAACCCAGTAAAATTAAATCATTTAATACCCCCAATCATTACTGCAGTGGTCTCTAACCAGATTCGTGTATAAGCAATCCCAGTTTTTGTGAATAATTAATTCCAGACACTGGTTTTGTATCCCAAACAATTTATTGAACACACAATAACTTTAGCACAGAAAATATTAAACAACAGGTAATCTGATTAATATTTATACTTCAAACCTGAAACATTTTTTGTCCCTATTCACACATAAGGCAGACAGACAAACAAACACATTCAAGATAAAAGAAAGAAATAAACAAAACTGACCAGATTACTTAAATGGCTTTCACAGTGCATTGTTTCACAGGCATAGATGTGGACTCCTTGGTTGTTTATCTGGAACTGCCAATCAGGGTCACCGCCTCAGTTCACCCAGGTAAAGGTAATAATACTTCACAATCAGCTTTCTACTCTGTTGACTTCCAAGAGTTAGTATGGTAGATGAGGCAGAGATCTTTCAAATGATCTTGCTTTGTCATCAGTCAAATTCATCCCCTCCAGAAAATACAGTTCAGACACAACTCCAACTCTGGTTCTGCTCAGTTAGACTGAATGTTCTTTTCCCAAGGTATCAATCACAACTTAACACCTGTCATCTGCTTTAAAAAAGGGTCTCATTCAGATTTGCCTGAACCAATTCTCAGACCCTAATCTTGTTAATAGCCAATTTTTCTATCTGTTTAAACACAATTCCCCTCCTAGGGTTGCTCTTTCTATTGGAATATTTTTGATCGAGACTCAACCTGCAATTAACTTCCAGCCTGGCCATACAAACAAATGAAAGTTAGTTTGTTCTGTTCTTTTCCTTCAGCCACAAGCTATTTCAAAGTTCACAAATCATCTTCAGCTTCAAGCCAAAATTAATAAAAGAATAAAAAAATCTAAATAATGAAAAATTAGCAATGGTTTCAACAGATGTGAGAGGGAAGTATTTACTAAATGCATCAAGCCTGAAATTTCGATAAGGCCTTAGACATAGGTGCACTGATCATGGTACAGATACATGTTCATTCTTAGCCTTTAACCCTTAAAGCTAATTCAGAGACTGCATGGAAGACTGGGAGTTAACAGATGAATTTTGACTGATTCCTACATTAAAGGGCTATGTTGAAATGCTCCCTGGTAGCAGATTACAGTAGGTCTCCACAGCTCCTCACCATTGAAAGCTGATTTGAATTATTCTAAGGCTCCAGAGAAAGCTGCAGAATCCTTGCAGCCAAAGCCAATTGATCCAAGATAAAGTATCTGTAATATTTATACTAAAGACAACAAGACTAAATTTCAAAACCAAAAGAACTGCAGATGCTGTAAATCAGGAACAAAAACAAAGTTGCTGGAAAAGCTCAGCAGGTCTGGCAGCATCTGTGGAGGAGAAAACAGAGTTAACGTTTCGGATCCGGTGACCCTTCCTCAGAACAAGACTAAATTTCATTTGGAGGCTTTCCTGGGCCTCTTGTCTTCATTGAAGTACCACATCACATCAGTGATTTTTGTTTACAATGTATTTGGGTTGTCTCCTGTGACCGCTCATTGCATCTGCCCTTAGGAAGGCAAATAGTCTTGTCCCAGTAACTTGCAGTCTGGGCCTCATCATTTATATATTGGAGATGGATAGTGGTGGCAGAGAAATAGAAACAGCTTTGAAACCTTTTGTGTGACCAATATGGGAGAACAGATTATATATTGAATTCTTGTGATGGTGTTTTCACCTGCACTATTTTTAAAGGGAAATGCTAGACAAAACAAGTAGTATTTATAGAGTGCAATCAAATATTCCATTTCCATTGATGATTAAGAGACTCACAAAAACATTTTGACTCTCTGCTGAGTTGGATGCAATAGTAATCAAATCTTGAATAGTCAATCATGAGCACTTTTTGCGGACAGATTATGTCCAAAATTAACCACCTGACTTCTTTTTCCACATATTTCTCAAGTGAAACTAATAATAGCATGAGCTAGGTTTGTTGACTAATGGCTACAAAACTGTGTATTCTTGTGATATTTTCTAAAATCATCTAACTCATTGAAATTATACCTAGCCCTGAGACAGCAAAGTCATGTGATCACAGGGAACGTGCCAAAAATATAAACCAGGTTACATTTTGTCTTACAATTTTTTAAAAGCTTTTTAAAATGTTGCAGAAAGAAAGAAAAGACAATTGAAAGAGTAATTCTGAGGCAATAGTATGATGTGCATTTACCCATAAAGACAGCACAACAGACTGGATCTTTACCAAAAGCACATATTTCTATATTTGCTTCTTTGGAAGATTGTGTGTTGTTAATGGAAAGTGGGAACACTTAAGAAGCCCATAAATCTTCTTACAGAAGGAAATTCCAACTGCACAAAGTGCACTCCTTTAGGTGTTATCTTTTGAAAGACACAATAAGGTCTCAAAAGTGCAATAATAGCTGGAAGGTCGCAAAATCTACCTGCTCACCAGCCAGGTAAAGACTTTGTTGAATTTCTTGTTGTACCATTGTCTGTTAGCAGAAATGCTACTTTTGCCCAGGAGTAAATTTGTCAATACATTTGCCCAAAGCTCCTGAATTAGATGAAAGTTCCTTGCCCTTGAAGCCAACATACATCTTTCTCAGACAGGGGATTTATTGCCTGACTCTTTTGGAGAGTAATATACAATTGCCTCATTCAATTGCGTGTCTGGAATGAAATGGAATCTCTTTGGGGGATTTCACTGACTTAAACCATGCTTCAAAAGAACATGTGGGATTGTAGAAGAAAAACAGTCTATTTTCTCACCAATGTTCTTTTTGCACTTTCAGACACTTCTGTTGGTGAGTGAAAGCTGCTTTCCCGTAAATATGCGTCTCATGCAATTACACCAACGATCTAGGCACTAACAGCTACCCAGCAGTTTTCCCCAACTGCTTCAGTAATGCTCATTTATGTCCATTTTCACCATTTGATGTTTCATTTGATTGGTGTTGCTGGACTGCCTGGATGAGTGAAACCATTTGGACATTCTAGTTTTTTCCATGGTAACTGACAAAGTTCTAGATGGTCCCCTTCAAAAGAGTCTGCAAGATGTAGAAGTAAAACTGAAGTAAGATTGATTGACCCTAACCCTTCATGCACTCTTTACCCGACAAGCTGGAAAATTAATAGTGTATAAAGTATGGAGGAGTTCAATTTATACACTCCAATGCTATTGCTGTACCACTTCTATATATTGTTCTACATAACATTCAATTCATATAATAAATTCCAAAAAGGTGGAGAATAGCATGTTGCATTATTCCTAAGAAGGTAATTTTTAAAAAAGTTAACCACTCAGAAGTTTCATTTCACCAGTGAGGTGTAGGGGTTTGGGGTGAGTGACAACAAGGGAGGGAAGATGTTGTAGGTAATAGAGTGGTAGAGCTTGAATCTTGGTGGGAGTTGGGTACAGTGACAGAGTAATTATAAGATATTGGCAAAAGGATAGCGACACTTACACTGGCAGAGTGGAGAAGGTCGTTGACCTGTTCTGTGCATCCCTCCAGGTGGCTGAGAGTGGCATAGTGTATCTGACATGTCCTGGTGTTGTGTCCTCCACTGCTGGTGCTAGGGAAGAGGAAAATCCACCTCTGCAGTACCCTGTCCAGTGTGACCTCTAGGCCCTTGCCCACAAAGCACAGCACCAGTTTCCTCTTTCCTGCCATGCCCCGGGCAAGTGTGAAGTATGCAGGGCAGCTCTGGACAGATGGTGCTTGCTTGAGTGCATGGTAGGCTTTAAAGATGGTGGAGGCACAAGGAATGCCAGTAAATTTCCGGATAGCCACTGAGTGTCAAGTTGTTACAGGAATGGTATGTGGTAAGATAGAATTGAATGTGAGGGATACCATAGGAGCATTTTATGTAGTTAATCAGGCAAGTTTGGTAAGATACGGTGGGAAGACTTGCTCAGCTTCGCAGCAGGTTCAAGATGGCTGCCAACTTGAGCTCCTGACCTTAGGGTTCATCTACTCTGTCTGCTTTTTGTCTTTTTTTCTTTCTTTGTTGTTTTTGCTTTTCTACCTTTTTACTTAACTTTTATTTTACTTACCGTGAAGAGTTTGGACGGCATTGACAGTGAGTTATCCCGGCGCAGACTCATGACAGGGGACAGCGAGGCTAGCATGAGGGAGAGCAAGCCCAGCATGAGGGAGAGCGAGGCCAGTGCGGGGGAAAGCAAGCCCTGAGGCGATGTCGGCAAGGTAGGCCCAGCACCGAAAGATGGCACCCGAGGTTTGGCGACTTCGTCGTTAGTTGGGTCTGGCAAGGTGGAGGTTGCTTTGAGCATAGATGGACTTCTCTTTGTAAAGCTTTCTTATCATTTTTCTGTTATTCTTACACTATCAAAATGGTGCCATATTGTGGCAACAAATGAATGCTTTTCTCTGTATTTTATTGTATTTCTCACACTAAAATACACGTGATAATAAAATCATTCATTCAGCGGAAATCGTTAAAAATCCAATGCAACTCAGACTGAACCCAGAAACAGTAAGATTCAGCCCAGATTGTCTGGTCTCGAAATCCAGTGAAGAAAGCACTTGTTTCAATGGAGCAGCTATCTTCCAGGATGGACATTCATGAGTTTAAATGCTCACTAGGATGATGTTATGGAGCAACTACCTGAGTTAGCAGTGAAGAGTTCTTTTGTGAAGGAAGTTCAGATTTAAACCACTCTAGAAAAAGAAATGGACCAACACCAAGCTCTGCAAGGAGCAACATCTGCTGTGAAGGATATCCAAGAAATAAAGTATACTTCAGTGGAGAAATGATCCATTGATCAGAACAAAAGTCACCAGTTCTCAAGCAGAAGGCTTGGTGATCTGCTGAGTCCAAAGAAAGTCACATTCTGAAAAAAATTGTCAAAAACCACTTACTTGTGAATTCAGATACTTGGGAGTCAGATGCTTAGTGGTAAAGGTAATGTAGTTACATACATGAGTGTATAATGGAACAACGATGGAGGAATAAGCTTGAGGGTGGTGGTGGCAGATGTTGTATAAGAGTGTTTTTTTAAGAGTTAATGCTGAAGTTGCATTATTTCCACCCGATCTGATGTTGCCATACCCAGTCTTTGGGTGGAGACACAGAAATCTGCACTATCTTCAGAGGGAGTAAATGTGTTTTGTACATCTCCTGAGAGCCCTTGACTAGTAACGTAGTTATATATATTTCTATCATGGACGAAACCATCTTGTTAACTGAGGCAAGTGTCTCTTCCAGTAAGACCATTGTTATGCCTCACTGGGGTAACACACGGGAAATCAAGCTGTTCTCTGTTCTCAACACTGTTCTCAAAGTCATCAGAAAAATGAAAGATTTTTTAAAGGTATGGAGAATTCCACAAACCTAGGTCGAAAGAAAGTATAGGTTCTGTACTAAACAAGAATTACCATTTTTTTAAGTAAATTGACTCATTTCACTCTCCTAATTAGAATTCTGTTTCCTTTATATCTCCCTATTATGCACACACGCAAAAATGAAAAGAAGTACATGGGTGTTTTGGGCAGAGGGAGAGGCTAGGAATGCAGTTCAGTTGAGGTCATTCTTGTGCTGATCAGAAAGTTACTTCTCTGTCTTCCTTCTGCAGATACTTTGGTTGGCAGGAGGCACAGTGTGACTGATTCACACATAAAAAAAATCTCCCATTTATTAATTAAAAGTCACAGCTTGCAGCAACTGCTGAAGGGAAGATAAATTGGTTCTCTCTGTTGTCGAAGTGACATTTACAGCAGAAAATAGAGAGAGCTCCTGAGCCTACGGAGATCTGATGGCTTATTTGAGATCTGATAGCCTACCTTCTTCACAGCCCCAAGGTGTTCAGCTATCTGAGAACCAATCACATGCAGGCAAAGAAAAGGCCTTTGGTATCGACAACTGGCCACTAGTGTACAGACCAATCAGCCACCTTGTTGCCAACTGAATCTCCATTTGCGCACATCCTTGTCTCCAGCTTGTTTGCACATTTTTCTATTACAGTTTTGAACAGCAGCTGCGTGAACAGTGCCTAAAATGAGAATCAAGTTACTTGCTTTCAAATGCGGTAATCCTTTAGCAATCTGTGGCTTTAAGATAGTTCTTCCCCTATTTAGCCCGCAACCAAAAGATACAGAAAAAATAAAAAGACATGATCTTTATACTTTGCAGTGGTGTATCCTCCACCACTGATCAATAGATAGGCCCTAAACACAATATAGGCAATAGAGGAGTGAACTACCTCAAGAAACCTTTGCCCTGTGTAACATCCTACCACAAGCTGCCAGCAGTTGAAAAAAGGGTAACAGTATAGCTCCCAATACATTTATATGATGTTTTGGTCTCTAGAAA
Organism: Rhincodon typus; assembly: GCF_021869965.1. Classification (NCBI taxonomy): domain Eukaryota; kingdom Metazoa; phylum Chordata; class Chondrichthyes; order Orectolobiformes; family Rhincodontidae; genus Rhincodon; species Rhincodon typus. The sequence continues at coordinate 126,533,326 of NC_063333.1, forward strand.
GAGCGCAATCTGTTAACCACAGTAGATTTTTGGCCCTTTTACATTTCTAGTTATGCAATTGACTTAACATACCATGTCTCTTTCTTAAGCATAATTTCTTGGAATATTAAAAGTGGCATGTAGATTTTGTGCCCTGTGTGCTTCATTTAATATTGTTATTTAACTGATGATTTAATGATTGCACAATACCATGAAGAACAGGTTTTATAGAGAGAAAATGGGAGGGACGGGGAGAGGAGTGATCATATAGATCACTGACTTCAAATGAAAGGATGTGCCATTACTGTTTACTTTAACTCAGGGTGAAACTGGACTTGCACAATACTGCAAAACAGCTCATAGTAAACTGGCAGACTATTTTACACACCAACCAATTTTCTTTTCAGCTGATTTCCACTGAGGTGTAAAGCAGTCTATTGATTCACAGTTGTCATTTTGTAAAATTCAACACATCAATTTAATTCCTGGAAAATTTTCTTTTGAAAAGCTGTTTTGAAGTGGTTACTATTGTGCTCCTAAAATAGTAGGCCTACATTTGTTTGTTTTTTTAAAAGGCATGTGCATTTATATGTTGCTTTACATGACCACTGGACGACCCAAAGGACTTTAATGATATGCATGTGAAGTGTAGTCATTGTTGCAATGTAGGGAACATGACAGCAAACTTGTACTCAGGAAGCCTCCATCAAAAGCAATGGAATAATGACCAAACAATCTGTTTTTGTGATGTTTATTGAGTGATGAATATCGGCCAGGACACTGAGGTAATTCCCCCACTCTTCTTTGAAATAATGCTATGGGATCTTCACCATTCACCTCAGCAGACAGATCGGGCCTCAGTTTAATGCCCCATCTAAAAGATGGCACCTCTTGGTATGGTGCTGGAGTAACAGCATAGATTTTTCTGTTTAAATCTTGGAGTGGAACTAGAACCTTGTGACTCTTGAGTCAATACTGCTGAGCCAATACTCAATCGATCAGAATTAAAGGCCAGGCAGGTTCTGCTCTGTGCTTGGTTGTTGCACATTGTCAACATACTAGAAAATTTCCTGTGTCTTGAAGTCAATATATCGTTTCCCAGATGAAAATGTTGGTATTTGTCCCATACCCAAACCAATGGCAACCTCAACGTTCAGACTGCTGCAAAGAGAACCTCGGGAATGGCTTCTATGACTTATCTTGACAACTTTCTCTTCCTTTCTGTAACAGAGGAACTGGACTTATTTAGCAGAATAGCCATTAAATCCAAGATTAAAGTCTAGGCATTGCTGTCTGAAGAATGTTGGTGATTACTGAGTATTTTGTGCTGTGCTATTCAATGAAACATCTAATATGTAGGCATAGAATGTATTGGAAAGTTGTTCTTCCCTACAATACATGCATAGCACTTCCTGTAAAGTCCCTTAAAACTCTCACCACAATACTCTCCAATAGAACAGCTGCAGCCACAGTCTACCTCTTATTGTATTCTTTGCCAAATTCTAAAGTCATTAGGATCCATTTAGAGGTAATAGGAAATATATTTTGAAACTTAGCACTTCCAGATCACTTGGTTGCTGCAGAGTATCCCATGCCTGCTATTTGCTCACTTCTGCACTGAACACGCTACAGTTTTGTTAATAATGGCATTAAGATGCAGCCTTCAGTTTCCCAGGGTTGCTTTCCCACATCGTTAGAGTGGGCACTAAAGGCAAGGAAAATTATTCCAGTGCAAGGTTTTTGGATAGGTACCAAAGCATCTAGACTTAGTTGATTCCATACAAGAGGAGCAGAACTAAAGGTATGCCAGAGAGATCAGCAGGCGTCAGAGGCAAGCTGCCCATACTTGATGTCATTACTAGTAATCATACCTGCAGGACCAGGCACAGCTGCTAAAGGAAAGTGTCTCCACAGGCTCTAGTTCAACAGAGAAGCAATTACACAATAGAGCCATCTTCTGCAATAAGCTGTTTTTCCAAAGTCACTGCCAAGCCTAAGCTCTTTGCTCCCTAAACTCATTTTTTGCCTCCAGTCCCTTAAAAACTAGCATAGGATTATCTTCACTTCTCCCCTGTTTGCTTCCTATTGATAATCCAAAATGATACATTATTTTGCAAAACCAGTGCAATTCAATTCAATCACGAAAGGTTCACCAAATTTCATCTCAGTGCTGCACTTAGCAAAGAACTGCTTCTTCCTGACACCTAATAGCATATGTGGAAGATAAATCACATGCATATGTCTATTTCCACAGATACTTTTCCTGAACCTTGTTATTAGTCTTTTGTTGGAGGTTATATCTTGAGGGTCACTACTCCGCATGCAGACTGGCTGACCAAGAGGCTCTCCCCTTCTTACCACCTGGCCTGGCCATGTTTGAAGAGTTTATAGGTTGATAATCAACCAGGTTGACCACATTATGACTGCACTTTTTTTATGGCTTTCAGAGTTAGAAATTCTGGCTCACAGACAGGGACACAACAACAACTTTCCACTTCAAAGAACAGTTGCTTATTAACAAACGCTTCCTCCCGGTCACCTATGAATGCCTACCTGAATGTCATCTTTTGAAGTTCACTGTCTACATCCTTTATGGTTTCCAGAACTGTGGTAATGAATTTTGGTACATTGGAAGTGGTGAAAAACTCTGGCTTCAGGTTTGCTGCCTTTGAAAATAGGATGTTTCTGCATAACCTACCAAAATAGAAAAGGGACGTGTGTTCGAATATTGGCTGCAAGAGATGCTTTCAACAGAAGCTTCCTTGGCCCGCTGCATTGGATGTTGAGGTTTTCGCTGATGTTTCTGTGTGTTCGTTAGAAAGTAGCAGAGCACAAGTGGGATGCTACTACTCTGAACATGGGTGAACCTTCCAGATTTGAAACCATTTCACTTAAGTGTGGCATGGAGCAAATTAGCTGTCAGCTGCTGTACAAATGATTGATCAAAATATGGCCTCTGTACACGCCTAATATAAGGCAATGTTGTATCAATAGAAGCTTCGCTTGTTGCATTAGATAGTCATGCATGGCACAGGAATGATCAATATCATCAAAAACTACAGTCATGGTCATGTAGGTCACCTATATACATGAAAAACCTGACAGCTGTGCCCTGTTTGGAACTCACTTGGAACTCTCTATCCTGTGGAGAGATACCACTGGCCTACGTGGGACATCTAGGTCCTTTGGTATAAAGTCACTCCTGTCTTCTCTAAAATTTAGAAGGTTAAGGATTGATCTGGTTGAAGTCTTCAAGATATTAACAGAAAAAGGCAGGGTAGATAAAGATAAACTATTTCCACTGCTTGGGGATTCTAGAACTAGGGGGAACAGTCTTAGAATTAGTGCTGCACAGTTCGGGAGATATGTTAGGAAGCATTTCTACACACAAAGGTTGGTAGACGTTTGGTTCTCCAAAATCGGCAATTGATGCTAGATCAGTTGTTAGTTTTAAATCTAAGATAGATAAATTTTTGATAAGCACAGGTATTAAGGGGTAAGGGCCAAAGGCAGGAAAATGGAATTAGGTCACAGATCAACCATGATCTCACTAAATGGCTTGAGGACTGAATGGCAATTCCTTTCGTATGACCTATATTCCTATGTAAATGCAGTGACAACAGATGAGGAAGTAGTGCATTGACCTGTTGCATTTGTGGACTGTTTAGCAAAACTCTTGTCTAAGTTGTCATCAGAATATGAACTTCTATGCAAGCTCATTGCTAAGGGTGTGCAGTGGTACTGGGGCACAGAACAAGAAGCAGCTTTCACTGAAATTAACAATACCAGTGTTGATCTTTAGCAATAGTGCAAGTCTTCAAAATTTAAGCCCTCTGAACAGTTTTAAATATAAAACATCTTCATAGCAGTAGCAGTAACAAAACCTGGAAAAGTGAGTGTATGCCACAGATCTAAAAGATCTCAATATATCTTTAAAGAGATCTTGCTAGTGTCACTAGTGAAGTCACCTTGCAGTGCAATGCCAGTAAGACAGGACTTTGAACAACCCTTGTGCAGCAAGGACAATCACTTGCAGTTGCACCCAGGGCACTAACACAAACTAAACAATGTTATGCTGAGATAGATTGCCTTTCTTTGTGGGCTTTTTAAACGATTCTGTTTTGAGAACAAAGTGAACAAGTCACCTCAAAACATCTTTCTCAATCTGCTTTCCAGAGATATAATCTGGTTGTATCACACATGCAATGAAACTAGATATATATTCTGTATATGTTGTCACAAGCAACACTCCTGAAGAAGAAAGTTGAGGGTACTACATGTGGAATCTTCTAGGCTCAATGAGAAGCAATGGCTAAACATACACTGGAAGACACCACCTCAACATAAACATTGAATCTGAGAAACAAGTCCCTTGCTAAAGTCAAGTAAACTATGTAACAAGGTATAACTTTCCAAGTGATGCAGTGTGCAGTGATCAAAGGATGGCCAGAATGCATTCAGGACACAGATGTTGCTCTGAGAAGTATTGGACATAGAGAGATGAAGTGATTGCCCGACATGGCGTCTTGTACAAAAGAAATAGAAACTAAGAAGTAGTTTCTGATATTACCCTCTTCAAGAAGGATAATACCTGAAACGTTGACTGCTCCTTTCCTCTAGATGCTGCCTGGCCTCCTGTTTATCAACCTTAGATTCCAGCATATGCAGCTTTTCTGTCTCTAAATAGTTTCTTATGCCCAGGGAAATGAGAACAGATACTGATATGTATTCATGCATGCCATTAAGGAATTCGGTGTGGTCTGAGGAAGGCAAGAAAAATGCTTTACAGGCCAAACATATGCATTGAGCTTAAGGACCACATTAGCTAGTGATGACATCCGAGAGAGGTTGTGGATGAATCTTGAAGTAGACATCTTTGCTCTTACAGGAAGTGATTATCTTTTCACGACAGTTCTGAACATTTACCAGTTAGATTGTTAAATGATTGGAAACATACTTAATCTGTTATGGCATTCCAGGCATTGTGATGAGTGACACTAGTCCTCAATTTGCAAGTGAAGAATTCAACCACTTAATAAAGGATTAGGAAATTAATCACCATACGTCATCTCTACATTATTCCCAGACAAATGGAAAGGTTGAGGTGGCAGTGAAAATTGCAAAGGAATCCTAAAGAAATCAGGCAAACCCAGCACAGACTGTACAAGGCAGTCTTTCAATGGAGAAACACAGCTACTAAAAACATGTAAAGTAGTGCACTTGAATGAAACACCATTATACCCTAATTATAAAAAAAAGGCTGCTGAAGCTAAAAATAATACCAGGGGTGGATGAGACAGAAAGCAAAATTTCACTCAGATAAAACTACAATATAATTGCCAGAGCTGAGGATTGGACAACAAGTTACAATAGAAATGTTCAACACTATCGACAAGAGTCAGCCCATGTGGCAACTTTTGCGACCTGGGTTGAGTACTTGTCACCTTGATTATATGCAGTGAACATGAAAGACTAGATATATTGTCACAACCTCAGAGATCTATGTACAACTAAAGAAATTATGCTGCAGGTAGCTGATCAGGAAGATGTGATCTGACCATCTGTACAGAGTAACCATCAGTCCTCTATTCTCCAGCAACAGAAATGAATCAGCAACAACAATTAGCAAGATAGCAGCAATCACCATGAGAACCACACACAGAGAAGGAACATTACCCCAAGAATGAACAGCCAGCAATCATGCACACGTGTACCATTGGGTGACCTGTACTGTTTCAAATTATGTAAGCAGTTTTGTCAATGAATGATAATTTTGTCTGTGACCACGTATATTGGGTAACTTGTTTCTCTTGTAACTTCAGTTGGAGGTGTATGCAATTTTATTTCATGCAAAGGGGATATTTGGACAAATGCAGTTGTAGTTTGCGCACTGACTACTTGCCATACCATAGCCTTACAACATCTAACTCTGCTCTATGTGCCTTCCTGTGTAGTACATGACTACTATTCTGCACATCATTTGAAATTACTTGTAAAAATGCAACTAATCCAAGATAGTTTTTTTTTAATTCTATGAATAACAAAAACAGAAATTGCTGGAGAAACTCAGCAGCTCTGACAGTATCTATGGAGAGAAAGCAGAGTCAACATTTCAGGTCCAGTGACCCTTCATCACTAGACCCAAAACATTGACTCTGCTTTCTCTCCACAGATGCTGCTGGATCTGCTAAGTTTCTTCGTCTATTTTTGTTTTTTGTTTCAGATTTCCAGCATCTGCAGTTCTTGGTTTTACCCTGGCTTTTGTCCTCCTCACTTCTCCCACCCTTTCCAAGACAAATCCACAATAAATCAAAAACATTAAGTCAACTCCCCCTCCCACTTCCTGGACAATATGTCCATCCTGGGCCTCCTCCAGTGTCACAACGACGCCACCTGGAAACTGGAGGAGCAGCACCTCATCTTCCATCTTAGGAGCCTACAGCCCAATGGTCTCAATGTACACTTCACCTATCACCATCCCACCTACCTTCCCCAGCCCCACCCCTCCTCTCTCTATTTACTTCAGAGCTCCCTTCCCCCTCCTCCATTTCTGAAGAAGGGTCCCAACCCGAAACGTCAGCTTTCCTGCCCCTCTGATGCTCCCTGGCCTGCTGTGATCCTCCAGCTCCACACTGTGTTATCTCTGACTCCAGCATTGGCAGTTCTTACTGTCTCCACGTAACTATTTAGTGCTATTTTGATACTTCTAATGGTATTTCATTCAGTGGACAATTTTTATATGAATTTTAAAGGAAATAGTTACAAATAGACCTGATAATTTAACTTTTGAATAAGAATGTGAGAAATGATTAATGGTTGGATTATTTCAAATAAGTAGAACCTAAAATTCTTTTGCCTGATTTGGATAATTTGAATTTAGCAGATTAACATGTTGCATAATGTATTATTCTACTATACTTCCTTGGAAACTAATATCCTGATTGTTAATTTTACATTTCAATTTAAATGGTGTGGAGATGAAGCTAACTGAATGTGAACAAATCTTTGCAAAATCCTTTTCCTGCGGCTGTTGACCCTTATTGTAGCGTCAAGGAATTATCTCATCAGGATGTGAACTGACTGCCAGGCAACCAATCAGACAAGTTGTTAGATAGTAGGATCCCCTAATTCCTGGATCTGAGATGTTTCTGTCATTCTTTAGACTGTTGAGTCTCAACTTGGCAAAGGACAAGTTTCTAGATCTCTAGTTTTTCAAGCAGTTAAATAACAATTTCCTGGAAACTGCGTGATGTGTTCCGAAAGGCACAGTTAAACATAAAGAAAATTGTTTAAAAAATACTATCCTTGAAATTACTCCATGATAGTTAATTATCAACTACTTAATACAGTCTTCTTTAAATTTATTTTCTGCTATTTAGAGGATGTGTTAAGCCTGTTAATTTTTTTTTATTTTGGAGAGAGAGTGTAGGCTTTTGTCTAGTAATATTCAGAAGAGAAATTTTAGACGAATGGGAATGGATTCACAATATAATTTCAGGTTAATTATTCAAATCAAGATAATGGGGGAAGTTTGAGGAAACAAATAACATGTAAAGTTTGAGCAAAAAATATTTCATAGAAGGATCAGGAGAGAAAAAGATGATAGAAAGGCTTAGGGTTCCATAATAAGCCATTAAAAAGTTTTTTTTTTAGGTTGAGCTGTTTCTAATCTCTAAATAGCTTTTCAACTTCTGAATTTCGCAAGCTCCTTAAAAGGCCAACTTTCATGGACAATGTATTAGTAAGGGTATTGTAATGATTGGAAAGAGGTTGGCCAGGTGCATGTTATTGATTGGGTTTGTTAACATGGGGCCAAACAGGGAGTCTTGGCTGACAGATATAAACAGGAATCTGAGGAATTCTCCTCACTCTAGGGACTGGCTCTGAGCTAGCTGGTTAGAGTCTGTGGCATGCGTGCGTGCAAAGGTTGACTTGGTGATGGGATACCAGCCTCCGTGGAGTTATTTTGGGTAAATAACTAAATGAATGTGTGGCTAAATACGATATGAATTTAGAAATTAGGCCTTTTCTATGCATTAGAATAAGTTGTCAGTTGTTAACGGCTGTGTTATCTAGAAAGCTAGAGTTGTAATTCATGAAAGGTTAAGGATATGGTTGTGATGTGAAGTTGATGATCAACACTTAAAGATAAGCTGACAGAGTCCAGGAGGAAGCAATCTTCATTAGCCTGAGTTAGCCAGGAATACAGAAGATATGGTGAATCAGAGAAGAATAAAGCAGTAGAAAAGAAGCCAGTATTGATATTTTGCAATCATGGAACTAGCCAGTTGTAGAGTGCCAGACGCTGCATATAGATTCCAGAGAATTTGGAGGGCAACAACTATTGATTGTGACAGATAGCCACACTTAGAATGGTTTGAAGGCTTTCCAATTAATTGAACAGCAACTCTCAAAACTCTAGACATATTGCCCAGTTTGTTTGTAGTTTGTGTTCACAGAAGAAATTTTGTCTGTCCAATGATGTTAGTTTTGTTTGAGGAGTTTTCAAATTTCGTAAGAATAAATGGGGTAAAACCACACCGTGCTGCTTCAAATGAAGCACAAGAATGTGTAGGATTACTTGTTAAGCTTACTGTTGTTAAAGAAACACGAGATACAAATTGGAAGAAACATTCAATGTCATTGAATGATAGACCAGTGTATGCTTTGTTTATTTATCAAAAGATACTTCAGTCTGCTACTGACAGAGCACCAAGTTAATTCATTCTTAGAAGACCAACTTAGAATGATTTTTCGCAATGGTAGCTACATTTAGCAAATAAGAGTCATAGTTAAGGTAGTGTGAGAAAAATAAGTCTGCAGTTGAACCAGAAGGTTAAAGTGAAAGACCATCATCAGAAGTGACTAAAGCAGATACTAGATAGAGTTACAAATATATGTCGGCATCACACGTATTTGGCTAACATGTTTTCTAGTGACATGGTAGGTCTATACATATGGATCAAGTTTTACCTTTTAAGAGGTTTACAAGAAGGAAGAATTTGGGATGAATCAAATGAATCCAATGAATTAGAGAGTTGGGAGGGAAAACTGCTGGGTACAAAAATTACCCCAACACAAGCTCTGCTTGAAACCAGTTCAGATTGTAGTCAGTGTTTGACAGATTTGTTTGAAGTGGAAAATTCAAATGGTAAAAGGCAAAATCAAGCACTGTTTGGGGGGGACAAAGTCTTCTTCTCAGACTCAAGCCAAAATGAGTCAGGGTCCTTTCCATATTCATAAAGTTTGACAAGGAAATATCTATCCTCTTAGGAATAGGAAACCAGTGGTCAGGTTGGGTTTGTAAAGAAGTGAAAAGCAACAATATATTTATGTTCTAGGTAACAAGGAAGTGGTAGATGCAGGTACAGTGACAACATTTAAAAGACATTTAAATAGGTTAATGAATTGAAAGAATTTAGAGGGATACAGGCCAAATGGAAGCAAATAGGTTTAGTTTAGTTTGGGGAAACTCGATTGGCATGGACAAGTTGGACCGAAGGTCTCTTTGCATGCTGTATGACTATATAATTTGAACTTCTGTGTAACCCTTCATGAAGTGGGGTGTGTGGTAGCTCTCTCTTGTGGCCGTTTGTAGACATATGTACATTAGGAAAGGGGAATAAACTAGTTTGGCTCAATATGAGTTCCAGGTGTGCACTCCAGTGTTTCTGACCTGCAAAGATATCCACATTGCGAATCTTCTGAAAAATATACTGTATGAACATAGTGGTATCATAAAATCGTCAATGAACCAGCACAAACAGGCAATGTTTCTGAAAATAAATTCTGAAAAGTTGTATTTGTAAAATATGCTTGAAATATTGTAGACCTAAGGTGGTGCAGTTTTATTAATAGAGCTGAAAATGGATTCTACATATAAAAAGAATTTAATCAGACTTCATAGTTCACCACCTATGGGTAAACTAATTATTAATAAGCATTTTCGGAAGCAAAAAGATTCATGGCATTGTGCTGTACTCGGTTTCTTTGTAAATGAAGAAAGTCATATATTTAAAACCTTGTGAAGTTACGTCTGTTAATGCCATTAATCTTTCAAAAAATGCTTAATTTTAAGAAAATACCATGATGACACATATACATGGGCAGGTCAAATCGACAGTTAACAGAAAGCCACAATGCTGATGATTTGTTCTGAAGATATTAGAATCAAGAATCATAGAATTCCTACAATGTGGAATCAGACCCTTTGGCCCAACAAGTCCACAATGACCCTTGGAGCATCCCACCCAGACCCATCTCCCTATAACCCACCTAATCTACACATCCCTGAACACTAGGGGCAATTTACCATGGCCAATCCATCTAGCCTGCACATCTTTGGACTGTGGGAGGAAACCGGAGCACCCAGAGGAAACCCATGCAGACACGGAGAGAATATGCAAACTCCACACAGACAATTACCCGAGGCTGGGATCAAACCTGGGTCCCTGGCGCTGTGAGGCAGCAGTGCTAACCACTGAGCCAGCATACCACCCCATATTGCCAGCTTTATAGGAGAAACTGGCTCAAGTGAGATTTTATTAAGTCAGTGTAAAATATTGTGCAAGCTCAAATTGCAGTGGATATAATTTGTACTAAAAATGTATTGGTTTGGCCAATTTTTGTTTGAAGTGAGCTGGAACTAGAAACTCCTACTTTTTTCATTTAATAACAAAAAAGATCTGATATTTCAAGAGGATATTCAGTTCTCAACTGTGTTAAATCATCTGGATGTTCAAATATGCTGAGTTTTTAAACAAAATTAGTTCAGATAAATCCAACAATGCGCATTCACAATGTGGTTGTAAAATACCTTATCAGAAAATGCAGACTTTTCAAACCATGGAGTCATGTTATTGTATTCAGTGGACTCTCAATTAATAATTGTTCAACCTGTTTCATAATTCCTTTTAACAAAGATAGACCCATCATTGTTGAAAAAATCTAGTTAACAACAATCGAATGTCTGTTATATAGTATTCAGCACAAAGCCTACACGATTCACTACAATGTAAGATCTGGTTTTACCTACATGAATACATATACCCATCAGACAGTTGTTTATTTTACCCATCATTTGCCCATCAGGTTACTGACTAGACGTGACATTCCTGTTCCAGAGAGCTATGCTATTCCATACTATATGTTATTCTTCAGGCAAACATTAAGAGGTGCAAAGAATGATTTCCTTGCAGTGTCTCCCTGGACTAATTTGGCTAATTATAAATTTCACATCCAGACAATTTTGAAAGCAGTGAGAAGTGACAGGCATTCAGTTAAGTTTGTTTTTGTAAATTTAATTTTATGCAATGTTGCAAAAAGATTTCCTGTAATTTTTCAATCCTGTCATTGTACTTCCTTTTATGATGCACAATGGTTAGGAAGCAAAGCATTAAGTAGTACCCTTTGTACAGACTAAAAGCATTCTTTTTATAAGAGAAATCCACATCAATATTATGGAAAATGCTTAAAAATAAACAAACTGCATATGGTGATGGGCATTTGAAAGAAAAACCTGTAGTTGTAATATATTACTTTATTTTTTCTGCATTAGCATTTTATCCATTCTGCTCTTGCCAGTAACCTTAATCATCTTCTTCATATATTCTTTCCTTAGCCGGAAGAGCATGTGAATGGCCAAAGACACCTTTGCTGATTTTGCCACCAGTCCTACCCCATGGCTTTGCCAACATCAGGAGGTAATCTTACAGTGTGAAATGAGTAGATTTCTGGTTCAATCATGTTTTAAAAGCACTAGTACGAAAAGAAGAAAAAAAAATTTTTAATTCTTTGAACTGTATGCATGAATTGCAGTTGCTGCCAGTTAAGATTCTGAATTATTTCTCTAACAGACGTTCTCGTGTTTGTTCGTGAGAAATATGTAGATTATGGAACTACACAGGTGCCCCTATATAACCTAATAAGCCTTTTCTGTGACAAGTTCAGCCAGAGCTATGGTCAGATTTGTACTACGATAACTGTAGTTTTTGTTTTACATCAATGTTGTAGTGTAAGCCATGTACAATCCTTTACTGCACTACAAAATAGAGTCATAGAGTCTTACAGCACTGGAACAGACCCTTCGGTCCAACACATCCATTCCGACCAGGTTTCTCAAAATAAACTAGTCCCATTTGCCTGCATTTGGCCCATATCCCTGTAAGCCCTTTCTGTTCGTGTACAAATGTCTTTTTAAATGTTCTAACTTTACCTGCATCAACCATTTCCTCTGGCAATTCATTTCGCATATGAACCATCCGTCTGTGACAGAGATACCCTTCAGGTCCCTTTTCAATCTTTCTCCTCTCTCCTTAAAATTATGCTGTCTCGTTTTCAACTCCCCCACTTAAACTGGAAATGAAGATATATTAAATTCTAATCTTTGATTGCATTTCCCACTTTATCATTATTTTTGCTGATGTCAATGCTATTTCCTACTTCTCTCATCAAGATGACTTTGGTTTCCTGGGATGTAATGACAAATCTTTTTTCTGTAGAATATTATGGGTAAATGACAGAATTGAAAGGAGAGGCTTTTGCTTTAAATTTGTTACTATATTCATACTGTAGATCAATGTTTTTGTTCCCATAGTTTTTGTCAGGAAGTTATTTATATCCTAATTAACAATGTTCATACAATGCCAGGATATGAGCAAGAACACCTTTTTGTTATTTCTGGCACATTAGATTGCATGAGTAATCTCAATATCTTAAAAAAAAATTATTAACTCAGTGGTTCAGAGAGGACCTTGACAGCTCCACTTTTGATGAGAATATTTCCTGTTCAGACCTCATTATATTGTATGATGTGATTGTTCCACTTGGACTTTGCATATTTGCAATACTCATCAAAAACCATAATGGTTTTCTTTAGCAAATGATGACAGAACTCTAATATCCCAAGTAAGCCAGTACAGCATTCTTTAATCATAATAAGAAGCCACATTACAATTTTACTGAAAAGTGAATAATTTCATGAGATATATTGCTTAAATATTGGGTTTAGTTACTATTTAATGGGCGGCATAACCACAATCCTTCAATCTCATGGCAATAATGTACTGAAATATCTTTACACAGATGCTGTCTACTCCATTTTCAAGTTTCCCGTCTGAAGCATGATACTCTAATCAGATCCTTTTAGCCATATCTCTGGTACAACTATTAAATGTTGTTGCAGGTTGATTTGGTAGAAGTTATGCTAAGGTAGTTTCAATTTACTTTATAGATATTTCCAAATCTCTGTCCAAGATGGTTGTTCAACTAAGTTGCACTCAGTTTAATGTTTCATCTAAAACAGTCATAGGTGACTTTAATCATCATGTAGATTGGAAAAGTCAGGTTGGAAGAGATAGCCACGAGGAAGAATTCATAGAATATATTTGGATTAGATTTCTAGAACAATGTTTTGTGGATCCACTCAGGGATCAAGACAGTTTTAATAAATGATCTCAGAGTAAAAACATCATAAAGTTATTCCAGTTTTTTGAGGAGATTACTAGCCATTTAGATAGAGGGGCACCAGTAGATGCAATATTTTTAGATGTCCGAAAAGATCTCTTTAAGCTTAAAAAAAGGTGGTAGTCCATGGTGTTGGGGGTAGTATATTAGCATGGATAGAGGATTAGCTAGCTAATAAAAGACAGCATTGGGATAAAGGGGTCATTTTCAGTAAAGCAACCTGTAACTCAGTGTGACAGATCAATGCTGGGGCCACAATTACAGATAAAATGTATCGATAATTTGGATGACAAAAGTGATTGCGCTGTATTGCCAAGTTTGCAAATAACATGAAGATAGGTGGGAATGCAAATAATGAGGATGGCATAAAGAGTTTTGAGGGATACACACAGGTTAAGTGAGCTGGCAAAAACTTTTCAGATGAAATACAATGTGGGAAAATGTGAGGTTATGCACTTTGGCGGGAAGAATAGCAAAGTTGAATATTATGTAAGTAAGGAAAGACTATGGAAAGCCACAGTTCAGAGCAATATGTAACATATAAGATTTTTTAAGGGGTTTGACAGGGCAGATGTGAAAAGATTGTTTCCCCTTGTGGGAGAATCTTGGACCAGAAGGCATAATTTCAGTGAGGGATCTTTCATTTGAGGCAGAAATGAAGAGGAATTTTCCTCTCGATAGTTGATTCTATGGAATTTGTTATCATAGAAGGTAGTTGAGGCTGGGTCATTTAAGTATGTTCAAAGCTGCTATAACTAGGCTTCTAATTATTATTAAAGGAATGACGGGCATGTGGATAAAGCAGGAAAGTGAGGTGAGGATTGTCAGATTAGCCATGATCTCATTGAGTGGCATAGCAGGCACCATGTGCCAAATGACAACTTCTGCTCCTTTGTCTAATGGTTTAATGGCCTTATGGTACCTTCAGCAATGCAGCATTTCCTGAGTAATGCAGCAGAATGTCACCCTAGATTTTCTACTGAAGTATCTGGAGTGGTACTGGAATCCACAACATTTTAAATCAGAAATACAAATGGCTCCAGTCATGGCTGACACCTGAGATATTGAAGGTTTTCCTGTTTACATTATGCCAGCATACATTGAATGTTTATCCCTCTCCTATTGATCCAAGCTTTGTTTGCTCACAGAACAATCATCTTAGCTAATTTAGTGATGGTTTGTCAGCTACTGGTCACTGTGTATTGTGAAAATGACTGGAACTGTACCAGTCCAGTTCATGTATCATCTGTACTTATTTACTTATACTAGTTCCTGGTTTAAAAATATCAATGCTATAAAATTCTCAACATTGATTTTATAACACTTAATGGTATTGCCCCTCACCTTTATAACCTTCAGCTCTACAACCTTCTGAGATCTCTGGACCATTTGAATTTTGATGTCTTGCGCATCCCCACTCTTCATTGTTCCAACACGAGCAACCACACTTCTGGTATGCCCTCCCTGACCTACTTCTGATTTGTACATGTATATGTTCATATGTATATTTCTATGTAGCATCATTTCTGTTTTCTCCTTCTAGGGCATTGTTTAAAACCCAAAAATTGTGATCAATACTGCCATTCTAATATTTCTATATGTAGTGCAGTGTCAAATATTTTTCTGGTAACACTTCTGTGAATTTTCTGAGGCGTTTTAATTGTGTCAAAGGTGATGTGTAAATGAAAGTTGTTTTTGAACAATTGCAATTAAGGATGTTTTCGTTGTGAAACATGCTCATTCTTTGCTGTGGCCATTTCTATATGAGATGCATTAAAAATAGACTGGCAGAAAAATGAAAATCTTGCATTATCTTTCATTTTGCTAATTTGTAACCCAGTTTAAAAAAATCATCCGAAATTAGCATTCTTATTTTCAATAAAATGATTTGAAATATCATCGTTTAAGCTGATCTCCAGAACGGTGGTTTTTCTGAAATTCATTCGTGGGATGTGGACATTACCAATCCCTCGTTGTCCTTGAAGATGGTGGTGAGGTGTCTTCTGGAGCCGCTGCAGTTTATTTGTTGCAGGTACACCCCACAATGCTGTTAGGGAAAGTGTTTCAGGCTTTTGACCCAGTGGTACTAAATGATATATTCCCAATCCAGGATTTTGAGTGGCTTGGAGGGGATCTTGCAGATAGTGATATTCCCATGTATTTGCCTCCATTGTTCTACTGGATGGTAGTATTTGTGGGTTTGGAAACTGCTGTCTAAGGAAATTTGGTGAATATTGTACGCATATAGCTATTATCGTAAATCATAGTGCCTTTTGTAATTTGAAAAGATTCCAGATATTTATTTATTTCTTTGATATCTGCAATTATTTACTAACTATTGGTGTGACACCTAATCTCTTTTAACTGTGCACAACTGTTCCTCACCCCTTGGGATTAGCAAATTAATGTAAATAATTAGGTTTTAGTTTGGTGTCCTTGTGGATTTATGTCAGAGGTTAATTTTTTTAAAAGGTTGTCTCTGTTCACTCTGAGATGCTAAGAATTATTGCCATTGTAACGATCGTTCTAAGGCATCTTAATGAACTGCTCTAGTCTGTGATAAAAGTATTCCCACAGTACTATCAATGAGGAAATTACAAGATTTGGATTATAAAGGTATGTTGACTATATGGCCGAGTCAGAATTGTGTGTTACTTGAAAGAAAACCGGGGAGGACTATGATTGCATTAAGAAGATGAGAAATATGAACAGGGCCAGGTGTTATGACCCCAGAGCCCCTCTGACATATAATAAGGTTGTGGAATATTCATCCCAGCTCGACTTTTCTGACTGATCTCCGCATCTTCTGATTTCCATAGCTTCTAAGCATCTATAATCTCAGTCTTGAATATGCTCGGTGACAGAATATCCACAACCCTTTTGTGGTCAAACATTCCAAAGATTCAAAATTCTGTCTGACATGATGATCCTTTATCCTCAGATTTTGTTTGCTCATTCCAGTTTCTAGACAGGAGAAATGATCTCTCCGCATCTATTTTGCAAGCCCTCACAATAAATGAGGTCATCTCTTGTTCTTCTGAGCTCTAAAACTATAAATCTATTTTACTCGCTGACTCATCATTGAATAACTTCCTGTGCATTCGAATGAACCTTTGTTGTCCTTTGTCCAATGAAAATATGTCCTACTGGGGCCAAAGCACTGCACAGTATGCTTGTTCTAGTATCACGAAGGATTTTGCAATTGCAGCTATAGTTCCTTACTCTTGTACTCCAAATGATTTACAATATTGGTCAGATTATAATTTGACTTATTTGCTTGCTGTACTCGCCTGTGTTTTATGTAGGAGGCATCCAGATCTCTGACTATCAATATGACCAAGGCTTTCAGTTTTTTTAAGAAATATACTTTTCTTCTATTCTTACTACCAAAGTGAATAACTCCTCATTCTATTCAATTTCACCTTCTTTCTAACTTCCTTAACTTGTCTATATACTTCTGCAGATTGTGTCCCCCTTACAACTTACCTTCTCACATAGCTTTGTAAGATGAGAATACTTGGATAAGTTACACTTGTTCCTTCATCAAAGCCATTAATTCACATTATAAAACAGTTAAAACCACTGCACTGTTCTAGTAATTGACTGCCAACCTGAAAATTGCCTGTCTATTAGTACTTTATGGCTTCTATCCTTTAATTCTACACCTTTGCTGATAAATTATATCCAAACCCATGAATCCTTATCTTGTGTTTCAGCCTCTCATTAAACATCTTATTGAATATTTATTGAAAGGCAAATTTGTTACATCCGCTGTTTCTCTTTTATCTGCTGTGCTAGTCATTTCGTCAAACTCCAACTCGTAAACACAATTTCCTTGCATAAACCACATTAAGTTTAACCAATTGCCCTTTGATTCCCTGTTACCATTTTCATAATGATAGATCTGAGCATTTTTGCAACAACTACTGTTAAGCATGTGGATCAATAGTTACCTGATTTTCTTTTCTTAAACCTACTTTAGATGGTCACATTACAATCACGACCTTCCCATCCAGAGCCTAGAAACTATTTGAGGATCAGAACCAAAGCATCCACTTTTGAAAGTCTTGGATGCTGGCCATCAGGTTCCAGGGATTTGTTGATTTCTAGTTCCATATTTTCTCGAGTAAATCTTCTTTGCTAGTTCAAATTACATTCTATGTTACAATCCCAGACAAGACTGCAAAGTTTGTTACAATCCGGTCAGGGATTTGTAACTTTTTTATTTAAAAAAGATAAAGTTTGAGATCCCAAGTAGTTACTAAGAGAATAAAGCCACAAGCTTCCATTTGAACAAGAACAATTTCAAATTAATGCTTGGTAGTGCCGAACTTAAATGTTGCTAAATGGAGACTAGAAGTTGAGGCTTTTTGTTTTTTCACTCTTCAAAACAAGGATGGAAAACACAGACTTGAAAAATGAACACTATTTTATAAAGAGTGATCCATCCTCACTATTGTACTCTTGTATTCCTTTATAATCCTAGATGCTCCAGTTCCCACATACACATTTCTACCTCTTTTTCATTATTCCTGCTTTTTTTCAAAATGTCATACACCCTGGCATATTTTCCTGCAACCAAATCTCTGCAATGAATGAGGACATAACAGACCACCATGAGATTGGAGATATGCACCAGTGAGTACAAAAGAGTTCCCTGAGTAGTCCAGGCACTAGAATCATTATTTTAACACAATCATGGTTTTCTTCAGGACTTTCCAGACTAACCAATGGCCTGCATTATAAGTGTACAGTCTTGCATATTGGGTGGTTGAGAGGAGTCATTTGTCAAATATTGAGGAAGTGTTCCAGTCACCCAGCGACCAGCTCTGATTCTGACTAGTGGACCAAGAAAACATAATGTTGACTGATTCAAGATGAATATGTCACGAGTACTAGCAGGATAAAGGGCATTCATCAGAAAGATCTTAAGGGCGTAGTGGCATACTAACAGGAGTGATAGCCATTGTGATTATAAGATGTACCCTTGCTAGCATGGAAAGCTCATAGAACCAATCACACTTGGTTGATGATATTCTGCATCATTGAGAAACCTGAGCCTGGTCAAATCACATCCTCCATCTTCTCCTTGATCAGTGGAGAAAACAGTGAAGACTTTTCTCCCTCTATACAGGACTTCTGTGACCTTCTTGATGCAACAATGGATAGCTAACTACAATAATTTGCTAATAGTTCTTGTCCCCACTGCTGTAGAGATTCAGTATTATAAGTGACCTTGGCAGCGACTGGCCTTCAGGCACTGCAGGTAGAGTTATTAAAAGGTGGTACAGTCAGTGACCACCTCTTAGTGAAAGTCAAATACTTCACACACTACTCCTGGCTGAGGTGGAGTTAAAGGAAAGCTCCCTGGAGGTTCTTGGTGGATGGGACCTCCTCCTGGAAGCCACCACCCCTTTCTATGGATTGTTTCCTATCTTGTTGCCTATGTTTAATTTCTAAGTTATGCTGCAGCCCAAGAGGCTCTGCTACTTTAGCCCATATTACTGAAGCACAGTTTCTCCCGACAAGCCAACCAACTCCCCTGATCTCCACTAGTGGTCATTTGAAAATCCAAACTGGTTATAAGACTTCTCTATGAGTTCAGAATTCAGTGCTCCCACTAATGTTGCACCAGCAACAGCATGTTAAAAACAATTGGAATGGTTAGCTTTTAAAAAAATTGCAGATGGAGGAGTTCTACGTGCAGCTGAAGTATGCTTATTTGATAGTGACTCAGTCTGGTAACTGGACCTCTTTGGTCCAAAATGAAGTAGACCAGTGTTACAGCTGCTTGATATCATTATCTGCCTGTTCTGTTGTGATCAGATGTGACCAGAGGGATTTACTACAATTTTCTGACTTCAAAGCTTCAGGAACAGAAGCAACTGAAGCAATATGGAGCTGAATTTTGCAACCTTTCTCCTTTCCTATCGCCACCTTGTCTTTACACAGATCACTGTTATTCTGTGGCTTTGACTTTCTTATTAGATCTATATTTCTTCTGTCATCTGAACACCACACATTTTTCTGCTTAAAGCACCATCTACAGCTCTCATTATTCCATTTCCTGGGACACTGATTCCAGCCAGTTGATGTGAAGCCTACATCAGTAGAACAACTTCCTGTTTGCCAGTGCTGGTATCAGTGTCCCTTGACTGTCAGCCTCTGTCTCCCAGACAACTGTCTGAACCATGCATTCAACGCTGCTCTGTTTGATCCTACACTAACTTGGATGTAGCTTAGGTAGTACCAATGAGGTTCTAATTTTTTAATTTGAACCTTAGTCCTCAAACTTTCTCAGTAGAACCTTGTTCTCTGCAGCTTTGCGAATGTAAGACAACTGGATCTTTTATTTCCACATCCATATCCTCCAGTCTCATATCATTAACTCTGCTGCCCTTGCATTTCTAGTTGGTCAAGAGCTTGTGTTGGAAGGCACAGTTGTATAAGTGTTAATGAAGCATGTAGCTCTTGTACACTTACCAAAACTGGTTGCGTTTCAATTTGCAATTGTTTTACTCACTTTAACAATCAACTTGTTTTAAGATGAGATCAAACATAAATTTAGCAATTAAAAAATGGAAGTGTTTGAGGGAGATCTAAGCCAATGCCTCGGGTCTAAAAGAAGCTGCGCATAATTAGAAGCTTCAGCATGTGACTTGCTCAACACTATTGTACATTTTAGCCACAGCAGAATGGTTGTCTCTGAAGCAGCAAGAGTTTAATTAGCAACCAGCTGGAGGCGAAAGAATGGCATCAATTTGATATTACCTTATTTGGAATCTTCAGAAAGACTGATGTCTGTCTGCTTGTCATTAATGTTTCTTTCAAAACATGGACCTAACTGTACATAAGGCCCTGACAGATATTTCAAACTCTTCATTTTGTTATTCATCCAGGCTTCAACCACCAATGCAGTTCAAAGATTGCGTTTTAACCTTCACAACTCAGCATTTGAATGGCAGATTTCTGACTTGATTGTACTTCAGTGTTTCTGTTTCACCAGCATGTATGCGAGTCTAATATGTTACAGTTGGTGGCAAGCAAAACATGAGTTGGTCTTGTAATGTTGCTGTTTATTTGAATCTTTACTTTTGCCCTAATTACTTTCCTTGCTTTCATAATATTTGACTTTAATGATGGAATAGAGGACTCATTGCCAGTCAAGAAATGCTGGCTATTACCTTTGACAAAAATATTTTATGATTGATCTCTATAGAAGCAGTGAAAATTTTGCTTCTACCAGAAGGGTAATCCAATGGTAATTTTGTGGATGCTAAATTATGACTTTATTGCTCTTCAGACAAACTGCAGATTTAATGAGATAACAATGTGTGGAGCTGGATGAACACAGCTGGCCAGGCAGCATCAGAGGAGCAGGAAA
>NC_063333.1:126554552-126561857 GCF_021869965.1 Rhincodon typus
TGTTATCTCAGACTCCAGCATCGGCAGTTCCTACTATATCTGCAGATTTAATGAAGTGAGTTTGTCAGGATAGCACAAGAAAAGTTGCTAGGCAACATATTCTCCAAAAAACCTAATCTTTGGAAAGATTGAGGCAGCACTGGGAAGAGGCCTCAATGTTATCACTAGATTATTAATCCACACACCCAGAATTTTCTGGGGCCCCAGGTTCTAATCCCTTCAGGACAGATGGTGGAATTTAAATTCAATATAAAAAATGTGAGTCTAATGATGACTATGAAACCGTTGTCGATTGTCAAGAAAAATCCATCTAGTTTGCTAATGTCATTTAGAGAAGGAAATCTGCCATCCTTACCTGGCATGGCTTACATATGAACGCCAGACCCACAGACTGTCAACTGCTCTCTAGGCAATGAGGGATGGCCAATAAATGCCAGCCATGCTACTGATGTACTTATCCCATCAACCAATAATAAAATCTGTCAGAAAGCAAAGCTGCATCTGTAACAAGTAGAGTGAATGTGTAAACAATTGACAAAAGTGGATAATTAACTATGTACATATCTTTCATGGTGACCAGAAGTTAATTGAAAAGCAATCCTGGCAGAAATAATTTTTGAGCAATTGTTGATATCTATGACTGTAAAGACCTATTTCAAGTATACTTGATGTAAAAGATCCATCTTATACAAAAAACATTATGATCAATTTTGATTCAATTTCAGTGGAAGTGTGGAAATACAATGGAATATAACAAATAGAAAGCTTCTACTTAAAAATTACTGTGTCCCATATATAGATATATTTTATTTACTCAATCTAATTGTAAAGTGCACATTTTACTTTAAAGTCAAGCTAGTCACACTTTTTCCAAGCTAATCATGCAGTGATTCTTGATTCAGCATAAAGATTTTGTGACTTATGGTAACCTAAATTGCACAATACAACTTCCAAAACTGATATTTAGAGGGTGAATGGGCAATATTGAAGCCACTGAGATTTGTCAATGCAATGGGCGTACAAAATAAAAGCTCTGTTATAGCTGGAAATTGTATGTCACTTTTAAGGGTCCAGACTGCAGATGACGATGGTTACTCCAGAAAGATTCTGATGTTGAATTGCAGCTGCCAGCCCTGGTTCAATAGTAATGCTGTTGTCTGAACTGGAAGGTCATGGCTACAAATACCACTCCATAGGTAAAACCCATATTCTAGTCCAGTTGAGAGTCATAGTCACAGATGTATAGCATGGAAACAGATCCTTCTGTCCAACTTGTCCATGCTGACCAGATATCCTAAAGAAATCTAGTCCCATTTGCCAGCATTTGGCCCGTATTCTTCTAATCCTTGCTATTCATTTACCCATCCAGATGCCTTTTCAATGTTGTAATCGTATCAGCCTCGACCACTTCTTCTGCCAGCTTGTTCCATACACCACCCTCTCTGTAAAAAAAAAATTGCCCTTTAGGTCCTTTTTTTAAATCTTTCCCCCCTCTCTCTCCTTAAACTTATGTCCTCTAGTTTTGGACTGTCCACCCTGAGGAAAAGACCTTACCTATTCACCTTATCCGTGCCCCTCATGATTTTATAAACCTCTAAGGTCACCCTTCAGCCTCCGATACTCCAGAGAAAATAGTCCCAGCCTATTCAGCCCCTCTCTAGAGCGCAACCCCTCCAATCCTGGCAACATCCTTGTAAGTCTTTTCTACAACCTTTCAAGTTTCACAACATCTCTCCTATAGCAGGGAAACCAGAACTGCACACAGTATTCCAAAAGTGGCCTAACCAATGTCCTGTACAGCCGCAATTTGACCTCCCAACTCCTATACTCAATGCACTGACCAATAAAGGCAAGCATACCAAATACCATCTTCAATATCCTATCTGTGACTCTCCTTTCAAGGAATTATGAACCTGCACTCCATGGTCTCTTTAGCAACACTCCCCAAGACCTTACCATTCAGTGTACAAGTCTTGCCCTGATTTGCCTTTCCAAAATGCAGCACGTCTAAATTTAACTAAATTAAAGTTGATCTGCCAATCCTTCGCTCATTGGCCCATCTGATCAAGATCCTGTTGTATTATGAGGTAATCTTTTTCACTGTCCACTACACCATCAATTTTGGTGTCACCTGCAAACTTACTAACCATACCTCCTATGTTCACATCCAAATCATTTATATAAATAACAAAAAGCAGTGGACCCAGGACTAATCCTTGTGGCACACCACTGGCCACAGGCCTCCTGTCTGAAAAACAACTGTCCACCACCACCCTCTGCCTTCTACCATTTGGACCAGTACTGAAGATATTCTATAGTACTCAACATCCCATCTTCTTGATCATCCATTAATCCAAGGCTCCATTTTGTATTTTGATCAGAGAATAAAGATCTTATGTCTATATTTGAAAAGGAGCAACAGTATTCTCTCCAGTGACCTCGTTAATATTTATCCTTAAAGAATGCAATTAAAGCAGGTTATGTGGTCATTTCTATCATGGCTCTTTTATGAAATCTTGTGTGCAAATTGTCTTTTATGACATTCTCCATTGGCTGTGAGGTGTTTTACATGTCCTGTGGTCATATAAGGCCCCAAAGTAATTCCACATTTTTCTTTAGGTAAGCATACGTTTATACTTACAGGAATGGACAGGGAAAAATAGAGTGCTATAATTTGAGTCTCAAATTAATTTTGACACTCATTTTTTGAGGTTTCCTTTAATGTTCATGGTTCTTCCTTTAATTTGAGGATGTGATCCTTTTTGGCAAGACTTTATTGCAGAATAATTGTGCAACCAAAGGTTTGATCAACTATTGGATACATGATCTACTGGTTGCTAAAATGAAGCCTTTGTGCCCATAAATTTGCAGTTACTCAGAACATCTGTACCTCTCTCTTCCACATTGTAACATTTGATAAATTTATTTTAATATCACAGTAACATACAATGTGTTTTGTTGTAAAGGTAATATATTTATTCACTAGGAAAAAAAAATGGAATGATACCCAGTGTAGAGTGGAAATATAATTGCCTTTTCATAAGAACGTAAGAGAAGGTGGCACGGTGACTCAGTGGTTAGCACTGCTGCCTCACAACACGAGGGACCCAGGTTCCCTTCCAGCCTCGGGCGACTGTCTATGTGGAGTTTGCACATTCTCCCCATGTCTGCATGGGTTTCCTCCGAGTGCTCTGGTCTCCTCCCACAGTCCAAAGATGTGCAGGGTAGGTGGATTGGCCATGCTAAATTGTCCATAGTGCCCAGGGATGTTTAGGTTAGGTGTGTTATATTTGGGAAATGCAATTGTAAGGGAATGGGTCTGGGTGGGATGCTCCTCGGAGGGACAGTTTGGATCTGTTGGGCCAAATGGCCTGTTTCCACACTGTAAAGATTCTATGGAAAAACAGATTTTAGAGGTGTGTTATTGGCTTCAAGATATGATCAGTCTTTGGGACTGGTGCATTTAATAATGAGCCTTCACATTTGATTAGTAATGTTTTATTTAATTTACGTTGTCATGAAGGCAGATCTGATAACTATATCCTCAGGAGGTTCTAGTTTCATCATGCAGTGCTACTGCAGTAATTCACAGTTCTGTTGTTACAACTGTTGAAGTCAGATTAACATTGGCTAATAAAAGAAGAATCCACATTGTCTTTATTCTATAACTAGCAGCATTCTCATGGCATTGCTCACGTTGAGACAGACATTCTATTCATGTTGTACAGATGGAGATGGTTAAAATGCAAAGATGGAAGTGGCTAAGGATTTCAAATCTTCACTGAGGAGACTCTGAGTTCTGTAATAGAAGTCCACAGACACAGTGGAGTGGTTTTGTAAGGGAAATTGACAACCATGTAGGAATGTGGGTTGGCCATCCAGCGACTCGTGCAGGTTTCATCATTCAATTACATCATGGTTGATTCATATTCTTAATTCCATTTGTTGCCTTTACCACTTGTGGATAGCTAAGTATCACAATTATATAATAAAGGCTCTGCTTATGTACACTCTAAAGCATCTGGTGTTCCATACAGTTGATACGACTGTCATCTTCTTTTAGTCTTCACCTTTTTAACTTGTGTGCTTATTAGACAGAGGAATCAGTTAGATTAATGATTTGACTTTAACTACAGAGGTGTTTTCATCAAGCCCATCCCATCATTATCTGCTACATTATCAAATCAGGAAAAAGTGTATAAGAAAGAAAGGAAAAGGAACTTTTAGTTTTTGGATAGATTGAGGGAGTTGGGCTGCTTCCTCGGAGAAGGTTAAGAAAATGTTGATTGAGGTGCTTAAAATCACAAGGCATCTGAACAGAATGGATAGGGAAAACGTTCCCTCTGGGAGAAAGATCAAGGACCAGGGATATTGGCTTAAAAATAAGTGGCAAAAGGAAATGCTTCACTAACCAGTGAGGAATTAGGTGTGTACAATGCACTTCCTGAGAGTGGGAGGCAGATTACTTGATAGAGAAATGGATAATCACATTAGACAATGAAAGTTTATCAGGAAAAGTCTTGTGTAGAACTAATGGACTTGCTCCAGCAGACATCCAGCAAACTCATAATGGACTTAAATGCTGGTGACCACCACACTACAATGATATATAATCTCATTCTCATCCAATAGCCTGTCATGCAGAACATGAATCATAAGGTCCTTGACAATTTTTAATGCTGTCCAAATGGATCTGCCTTCATGCAAACCGCCACCTTCTTAGTAATAATCTGACATTTTATCTCAGTGTTAGAATGATTCAGTGTTACAGCAACCATATCACTTCACATCATCCATCAGAATGCCGGTCCTGACATTGTGAATCAGATCAAATCCTGACCTCTACCCCTGTTATCACAACTATATTACACTCCTTGATAATTGTTAATGCTTCTAGTTCTCCAGTTTTGATTGACTAAAATGTACATTCACTGTAATGAAGGCCTGCGAATGTGTAACATTTCCTGTTTAGGGGTTATCTAAATCAGACTTCTAATCTTACGAGCTTTGAGGATGCAACGATATTTTGAAGCTCTGACAGCCATCTTTAAGGCTGTTTGCAGGAAAAACTTGTATGATGCTGAAAATTTAATCATTGAGGTTTTCTTCAATGATGATTGCAGCCATACTTAAAGATGCATTTGATGAAGTGGCCTGCTCAGATTTTGGAATCTCAGAAAGAGGTCTCATCATTATGTGCTGCAATTCTGTGCTGTGCTTGATCCAAGTTCTAGTTTGTTGCAACCCTCTTAATGAGCCAGCCCAAACAGCATGTGAACCATTCACTTTGCCTAATCGTCCCCATTAAGTAAACACAATTTAAAATATGTATGATAATCTTAATTAGAAGCAATGTTTTTATGGGTGCCCAACAGCTAAAATCGTTAACCTGCCTGGCACGAACAGCAGGTATTAAATAGATGATAAGTAGGTGGAAGACTGGTCTGTTTAACTCTTCCCTCAAGCCTGTGGCATGACGTCAAATTGTACATGGATGTGTGAAACCATCTCATTCATGCAGCTGTAACTTGTGTTTCTGAAGAAACTAATCTGCATTTGTTGCAAAAGCTCTGTCAATAGCAATGATTTACTTCCGTTTATAACCACTAATCCAATTGTAAAGTCCAAACCAGACTATAATGTACCTATTCATTTTTAATACAGTTAACCCATTATGTAAAAACACTTCATTTTTAAGGTAAGAGGAGAGATTTTAAAGATATGAGGGCCAAATTTTTGAGAGTGTGCTTCTTGTGTGGAATAAACTTCCTGAGGAAATGGTAGATGTGGGTACAAGGAAGTTTAAAAGACATTTGGATAAGAACATGAATAGGAAAGGTTTGGAGGGATAGGGGCCAGGAGCAAGCAGATGGGACCAGCTTAGTTTGGGATTATCTTTGACATGGATTAGTTAGATCAAAGGATCTGTTTCCATGCTGTATAGGCTTATGACTCTGACTCTAAAATACAAAGTGCTAGAAGATGCTTGGAGTGTCAGGTGGTATCTTTGGATTGGGATATGGAGTTAATGGCCTAGATTTGGGGTGGGAAAAATGGAGACTCTTCCAAAATAGTGGAGGGGCCTAGATCCAAAAGTCCCACCCCATTCCAATTTTCAATGGAAGCAGGGAAATGGCCAGGACATGCATCCAACAGATAGGAATGCTGAGCCCAGCAGGGCCATTTGAACTCAATGCTGAGATTAGGTATACACAATTTTCACAGGAGCACAGGTTTTAAATGCAGTGTGAGAGCTACTAATCTTAAGAGAAACCGTAAGTGCACTTGCAGAGTGGATAAGATCTGCAGACTTTCAATTACTATGTCTGTCCATTGATTTTAAATTTTTGACAGTCCATTTCCTGTGTGTTGTGAAAATTGATGAAACTGAAGTTGGTAGGTTAGTTGTATTGCTAACCGTTTAAAAATTACAAAGAAAGCCCTGCCTGTGTCTGAGAGAGTTGAAACAATGTATTGACATTCAAAAGATATGTGTTGACATGACCCTAAGTGCTATTGTTATACCAAAAGCTGTCATATCACAGTGCAGTGATGGCTTTATTGACAGCTAAAATAGGTTATTAAAGGAATAGCTGTCTTTCATGTTGAGTTATGGTCAAAATTGTTTGCATTTATGGTGAATTAAGTATTTGAGGGTATTTAACTGTTTTGAATGGGCTTTCATGACAGCAGCACTTTTTCATGTAATGAGCTCTATTACAAGTATTTAAAATTTTGTTTTATCTCAAGCTGACTCTTGAGGTTCACCTATGGGTGAGTGGTATAGACAGTGGTATGTGGGTATATGTGTTGGCAAAAGTTGGCACACTGTTAGAAGTGTCATGGTGTGGGTGGAGTTAAAAGAATTGCACAAGTTGGCTTAATGGCCATTGGAATGAATGGATGGCTTGGGTTGGTATGAAGGTTCTGGGCAATGAGTCTTAACAGGAGCACGGTTTTCATGTATCATAGGAATGAGTATGTGGTCTATTTAGGGGTGATTAATGTTGTTGTGGACATGGATTGGCATGCAAGGACAAGGAAAATAAATGGGGAGGAGGATGAGGTGAATGCGAGCGATGAGGGTTACAGGGCTGAGCTTTTAAGACAAGAACTGGGATAACACCCCAGAGAATCATGATAGACTTTTAGAACAGCCTGCCTCAACAGCAACTGCACTGAGGAGCCGAATCCCCCGACACCCCAATTTTCTTGATGCAGAGATCTTTCAACTCCAGAACAAAAGTCCAGGCCAATGTATCGAGTCTATGGACCTTCATCAAAACTGGATATGTATGAATTCTT
>NC_063333.1:126561867-126580182 GCF_021869965.1 Rhincodon typus
GGAGCTCTGGAAGGGAAGGATCTGTTTTTGTGCTGCAGTAAAAAAAACACATTTCAAGTCTGAAGATGGCCAGTTTATTGCCCCTCATCAGTTGTTGTGAGCTGTGACTTTGAATTAATAAGTCAAAGACCTTTATAATTTTCAACAGGTACCTCCTGCAAACGAGTGAAAGTACCTGGGGAAAGAGTGAGAAGCAACATTCTGATCAGCAAACCTGGTGGATTGGGACCACTGAGCTGCCTTCCCAGTCTTTCCCTCCATCTATAGCACTCATTTTATTTATGTCCATGTCTATCTGTATGTGTGTGTGTGTAGAAGGTGAGTTTATTAGTGGATGAGAGTTTTAACTAGTGGAACAAATATTGACGGTCCGTAATTGTCTATCGTGCGAATCTATTAAATTGAGAAATAGTCATTATTGTTAAGTACAGAAACCTGTTTCACGCTTTCTGTCAACTTGGGTCTAAAAGATACATAAATTGGGAAGTTCTGCATCTTTATGAGATCTCTAACTTCTGTGGTGACTCTGTGAATAGTGGGACTTGAGGCATAACAATAGGCCCAAATGATTAAATGGTCTGCTCATGTTGCATTTAATTTCTTATGAATTTCAATACAATAAGATAAAGTCTGGTGTTCCATTAACCTCTTTGTACTTGTGCATTAGCATTTAGTGCATTGTGCAAAGAGACAGTTAAGTCACCTCTTTCCTTTTCACTGTTGCCATCTCACTCAGAAAATATTCTAATTTGTCACTTTCAAAGTGACTCCAATTGAACTCCATCTGACTGTCAACCAGTACAGTCTGAACATATATCATGTGATTAAATATCTGCAACAAAGACTTGCATTTATACAGTACTTAACATGATCAGCAGTTGTCTCAACACACTTTACAATCGCTTTTAAAGTATAGTCACTGTTGTACAGTACAAGCTAGATAATAGGCAATAAAAGCTCACAGTTGGCAATATGATAATGATCAGAATCTGTTTTTTGCTGTGTTGATTTAGGGATAAATAGTTGCAAGGATGGTGGGGATACATTCTCTGTGTGCTTTTTAAAATCATGCCATGGGTTTTTGGTCTAAAAGCAAAGGTAGACAGGGACTTTGCTTAATCTTTGTCTGCCCTCAAACTTGGATTTATATTTTTGAAAATGACACTTTTCAAGTCACAAAGACACTAACTACAACAGCAAAAATGTTGAATCTGGCTAGAACATGAGCTGTTTGACTGGAGTCACGAAGTCTACGGTACTTTCTGAGAGAAGGCACAAAGAAGACTCAGATAACAAGGTGTAGAGCTGGATGAACACAGCAGGCCAGGCAGCATCAGAGGAGCAGGCAAGCTGCCGTTTCAGGTCTGGACCCTTCTTCCGAAATGGGGGAGGAGAAGGGGGCTCTGAAATAAATAGAGAGAGGGGGAGGCGATGACAGAAGGTGCATAGTGGAGCAGATAGGTGGAGCGAAGACGAACGGGTCAAGGAGGTGGGGATGAAACCAGTCAAAGGTGCGTGTTGGTAGGGAGTTGGGATGGGGGTTGGTCAGTGAGGAGGGAGGGGCGGGTAGGTGGGAGGGAAGACGGACAGTTCAAGGCGGCGGGGATGAGGCCAGTAGAGGTGAGGTGAGTGTCGGTAGGAAGTGGCGGTGGGAGTTGGTCATTGAGGTGGGAGGAGCAGATAGGTGGGAGAAAAGACAGACAGGTCAAGGAGGTGGGGTCGAGTGGGGGCGCTGGTCTTGGGATGAGGTCGGGAGTGGGGAGATTTTGAAGCTTGTAAAGTGCACATTGAGATCATTGGGTTGTAGGCTTCCCAGGCAGAATATGAGGTGCTGTTCCTGAGGCTTGGATACCGCTTTGTGGAGCACCTACGCTTGGTTCGTGACAAACGACAACACCTCCCAGTCTGTATGGCCACACAGCTGTCCTCTTGCACAGGTCCCCACTGCAGCCTCACTGCTATAGGTGTTAGCCAGCAGAGGTTTGCTGCAGATCGGCTAACAGCAGGCTATTAACTAATTGAAGGCCCCATGGAAGGCGTTTGCTTTGGGTCCACGAAATAAACAGCCTTAGTCCGCCAA
Source organism: Rhincodon typus (assembly GCF_021869965.1). NCBI lineage: Eukaryota > Metazoa > Chordata > Chondrichthyes > Orectolobiformes > Rhincodontidae > Rhincodon > Rhincodon typus. The sequence goes on from NC_063333.1 coordinate 126,563,948, forward strand.
GGGACTTGGGGTTGGGGTCAGATGCCAGCTTTATCCCCTCCCACTTCTTGGATGACATGTCCATCCTGGGCCTCCTCCAGTGCCACAATGATGCCACTCGAAATGTGGATTAACAGCACCTCATATTCTGCCTGGGAACACCTTTGCGGAACACCTACGCTCGGTTCGCACTAAACAACTGCACCTCCCAGTTGCGAACCATTTCAACTCCCCCTCCCATTCCGCAGATGACATATCCATTCTGGGCCTCCTGCAGTGCCACAACGATGTTGCCCAAAGGTTGCAGGAACGGCAACTCATATTCCGTTTGGGAACCCTGCAGCCCAATGGTATCAATGCGGACTTCACAAGCTTCAAAATCTCCCCTCCCCCAACCGCATCCCAAAACCAGCCCAGCTTGTCCCCGCCTCCCTAACCTGTCCTTCCTCCCATCTATCCCCTCCTCCCACCTCTAGCCCCACCCCCATCTCCTACTTACTAGCCTCATCCTGCCCCCTTGACCTGTCCGACCTCCCTGGACTGACCTAACCCCTCCCTAACTCCCCACCTGCACTCACCTTTACTGGCTCCATCCCTGCCTCTTTGACCGGTCTGTCTCCTCTCCACCTATCTCCTCCTCTATCCATCTTCTATCCGCCTCCCCCTCTCTCCCTATTTATTTCAGAACCCCCTTCCCCTCCCCCATTTCTGAAGAAGGGTCTAGGCCCAAAACGTCAGCTTTCCTGCTCCTCTGATGCTGTTTGGCCTGCTGTATTCATCCAGCTCCACACCTTGTTATCTCAGATTCTCCAGCATCTGCAGTTCCTACGATCTCAGAAATCTGGGAGAATCAGGTGAGAAGTCCAATGAGGCCTTTCTCAAAGTTGGAAGCATCTGGTTCCCTTTTTCTGCAGAGTTCTGGATGTTGAGACAATATTTTCACTTTAGAGAACTATTAAAGGGGACTATTGACTTTTTTTTGCACTCATTATTTGCAAATGGAGCTTCCTATCGTACCAAGGGACAGATAGAAACTGGACGCTGAGGTGAAAGTCCATGCATTCACCCAGCAACTCCAGCTCACCACTAACTTATTTGTACCAATGTCTTGGACACCCAACGTCAGCACTCAGGGTCCATTCCATGGTAAGGTTCTGTGCAGATTCTACACCCATGTATGCTGGCATCCGAGATCTGCCCCAGCCTCTCTGCTTTATCATACCACATCTAAAATCTACTTCCTGTACATTTCTACACTTCAGTGCTGCTCTTAAAGGTGCACTGCCAACTATCATTGCAATTCTGCTGCAAGGACCCTTTGGCTGCAGGGTCAGGCATCTAGCTCCCAGACTGAAGCAGGTTGCGTTCATTAGCACTCACTCACCTTGTAACGTCTCGGATGTTCACAGCATCGCTGCTTGCCCTGCCTTGTTCCGCTTGTCAGTCACCAGTCAAAGGGTGGATATGTTGTTGCACAGCACCCCACTATGTCAGAGTTACAGCTGCTTCAGGTGCCAGCAGGCATACGTCGCAGACACTGCATGTGCTTCAACCAAATGGCTTTGTCTCAAAGTCCAAAGGCAGTCATGTCAAGGGAGACACAGTCAATGAAGGGTCGCCTCCGATATCAGTCCAAGGGCTTGGACTTAGTCATTTGGCCGCTTGGGGAAATCAGGTTCAGGATCCAGAGTAAGTATTTTAATTTATTGCATCAGAACCCTTTGAATTCTCCGATTTAAATGGAGACTTGGAGGTTTTACGGCGTGACGGAATTGTCGGGCAGAACATGAAGTTTCCCAGACAATTCCTTTTGGAGTCTGCTCAATGGGATTCTGCAGGGTCCAGATATGCAGCTCCCAATATACTGAAATAATAACAATCTGGGCATTGGAAGATCGAGACCATTATTTCAGATAGGCAGCAAAATCAGCAGACCAAATCTTTTTCAACTTGATGCATGTGTTGTAGATGAAACTTTAAATGATTACAGATGGTTGAAGTGAAGTTCTTGTACTTTGAAATTTATTCAAAGTGACTACAGCAACTTCTGTTTGATTTGTTGATGTTAGAAAAGGAAAACAACAGTTGTTCTTGGAAATAGATTTCTTTGTGGTGAAGTGCTATTCATTTGGTTGCTTGCAGTAGGTAAGGAAGCAGTTTGATTCACAATGAGCAACACAACAGCATAGTTGCTTGCATTTTCATATTGAAAAAGCTAGGTTTGTGTATATACCACTTCCATTATTTTAACTCTTCTCATGATGAACATTGCGATCTCTAGAGTTCCAGTAGTAATTTGATCCATTATTCTCAACATGATTTTGATTTGATTTATTATTGTCATATATGCTGAGATTCAGTGAAAAGTATTGTATTGTACGCTAACAAGACAAATCATCACCTTGCGTAAGTACATCAAAGTAATAGGATAGAATGCAGAATATAGTGTCACAGCTACAGAGAAGGAGCAGAGAAAGATCAACTCCAATATTTGAGAGATCCTTTCATAAGACTGATAACAGCAGGGAAGACGCTATCGATGGAAGAGAGTATAACCGGGGTGGGAGGGGTCTTTGACTATGTTGGCTGCTTTCCTGAGGGAGCGGGAAGTATAGGTGGAGCTATGGAAAGAAGGTTGGTTTTGTGATGGACTGGGCTGCACTCACAACTGTCTGTAATTTAGTGCAGTCTTGGACAGAACAGTTGTCGTACCAAGCTGTGATGCTTCCAGATGGCACCGTATTTTCCCCATGGGATCTTTGCAGCCTTCGGGGCTTAATACCGAGATCAACAATTTTAGATCTTCAGCACCTTTTCCCCGACCCCCACACACCAGGGCTTGTCATCATGTGGGCTGCCAGCACATACAACCCATTGCCAGCTAGTAGTAGTCTCCATTATAGATCATAGATCATAGATCATAAGCAGCTATTTATTCCCCACACTGACCTTTAACCACTTATTTGTCTGTCCAACCGCTTTTCTCTCCCTTTGGGCTCTATCTCAACTCATTGTTTATTCTCCCACCCTATCTTCAGTTTAAAAAATAACATCCTTTTCCTCACTGTGATCAGTTCTGAAGAAGGGTCACTGGACCCAAAACATTAACCCTGATATTTCTCCAGATGCTGCCAGATGTCTCAGCATTTCCATTTTTGTTTTTTTTTATGAATTCAAAAAGGATGCTTTCTTCTAAGGTGGATCTATAAAAACTGGTAAGTCATTGTGGATATGCCAAATTTCCTTAGCCTCCTGAGGAAGTAGAGGTGTTTCGGGTGCTTTCTTAATCATGTTGACATGGATGGACCAGGACAGATTGTTGGTGATATTAACTCCTAGGAACTTGAAGCTCTCGACCACCTGCACCTCAGCACCATTGATACAGACAAGAGCATATCTTCCACTCCACTTCCTGAAGTTGACGACCAGCTCCTTCATTTTACAGATGTTGAGGGAGAGATTGTTGTCTTTACACCATGTCACTAAGCTGTCTATCTCTTTCCTGTACTCTGTCTCGTTGTTGTTTCAGATTTGACCCGCTACAATGCTATCATCAGCAAATTTCTAAATGGAGATAGAGCTGAACTTGGCTACACAGTCATGAGTGTATAAGGAGTATAGCAAGGGGCTGAGTTCGGAGTCTTGTGGGGCACCAATATTGAGGATTATTGTGGAGGAGGTATTGTCTCCTATCCTTACTGATTGCGGTCTCTGTCAGGAAATAGAGGAGCCGGGGGAGCATAGTCCTAGGTCTCAGAGTTTGGAGATGCGTTTGATTGGAATTATGGTGTTGATGGTGGAACTGAAATCAATAAATAGGAGTCTGATTTAGGTGTCTTTGTCATCCATATGTTCCAGGGATGAATGTAAGGCCAGGGAGATGGTGTCTGCTGTGGACCTGTTGCGATGGTAGGCAAATTGTAGTGGATCAGGGCAATCTGGGAGGCTGGAGTTGATGTGTGCCATTACTAACCTCTCAAAGCATTTCATAATGATGGATGTCAGAGCCATCGGGCAGAAATCTTTGAGACATACCACCTGATTTTTCTTTGGCACTGGGATGATAGTGGTCTTCTTAAAGCAGTTGAGAACCTCACATCGGAGTAAAGAGAGATTAAAGATGTCTGTGAATGCTCCCACCAGCTGGTCACTGCAGGATCTGAGAGCACAGTCGGGGTCTCCATCCAGGCCAGTCATTTTCCGTGGGTTCACCCTCAGGAAGGCGGAGCTAACGTCTGTGGCAATGACTGTGGGTACAGGTGTACCCGAGGCTGTCGGGGAGGTGATATCACTTCACTGACCTTCTGTTCAAAACAAGCACAGAATGTATTGAGCTAATCGGGGAGGGATGCATTGTTATCAGCGATTTTACTCGGCTTCGCTTTGTAGCCTATTATATCATATAAGCCTTGCCACTGTTGATGTGTTTTTGTGGTTAGTCTGGGACTCCAGTTTAGTCTAGTATTGTCTTTTGGTGTCCCTGATTGGTCTTATGAAGATCGTGCCCAGGTTTCCTGAATAGGTCAGGTGACCTGACTTGAATGCCTCAGACCTGGAGTTCAGCAGGGAGCAGAATTCCCTTTTCATCCAGGGTTTTCTGTTGGGGAACACTTGAAGTAACTACTTTTGTCAGTCCTCAACACACTTACTGATGAAGTCTGTGACAGTAGTGGCACACTCATTTAGGTTAGCCGCTGAGTTCTTAAATGTGGACCAGTCCACTGACTCTAAGCAGCCACGTAAGAATTCTGCTTAGAAGCTCAAATTTAGGAAAGTTCCTTGCATGAAAAGTCACAAACTGCATACCAGTGATCTTGCAAGACCCTCAACTTTTTGACTCTGAGGCAAGAAGACTACTGTCAGAACCAAGGCTGGCACCATTGATTTCAGCCTGTGTCAAAAACTCTGCTATCCAATGAGTAATTTATCTTGTAACACAGGAAATATGATGGAGAAAATTTGCAAGTGTCAATGTTAATAGCTTCAGATCAGATGCAAAGGATTCATCACACCTGCACCTGCTCTTTCCAGATTTCACATTCGTAAAACAGTAAAATCGTCAACTTAAAAATGTAAGGAATACATGCATCAAACATGAGGTAACTCGATCTATGAATATGCAGCCATGTGTTCCAAAGAACAAAATGACCCAATAAGAGATGGGAACAGAACAAATAATGTTGAAATTTACTGCAATACGTTCAGTTGTTATCAGTGTCTAAAAAAAGCACTTATTACTGGCAATGAGTTGTAATAAAATAAAATATATAAATTATAGAACTTGCAGAGCAATGATTAAACACTATCCCCTCTTGGATGTTGTTCTCTGTTTAAAGATGTGTCCGTTTAAATCAACCTGAGCATTGAATTCTCAAATATCAATTTCAGCTGAAAGCACTCGAGAGGATAGCAGGCTCCCCACTCTTAGCTTGAGGTCCTGGCAGACATAATACTTAGAACTTCTGGATATTTCTGTTTGCCAATAAGCCATTAACAGCCATGTATAGTGTGTGCCAGGACTTGCTGTTTATAAACCCTGCACTTCCAATTGATAATTGGTGCACATAAATGAAAAATAATTGAAAGCAGCTTTAATTTTGGATAAAAGCCAACACCTGTCCACTATCTACAAGGCATAGGTATACTCCCTACTTGCCAGAATGAGTGCAGCTCCAACAACACCAAACGTTTGACACCATCCAGGACAAGACAGGCTGGTAGATTGGCACCATATCTACAAACATCCACTTCTTCCAGCACTGACAGTCAGTAGCAGCAGGGTGCACTGCAGTGTTTACAAGGTGCACTGCAGAAATTTGCCAAAAACCCTTAGATAACACCTCCCATACTCTTGACCACTTTCGTCTAGAAGGACGAGGGCAGCAGGTACACAGGAACACCAATGCCTGCAAGTTCCTCTCCAAGCCACTCACCATCCTGACTAGGAAACCTATTGCTCGTCCTTCACGATCATTGGGTCAGAATCCTGGAAACCCCTCTCTAACAGCATTATAGGTTTACCTTACAGAACATGGACTGCAATGGCTCAAGAAGGTTGCTCATCACTACCTTCTCAAGGGCAACAAGGGACAAGCAATAACTACTGGCCCAACCAGCAATGCCAACATGCTATAAGTGAATAAAGAAAAAAAAATTAAATATTGCCGTTAATACTGCTCATAGAACCATTTGATAGCAAAGGAAAGATACTACATTCAAGATTAGTTTAAGTTTTATTTGTTGGTTACAATTATAAAAAATTACTCCTTAAAATATAAACAGTAAGCATGAACAACAGCATACATATGTTGTGTGCAGGCATTTGATTTGTAGAAATGAATGTAGTTCATACATGACTTTGTTACATCTGGATTTGCCTATTCTAATGTATTTCTAGCTGGTTTCTCATGCTTTACTCTTTGAAAACTTGAGCTCACCTAAAACCATTCCCACCCATTCTGCACATGTGTACATAGAGTCAAAGTCATAGAGTTGTACAGAAAGGAAACAGACCCTTCAGTCCAACTCATCAATGCCGACCAGATATCCTAAACTGACCTAGTCCCATTACCAACATTTGGCCCATAACCCTTTAAACCCTTCCTTTTCACGTTTCCATCCAGATGCCATTTAAATATTGTAATTGTACCAATCTCACCAGTTCCTTTGGCAGCTCATTCCATATACACACCACCCTCTGCTGTAAAAGTTGCTCCTTTCTTTTAAATCTTTTCCCTCTCAACTTAAACCTATGCCCTCTAACTTTGGATTTCCCTACCCTGGGGAAAAGACTTTGGCTATTCACCCTATCCAAGCCCCTCATGATTTTATAAGCCTCTATCAGGTCACCCCATAGCCTACGAAGCTCCAGGGATAATAGCCCCAACTTGTTCAGTCTTACCCTATAGCTCAAAACCTCCAATCTCGGCAGCATCCTTGTAAATCTTTTCTGAACCTTTTCAAGTTTCACAACATCTTTCTTATAGCAGGGAGACCAGAATTGAATGCATTATTCTAAAATTAGCCTAATCAATGTCCTGTATAGGCGCAACATGACATCCCAACTCTTACACTCAGTGCACTGACCGATGAAGGCAAGCAAGCCAAATGCCTTCTTCACAATCCTGTCTACCTGCAACTCCACTTTCAAGGAACTATGCACCTGCACTCCTAGGTCCCCATGTTCGGCAACATTCCCCAGGGCCCTACCATTAACTGTATAAGTCCTCCCCTGATTTGCCTTACCAAAATGCAACACCTTACATTTATCTAAACTGAACTCCATCTACCACTCCTTGACCCATTGGCCTGTCTGATCAAGGTCATTTTACAGAACGTTGCCCACACTTGTCTCAGAATGACCTCTACCTCTTTAACATTGCCCTACTTTGCACCTGTCTCCAGCTATTGCTGAATTTCACCTCCTTACCTCATTAGTCAAACCTGTGTTTGGCTAGAACATAGGATGCCTTAAAATAGTCCACTGAATTAGTCAAACACAGGTTTGTCACGGATGTGGGGGGAATTTAACAAATCTGCAAGTCACTTTCTAACACCAGTTGTGTTTTGGCCATCATGCAGGCGGGGTGGGGGGGCACCTGCTGATTGGATAATTCCACAGGTTTGACTAATTCAGTGAACTATTTTAAGGCATCCTATGTTCTAGCGTCCATAAACTTGAGATCATTCATGTTACCCCTGTCCTAGCTCTCACCAATTCTTGTTCGCTCATCACTGAGACTCATGCACATTGGTTCCTGGTTAAACATCTCACTTTTAATAAATTCCTCGTCCTTGTCTTCAGATACCTCCATAGCTTTGCACCTCAATATCGCTGTAATTTTCTCCAGCCACACATTCCTCCAAGATATTACTTTTTCTCAACTACAGCTTCTTAATCCATGATCTTAACCATTGCACCATTACGTAAAAGTCAAAGTTCCTTCTTCCACCTATTCACTTCCCTACCTCTCTTTCTTCCTTTCGCTTAAAACATAAGAATATAACATCAGAAATAGGAGCAGGGGTAGACCACTTGGCCCATCAAGCCTGCTCTACCATTCAATAAGATCACGGCTGATCTTTTCTTGGACTCAGCTCCACTTACCCGGCCACTCACCATAACTTTTAATTCCTTTACTGTTCAAAAATCTACAGGGGGTTCTGCTGTAACGCGATAGTTGTGTTCCTGCACAACATCCCATATTTAGAAATAACGGGGCCTATGGGAAAAGTGGGATTAGGAGAAGACCACAAAAAAATCACTCAAAATTCTTCCTCACCACTCTCCTACAAGTATTGGTGTCATGCCTGTCACTTGTGAGAGCCTTGACACTTATAATCAAATAAAATCTATTCACCTGCAACATAGTCTGCATCACAGCTGAGCCCATTGCTGATCTGACCTGACATTCCATCGGTACAGACTTCTGGATAGATTTTCAGATATGTGAAGCAGAGGAGTCTGACCTTTCTTTCCTATGTAGCCCATTGACATTGAAGTTAATTGTAGGATTAAAATGCATTATTAACCTGAGTAACATTGTATTCAAAATACTGCTGGAAAAGAGCGGGTTGTAACACAGACAACTTTTGGTATAAATGATTTACATGAGCAAGTTTAAAAGTTCTTACATATTAAATATGTAATAAAATCTAGGCAAAAATACTACACACAAAGGTGTTTTAACAGCACTCATATTATTTTAAACTATACTTCATTTCTTTGCATTTACTGTGTTCAGCATAAACTCTTCAAACTAAGACTTCATATATTTTCCTAACAAAATGGTTGTTCTCTGTGTGATATTATATTTGAGATTTATAACATATAATCCAGATACCTTTTTCACATGAGCTCATTATGACTTACTCTGAACATTGGCACCATCTGCAAGGATTGAAAAAAAAGAAATTTTCCTTTGACAAAGCCCGCAATGTCGACACGTATTTGATGGAATCATGTTATAGCCAACACAAGTTCGTGTTTTAGAAATAGCGTTTCCCTATTCATCAATTGCATAATAGTCAATTCGGGTTGCTGGAACACATGTTTTAGCAGAACCTCCTGTATCTATCTTCACCTTAAAAACATGCAACAAGGTAGCCTTAACTGCTTCACCGGGCAGGGAATTCCACAGATTCACAACCTTTTGCGTGACAAAGTTCTCCTCAAGTCAGTTCTAAATCTGCTCCCCTTTATTTCAAGGCTATGTCCCCCAGTTGTACTTTCAGCCACCAATGGAAACAACCTCCCTACTTCTATCTTGTCTATTTCCTTCATAATTTTATATGTTTCTACAAGATCCCCCCTCCCCCGGAATTCTTTTAAATTCCCTGAATATAGTCCCAGTCTACTCAATCTCTCCTCACAATTCAACCCTCTGAACTCCGGAATCAACCTCGTGAACCTCCTCTGCACTCCCTCCAATGCCAGTCCACCCTTTATCAAGTAAGGAGACCAAATTAACCTTTCTGATCAAAATTTTGGTTTTTAACACCATAATAGAATGTGTTATTATATCAGAGGGAACAAATTTGTTTATTGATTTAGTGGCAATAATGAAGAAAATATTAACATGCTTATTTTTCAGGATCCAGCTCAAATTACTTATTTCCATGGATCTGGTCATACCTCATATAAATTACTTTCCAAATTCTTGGAGCGAGGTTACCCTTGCATCAACATATTCTCTGGCCAAATGAGCAACATCCCAAGAGGTCTAGCAATTTATTTAATACTTACAGATACGAAAAGAGTGATCTGTACCATTTAATGATTACATTCATACTATCTATTCCTTCAACTCACACTGAGAAAATATAGGAATCAACCTACCCACAGTGGTGGCCAAATCCCACATTGCCTAATTTTGATGTTCGAGAGTAAATCTTCCACAATAACTGTAACAACATTATAATTTTGCTACTGTACTGTATTGAAACTCTTCTAACTTAAGCTGCAAAATGGAAGGCAGATAACAGGAGACGTAAAGGCTTGGAAAAATGTCCTTAATTATTCCACTAAATAATTATCAAATTTGTTGTATGCTTTAGCTGTCAAGGAAACAGTGGTTCAAATCTGGTCATAATGAGTTTCATAATACCTTTTTACCGGTGGTATTTGTCATTTCCACTCATTAAGACTGCAAGTAGAACCATTTTTTTTTATTAAACCAGCGCTTCGTCCATTTACCTGCCAAAGCAATAGTGAAACTACAATTATATAATCACCAACCCAGCACATCAGTTAATTGTGAACTTTTTTAGAATGAATTATACATAATGCTGGATGCAGCCGCTGATAGTGAAAGTGCAGCCTTGCATATCATTTTGGATTTTGTTTTGCTGAGCACTAAGTAGAAACGTACCATTTCTAAATGCTTGCATTGGCATTTTGAAGTCTTTTCATTAAGTATTGTCACTTGCAAAGACGAAATGTTTCAAAATGATGAGGACTGGGAGGATGGGCTCATGGAAGTATTTAGATGTGTGAATCTGGAGGCTTCTGACTGGAGCTGCACTACTTAATGAATGCAGTTGGTAATATTGTGTTATTGTTTCAGGCTGTGACACATTATAGACCATTGTTGAAAAGTATGGACTGGTAATCCTCAAACTGCGTTCAGTGATGGATCCATGAAACTTGCAACTTGAAAGTACCCGAGTGGAATGTCTGGATTCAATTTACTTCTCCCCTATCCTGTAGTGAAACAGTTGTGGCCAGATTTTCAAAAGGCTGGGAGGGAGAGCTGAATGATGCTGGAAAGGAGAACACCTTACTAGTTTGCCAACATCTTCCCAGCTTTTGGCTATTTTATCGGAAGCTGGATCTGCCCATCTGGCAGGTATATTGAAGCAACTTGAGGCATGCTAAGATGCCGCTCATGAACATGTTGGAATTATCCAATCAGCAGGTGCCCCCCCACCCTGCCCACATGGTGGCCAAAACACAACTGGTGTTAGAAAGTGACTTGCAGATTTGTTAACTTCCCCCCACATCCCTATATAGCCACAACTGTGACCACAGATCATCTATGGGGGATTTACCCCTCCGCAATTGTGGTTCTACCACAGAATTCTAACAGAGCGGAAGCAGGCCATTTGGTTGAGTCACACTGACCCTCTGAACAGCATCTCACCCAGACCTGTCCCCCTACCCTATTCCCCGTAACCCTGCTTTTTCCATGGCCAATCCACCTAATCTACAAACCTTTGGACTGTCGGAGGAAACAGAATGAAACCTACACAGACACAGGGAGAATGTGCAAACTCCACACAGTCACCCGACGATGGAATAGAACTGAGGGCCCTGGCGCTGTGAGGTAGCAGTGCTAACCACTGATCCACTGTGCCATCTGTGGCTGCTTTTAATTTCACAACTTTTAAAAGTGCTGCGAGGGCACCTCCATCGAGTGGCATCTTCTTTCTCCCTCACTGTGTCAAGAAGTTCTGTTCCAAGCAAAAATCCCACCCTGGCTTCAACTCATTGATCCCTCATACTGCTGCAGTCGACATGGTGAGCTAAAGCTGTGAGAAGAGTGCTCATGCCACTTGTTAACACTGTCACCTGCCAGTCTGAAAATATTTCTTCAAATGCAAATTTCTGCAGAAGTTTGAGCACATAATCTAGAAACACAAATGCAGGATTCAAAGATGTCCACTTTCTTATGAGAATGTAAAAGATCCTATCGCCCTATTTAGAAGAAGAACAGGGAAGTTTTTAAACCAATGACCGAGGGAATATTTATCCAGCAGCCATCGTCATGATAAAACACATTATTCAGTTACCATCACATTGTTGAGAATGTGAACTACATTTCCAACTTCACCCCAATGGTTAAAATTTCAAGGTATTGAATTGGCTGCAAAGTGCCTTGTGTATCAATCTAAAGCAATGAAAGATGCTGTATAAACACAATCTTAAGGGCTTGTGGCACAGTGATAGTGTCCCTACCTCTGAGCAGGAAGACCTGAATTCAATTTCAATCTGCCCTAGAGGTGCATCATAACGCAGTGAACAGATTCAATAAAAACATGTACAGGTGCAATTTTTTAGATGAACTTCCTTTCAATTTGTGGATTAGTTTCCCTTCCTTTTGCGATCTAACTGCTTCTTTGTATCCCATGACACAAAAATAAAATTTCATGCCAAATGCAATATTTTAGTTCACAGAAAATCCAAGGACTGTGCATTTCCCACAGTCAGGATAGTGGAAATAACTGCTTGGAAACATATCCTGTACAATCCCATCTAATTTTTACTTCACAGCAGAAGCAACACTTCAGAAGTACCTCATTGTCTGTTGAGAACTTTAGAATGTCCTGAGGTCAAGAATGCTATTATATAAATGTAAGTAATTTTCTTAATATGATTTAAATGGCAATTCCAGCTGCACGTTGTGGTGACAAGACCATTAGAAATAGGAACGGCATAGGCTGTTGGGTGTTGAGCTTGCTCTGCCATACAACTGGATCATGTCTGATCCGACATTCTTCACATCCATTTTCTTGCCCTTTCCTCAGAACTGTTGATTCCCTTTCTGCCTGATACTGCATGATATGGCTGATATAGGAGAGACTAGTGGTCTTGCTGCAATACCATCGTCTGTACTCATCATGAAAACATTACTTATTTAAATGAGCATGAGGGCATTTAATTTCACTAAATACAATTAATGCCCATTGATGCCAACATGATTGTTTAAGGCCTAGCTTGAGGTATTAATAAACCTTACAAATTAAAGAATACTTAAAACATTTGGTGTTATATTTTGATTACACTGAAATACTGCAAAATAATTTATTTTATTTAAGGCATTAATGTACCAAATGAATTCAAGTGCCATTTGATGCAAGTGATTTGTAGTTTATGCAGCAATGTGGGCAAAAGATTATGAAGTTAATTAACTTCTATTTCTGCTCCATTGGTGCTTTCTGGATTAGGATACAAGCTCAGCATATGTTGATTGCTTCATGGGCTTACAGATCTCATGCTCAGGGGCTCTCTACAAATATGGAACCCCCAGTAAAACTTACCATAATACACAACATGTATACCCAGCAAAAGCATCAAAACATGTTATGGTATGGCTTGCTTTATCATTGATGTAGCATGTAAATGGTCTACAAGTATTTCTTCATGGATTTTGCTGTATCTTTCAGCATGATTGCATTGTGAGATTGAGATATGCTATGAGGTAATATCGATTTAGGGGGCTATTTAGATAAATTGAGCATTCAACAGGACTTGTGCTTCAACTGGGCTGCTATGCCATTATTTGTTGCCTAAGTGGTGCAATCACAGGATAGCTAATGTTTGAACTGTTATGAGGTTGTAGAACTCTGCACATGATGCCTAGGGAGCAAAAAGGTTGATTTGATCATTGATGGAGATCCATTGCAAATAGGTAGTGGGGGGAAATACGAAGCGTACAGAAATGGAGTGAATGAAAGACAAATCCTATGAAAGGCTCAAAGTCTAACAAGAACAGAAATTGTATGATGAAAAATATCACACCTTTTGCTCTAAGAATAACTGGTAGTACAATTTTCAATTGTCCTTTGCAAATTATTGTTTAAATACAATCATACTTTAATTGTTTCTTGTGTCAGATAAAGTCATACATTTTATCAATATAGTGACTGCATTGTACTCGTGAACAGAGTCAGCATTGACTAGGATGCCTGAGGCCCAACAATTGTTAATATGGCTCTGGATCCCAGCTTTGATGTAAAAATCTTGAATACGTCTACAGGAAATTCAGTGTAGCTGGAGTACTACATAGTTAGAATTGCAGCACTTACTGTTGTATGCGCTCATTTTTTTTTTGTCTGTTCTTTACCATAACTGTCAGGTGAAGACTTTGGTATTTGTCTTGCTGTTAATATCAAGGAATCACGTACTGGTCTGTGCTGTACTGATGCACAAATATCTGCCTGCCAATGTGATGACTGGGAAATCTTGGATCTTCATTTTATTTTGTCTGTATGTGTGGTTTTATTAGCAAGTTCAGCAATTATTGCTGATGCCAAATTGCTCTGAGAGCTTTACCTGCACTGCTGTGGATCTGGAGTCACATGTAGGCCAGGCCAGGTAAGGACGGCACATGTCCTTCCCTAAAGCACAAGAGATAAGAGGATGGGTTTTTATGACAATCAGTAATAGTTTCAAGGTTACCATTTCTGAAACTGGCTTTCAATCCCAGATGTCTTATTTAACAAATGGAATGTATTCACTGAATTGAAATGCCACCAGCTGCTATGGTAGGATTTAAAGCCCTTTCCCCATTCCAATAGCATGGGCTTTACCCATTCCATGAAAGTGAGTTCCAGAAATCAGTACTTAAGACAGAGTTGACAATAGCACTGATTAGGTTTGCTATGGTACCTTATTGATCTCAATTGCAATTATATTGTATAATTCTTTACACAGTATTTTACTTTGAATTAATTCAGTTAGATTTATAATGTAGGACAAGTAAGAATATGGGAGAAAATGGAGGTTTCACTGCTAGGTGGTATTGTAACCATTACTGCTTACTTAAAATTCTAATAATTTCAATTGGGAAATGTTGTAGCAGCCTTGTAGATGTATATAATGACATTAAAATGAAGTTCCCATGTGTCCATTCAGATGTATATAAAGAAACTCCATGGCACTATTTCAGGAAGAGCTGAGATCTTCTCCCCAGTGTCCTGAACAAGACTTGTCCCTCAGTCAATATCACTAAAACAAGATAGCTGGTCCTGTATCCAATTGCTGTTCGTGAAGACTTGTTTTTCTACACTTCAAACAATCCTTCATCATCTGTACAATGTTTTGGAGCATTCAGATCATAAAAAGTGCTATGTAAAAGCTGTGTAAAGATTATTTCTGTTTCATTGTGACCTCGAAAGGAACTGGAGGATATGGGTTATCCTACATGAGATGCCGTAAAAAATAAAATTTAACATCACTATTAAGTGCTTAACACCTATTGATCTGATTAGAATATTGATGGCTCACAATTACACTATTAATTAGAGTATAAATCAGTTGATTTGTTAGAATTGATCTTTGAAGTCTGGTATTTCTTCAAGATGGCATTTAGTTTGTGCTGGCAGTCAGTAAGATTTGCCAAAAGGATGTAATGATGCAGTCAGGCTTTCTTTCTTGAATTTGTTACATCACAACAAGTAATTAAATTCCCGAAGGAGCTCCAAGACCTCTTCAAATGAAGCCATTTCAGGATAGACTGAGCCTTGTTTAATATTATAAAGGTTGTATCCCAACTCTGATTTTCTTCCAATGCTTGCAGGATGTTGAAGGTCTATACCTATTTGCTACCACTTGTCCTTGGCACAAGCTGATTTAAAAAGAAATAAGGTAAAGTCACCATAATTTTACCAGACCATAGGGCTGCTGTCTCATTGGAGGGAAATGACTGGTGGTGGTTTAACTAGAGGGCCACCACGCCTGAAGCGAGGAGAGAGATTGAGAAAGACAGTCCTTCATGGTAACCACAGCTGGTGTACGAATTGAATCCATGCTGTTAACATCACTCATCACAAACCAGCCTTTCAGCTAACCGACCCCCTTTTGAAAGGAATAGATGTGCACCATTCTCGCATGTTGAGATAAGCAGGAACCAATTTAAGAAGGTGTTATGTTCTCCTGCAATATTCCAGATATTTGAGGACAAAATCCAGGCTGATACTCCAGTGCAGTACTGAAGGAGAGCAACGCTTTTAGAGAGATCCCCTTTTGGTGCGACAGGAACAGGAAACAGAAAACAAATTTCTTCTGTAATATTCCTGACCACTTTGGTATAGATCTGGCTGACTATCTTCTAATGAAGCCATTTGTGCACCAGAAGTTGGCACAGTTGACAGAATTTGAAGTTAAGCAAACTCGAACACAGCCTTGACACCCAAATTGTCATTTTGCACTGAGCATGTCTGGTTAATGCCCTGTCATAATCACTCCAACTATGTACAGAAGTTACGCCCATTAGTATTATTGAAAGGTCTATCTATTCTATTTATGAATAAGCTGTTTCTAACTTTCTTTTGTTGGTATTGAAAGTATGGTGATCTGTGCTGTCGGAGGAATTTTGTAAATGCTACTGATTTTTAAAGACTGGGGCAGGATTTTGAAAAGGAAGTTAGATGAGTCGTTTGACCTCTCGAGAATGTGATCTGCTTTGGAAATGGAGCACAGGCAGTAGACACGGTCAATTGTGGGCTCTCCAGCAAAAGAAAATATATAAAAAAGA
>NC_063333.1:126580582-126599658 GCF_021869965.1 Rhincodon typus
GCCTAGACCCTTCATCTAGGCCTGAAACATCAGCCTTCCTGCTCCTATGATGCTGCTTGGCCTGCTGTGTTCATCCAGCTCTGCACCTTGTTGTCTCGGATTCTCCAACATCTGCAGTTCCTACTATCTCTCATATAAAAAAGAACTATATGTTTCTGCAAGAGTGCTATCACTGAAATGTCCCACCTCCTGCATCCTGATTTGTAGTCTCACAGCAGGGTGAGGATACTTTACCAATGGCCATCAACAACACTGTCATCCTACATTTCCAGGCAAGAGCACGAAACATCAAATTCTCACAGTTCACTGTTCATTAATGTATTAGGGTGATGATAAGGCCTGGTAAAGGATAAAGCACTTCCTCCTCTCTCCATGAACCAGAGGGAAACTGAAGGAGAAAGCATGTGGATTTTCCAGACTGGCAAGCTTCTGAACATTGCAGTGCACTGTCAGCTGCAGGCCCACAGCAGGGGAAATGTTCTGCATCTCAGGGGCGACTACTCTACAAACATGTTAACAGGAGACACATAGCTGAAGCTTTGCATCTTGTATTCATCAGGATCAGAATTCAAAAAAACCAAACCTTGAAAGGAAACAGCACTTTATTTATACATCTTGAGAAGAAGATGCCGATTGGTTGGAATGTCTTTGGCTTAGGGATGCAGCCAGAATGGTTAAACCTCAAACTGTTGTTCACTTTCCCAGTGCAAGGAGGAAAACTTTGACTTTTTGTCTCTTTTTAGCCACAAAGTCATAATTTTACAAACGCCCAGTTGATGTGCAACAAGGACTAGAAAACTCTTTCAGTCATAGAATCCCTACAATGTCAAAGCAGGCCATTTGGCCCATCAAGTCCACACCAACCCTCCGAAGAGTGCCCCACCCAGACCCATCCTATCCTTGTAACCCTCATTTCACATGGCTAATCTCTACCTCACCTGCACATTCTTAGCATGGGCAACTTAGCATGGCCAATCCACCTGACCTGCACATCTTTGGACTGTGGAAATAAACTGGGCCTCCAGAGGAAACCCACGCAGACACTGGGAGAATGTGCAACTCGACACAGATAGTTACCCAAGGCTGGAATTGAAACCATGTCCCTGGTGCTGTGTGGGAGCAGTGCTGACCACTGAGCCACCATGCTGTGCAGTCAGTGCTTCAGCAACTACAACACTGTGATCTGCATCAGTCAGCCAAGTTGACCCCTACGATTGGGCTAGAGCCTGATTTCTGTCAAAAAAGGATATCCACCTGCCTGATGACTCCCCTCTGCCAGCTGTACCAAATGAGAACAATGCCTATAATGAGAGACATGCATCCAGCAACAAGGAATTTTGTGGCACAGGCTATCAGCATCTTGAAGCAATGATTCTTTTCTCCAAAAGTCATCATATCCACACTTGAGAAAGTTACGAAAGGTTACTTTCTTGCATCACTGCAGTCCTTGTGTCTTCTGTTGTGCCACTGAAAATGCAATACAGTGTTACCCCTGTGGTTGCAGCTTAGCTGATTTTCGGTGGGTGGGGTCGGGGGGGGTGTTGGGGGGGGATCCTCACTTGGTCTTTGCTGCGGAACAGGTGGCTACAGTTTGGCCTGATTGGCTGTGATATCACAACAAATATGCTGACAGAGTGCAGCAGTCGGCGCCCAAATGCTGACATCCGGAGAGGGGAGAGAAATTTGTGAACCTACCCCCACAGACCAAAGCAACAATCTTCCTTATGTGTTGAAAGGGAGAGTGCTGGACCACTGTAAGTGTCCGCGTGGTCTTTTGACCTCTGGTATCTGTGGCCATGCTAGCAGCAGCCTGAGCCTGGATGCTCTTGCCTTGTGGGACCAAAGTATTGTGTGTCTAGCTTCTACCTGTGTTCCAGTGCCTTTAAAACTGCAGAAATCCCTTTGGAAAAGATCTTGCCAAATCCCTGTCTTTGGTGGTCAGCACATCATAATAATTACATGCATTTATATAGCACTCTTGAAGTAATTTTTGTTTTAATCACTCATGGGAATGTGGACATCATTGGCTGGCCAGTATTTGTTGCCTGTCCCTAGTTGCCCTTAAGAAGGTGGTGATGAGCTGCCCTCTCGAACTGCTGCAGCCCCCATATGCTGTAGGTAGAGCCACAATGCCGTTATGGACAGTATAGCAGGATTTTCACATGGTGATACTGAAGAAATAGTGATACATTTCCAAGTGAGAATGGTAAATGGCTTGGAGGGGAACCTTCATTAGTGGTGTTCCAATGTATCTGCTGCCCTTGTCCTTCAAATTAGAAGCGGATTTGGAAGGAGCTATCTAGGGATTTTTGATGAGTTTATGCAGTGCATATTTTAGATAGTACATGCTGCTAACACTGAATATTGACGGAGTGATTGGATGTTGGTGGATATGGTGCCAGTCAAGCGAGCTGCTTTGCCCTGGATGGTGTCAAGCATCTTCAGTCGGAGCTGCATTCATGAACATGTCAGAAGCATTATTAAACAAAATTTGACGCCAAGTCACAAGGGGCAGATGACCAAAAACTTTCTTAGGAAGTATGTTTTTAGAAGCATCTTAAATGAGGGCAGGAGAATCAAAATTATAAGGAGTGAACACCAGAACGTACAGTAGAAGGAAGGAAAAGGGGAGTGGACACTTTGTCAGTTGAAGGTGTGCAGGCGCATGGCTGGCAGAGGTTACAAATGTGAAGTGGGGGGTTGCGGCGGAGGAGGGGGGGGGGGAGCGGTGGTAGGGTGGTGTGAGACTTTGAAAGGATTTGAAGAGATCCTGAATTTATTTGGCTCTGATTCTGTAACTTTGAAGATGATGAGTAAATCTTGTGCATTCACATTATCAAGACAAGTTGATCCTATGCATATTTTAGACAAGTCGGGACAGCTATTTTATTGCCACCACTGCCATTTTCATCTGGATTGATGAATAACTGTGGGAATATTTGCAAGAAAGCTATAGCATTAGCTGACAGGTTGAGTAAAATTAATTAGTGATTACTCACCTGCAGCCAGCGAGCTGATGAATGTCAGTGACGCCTTTCTGCCTGTAATTCACTGTTAACTTGTTTCGTTCCCAAATTGTTTTGCATTAATAAGAGAAGAATTGCGCCTGACAAGTATCATTGGTGGCTGTTGAGTGCCGTACAATTTTGGAACTAGTGCTGGTTTTTATGCCAAACAAAAATTACAACCTGAAGTCCTAATTGATGCTTTACGAATCTAATCATGCAGCAGTTTCTCTGGGTTCATAATAACATTTGTTTTCTCCACATGGAGAGTCATAAGAAATTATTTTGGTGGGTTTAGAGTCCAGATAAGGAAATCACCAAATGGTAATTGTAGGTACAATAAATAATTTTCTAAACTTGACCTAGTGGTATTATCGCTGGACTGTTAATGCAGAGACCCAGATAATGTTCTGGAGACCTGGGTTCGAATCCCACCGCAGCAGATGGTGGAATTTGAATTCAATAAATATCTGGAATTAAGGATCTAACGATGACTATGAATCCATTGACGATTGTCAGAAAAACCCATCTGGTTCACTAATGCCCTTTAGGGAAGGAAACTGCCATCCTTACCTGGTCTGGCCTGCATGTGAATCCAGACCCACAGCAATGTGGTCGACTCCCAACTGCCCTCTGGGCAATTAGCGATGGGCAATAAATGCTGCCTAGCCAGCGACACCATCATCCCGTGAATGAATAAAAAGAACAAAAATAATCTTGAGCTTAAATGGGCTGAAATATAAAGGAGTGCAGATTTTGTTGCAGCTTCACAGAGCTCAGTTTAGATCCCATTCAGAATACAGCAGCCACTTGTGGTAGTGCATCTCTGGATGACTGACTGTATTGATCTTGGACAGGCGACATTGCTGATTCACCTGACTTATGCCAGAGTTACAAGAGTGCTTAGGTTACACAGTCTAGCTTTGTATTTCCATGTGTAAAGAAGATGAAAGGGTGAATTAATCAAGGTTGTCGATGTACAATTTTGTGAAATCGAAATCTTATCACATCAGATTCTGTACTGAAATCAAGCAGGATGATGGCACAGTAATTCTGGAATTATTCAGCTGTTTGTGCCACACTTTGTTTTTCTATTATGTAGTAAGTCTAGTCGTTGAAGTGGGCAACTGAAATGTAAAATTGGTGATACATGGAAAAAACGTGATAAATACTTGAAAAGGAAAAATTCCACAGTTATGGGCAATGCACAAAGGATTCAATGAATTGAACGGCTCTTTCAGAGAGCCAGTATCGGGCAAATCACTTCCTTCTGTGCTATGTGATTCTGTTTTCACTGTTCATAAGTGTTGATGGATTTGTCCGTTTGCCTATGTGACAAGGGGCACTGCATTTTAAAAAGTAGTTATTTTGCCAAATACTTTGAGATATTTTGACAGTGCAACAAATTAACAAGGAATTCTTTTCCTCTTCTAGTGTTATTAACAATGCTGATAATTTATATGGTCTGGGAGAATAGTGCAAGGGAGGATGATTACAATCAAAGGACTAGGAAATATGAGTTGGATGAGATACATGCTTGGTAGAAACATTTTAATTTGGATGAATGTGAGTTAATTCAAGTGTTGAAGGAAGCATGCCCTGAATAAGTGTCTCTTAGAAATAATGGAAAACAGAAAGAATTAGGGTCTCATTATGAATCATTCACTTGAGTATCTAGTTGTTACATGGCTGTTTTGAACCAGCAGGAGTCTTGTTATCAGATTCAGCCTGGTAACTTTGATAGTATTTAAATCACTTGGAATAACAAATTTAAAACATTTTTGCGATTTTAAATATCCCAACGTCAAAGATACAGTGATGGCTTGAAAGACTTCACAGGAGAGTAGTAAGGGTTTTACCAGGATATGGCAGATTAAGGCATAACAGCAGACTTAGAACAGAGCATGTTTTCACTTATAAAACGACTGTCAGTGATTATTAGCCAGGGCTGGTAAAGAGGCATTTCCACTCCTTAACCTGGGTCAACAAACAGTTTAAAATATCATTTGAAGCAAAATTTTGGAGAGGGACTGGGCTGTGTGGGAAGAAAGGTGGTGAAGGATGTCTAAGTGAGGGATGCCAGATGTTCGACATCTGCAACAAAGCTATTTAGGAATGAAATGATAAAAGTAAAGCATTTTATAATCACAACTCCAATTCTACAACAGGTCATTAATTGCGGCTTGTAACTCTCATTCATAGGAACCACACAGATTATAGTACTATCTTTCATTTATGGAAATCACACAGGTTATAGTATTATCTTTCATTCATAGGAACCATGCAGATTACAGTTGGATAAAATATGTCTTTAACAGCTTGCCTTTAAACTTTCCCGATGAGATGTAAACTGATGTTACTTTTTAACAATGAATCTCAAATTATCACTCAATAAATAACAGTCAGTGAATCATACAAGTTAATCCTTCAGGATGCCTTTGTTAAACAATTAAATAGCCAAACTGATAAGAGAAAATAATGCAAAATTATGTTTAAGAAATATCTGCGATCTCAAATGTGCAATACAAAAATATTGGTATACAAGATTATCATTCTTACCTGAAAGTTTCTATAACACTTTCAATCTTCAGTGGCATGATGCCTCCTACTCTACCCAGCTGGACACAGGTATCTATACCTGCCAGGACTTACCTGGTGGGCTACAAACATGGTGCAAAGGTTGAATCCAAGTGATCCAAAGCCTGTGACCACTTGCTACCTATACAATGGGTATATAATATTTTTGAATCAATTGGCTTCATCTTTATGCCAGAAATGTTATTAGTTAGTGTAGTATTTTTAAATGATGAATGAAATTGCTTGTTTCAGTGTAAAGTTATCTGGATTTAATGTTTTCAGGAATTGAGTACCAATTTAAATGTTTTAAAAAAGCTCATCCGTGTCATTGCTTGCCACAGAGAGCTGTGGGGGCAGAGTCCTTGTGTATATTTAAGACTGAGATAGATAGATTCTTGATCAGCTGCGGAATTTGGGGTTATGGGGAACGGACAGGAAAATGGACAGTAGGAATGTCAGATCAACCATGATCCTATTGAATGGTGGGGCAGGATGGAGGGGCTGAATGGCCTACTCTTGTTCCTTTTTTTATGATCTTTGGTCTTAATTCATTTCATCACTGTTATAGCATAAAAATACATTTTGAATGTTCAGAAGATCTCAATATTGAAGTTGAATACTGAATATGGATGAATATGCAAAAGAAACTTGACCAATAAGGAAATGCAGCATATACTGTATGCAAGCACCAATGGTATGGCCTGCAGATCTCAGATTTGTGCCAGTCAAACAAAAATCTCCAGACCTGCCATACCATTTTTAACCCCTAAACTCCAGATCTAAGTTTATAGAGTGTAGGATCCAACATGTAGATCTGTGGGAGGGCACAGCAGCAATGACAGGGAAATAAATTGAAACAAAACTGTTGGGAAGAATTATTGTTCCTCCTGGAGATTGATAAGGAATGTGATCCAGCAAAGTTAGAGATTTTTTTTTTGTGTTTGTGACTTATAATGCAGTACCATTGGAATCTTACAACAATTTAAACACAAACTTTGAGTTTGGTGGGGGAAGGCACTCTTTATTGTTTCTCCAAACCAAAAGTAAACTTGGAGGCAGAACCTGTTGACCTTTCCCATTCTCTCTCAATGTGTTCCTTTCATACATGGCATATCATGCACAGTATTGCTAAATGTATTTAAGGAAGAATATAAATGAGACAGAAGGAGTTCAGAGAAGGTTTGCCAGAATTAATACTTGGGTTGTGTTTTGAGGAACTGGGAGGCAAGCTTGATTGTATCCAATGGCATTTAAAAGATTTAAGATTGAAGCATATAAGATCCTGAGGGGTCTTGGCTGTGTAGATGTGAAGAGGATGTTTCCTCTTATGGAAAAAAAATCTAGAACTAGTGTTCACTGTTTAAAAGTTGTGAGGTGTTCATTTAAAACAGAAGAAGCATTTTTTTTTCTATCTCAGGGTTGTAAATCTTTGGAACTGTCTTCCTGAAAAGGTGTTTGATATTTTTAAGGCAAAGGAAGATAGACCCTTGATAAACAGTGGGGTGAAAGATTATCAGGGGCTGGCAGGAATGTGGATTTAAGATTACAATCAGATCAGCCGCAATCTTACTGAGGGGCAGAGCAGGCCCAAGGGCATGAATGGCCTATTTTTGCTCCTACTTCATATGTTATACACTGAGAATTCCCCAGATTAATGCATACAGTGGATGTAGGGTTTTAAATGTAGCCATCCAATAATGCACCAGTTACTCTTTCAATCTGCAAGTTTTGTAACTGAATATTGGCCAAGCAGCAAAATGCTGGCACTGAATCTCATAAGCAGGTAGTTTGAAACCAATTTCTCTTGATTATCCTTTTCTGTTAATTATGGTTAGACTTGCTAGAAAATATGACAATTCACTATTGATAGATGCAGCATTTAGTGTAAAAAAGTGAAACGGCATTGCCTCAGCAGAGGTGAGAAAAGTAAGATTAAGTTCCAGCCACACATTTTGTAACAAACTACAAAAAGCATATAAAATTCATTTACAGATTGAATCCCAGAAGTTAAACCATTTCCAAAGGCGGAATTAACATGTGAACTGATCTCAGTTTTTGAGTTTTTAATGGGCACATCTGATATTTATTTGGTCGTGTTCCTTTCATTCTGAGTTTGATCCATTCTGGGGTGAAAATCACACCTTTGCTTCTTTTAGTAAGAATGGATAGCCATAAGAACAGGAGTGAGCAATTCAGCACCTTGTGCATGTTCTGCCGTTGAACTAGATTCTGACTGGTTTGCATTCCTTACTTCAATCCATTCACCATGACTCCACAACCTGTCAGCCGTGTAATGCCAGCCCTGGTTTTGTTAGTAATACTAAGACTGAGTCAGAAATTTGTGATTCAAGCCCCATTTGAGAAACCTGAATACAGAATTCCAGGTGGGCACTTGCATTTACTCTCGTTTCTCCTGCCATTGCACAGAACTCCAAGCTTTGAAACTGGAAGTCAATACGTCTGCATATCAAACAGCAAATGCACAGCATGTGCAAACCCGCTGGGTGGTAGGGAGAACACTCTTATGACAGTGAAATACCAAGACAATGATGAACTGTCAAGGCTATCAGATGAGATGTTAAATCAAGGGCTGATCTGCTTTCACAGTTGGACTCAAAAATATCTAAGTGCATAATATTCTCATTTTGGAGATGGAAGTCCTGGACATGGGATGACAACTCAAAAAACCTGCACCTGCAGAAATTTAATAGAAAGCTTTGAAGTCAGAATTCATAACACAGATTTGTTGTTGGAATTGTTGATGAGTCTTTGCTAGATCCACAGCAATTCAAAGAAGATTTGACTTTAGAAAAAGCAATTCACATTGTGCAAGAAGCAGAAACCAAGAAGAGTCATAGAATTCCTGAGAGAAGAAGGACAATCGTATCACAGGACAGAAATAGAATCCACCCACTTTCTAAGATATGAGTACTTTGAACACACTCTTGACAAGCTGTCACAAAAGAGTGGGCAAGAGGGTAATCAGTGTCAGCACAGTGACACCAAAAAGCCTCCCAAATCATAGGCAGTGCCCAGCTTTAACAAGGGATTGCTGCATCTATAAACGTGTAGCCGATGTCCAAAAGATGTACATGAGTAGGATGCTGTTTCAGAACAGCAAAAAGCCAAACAGTTAGTCATATACAGATGTTAATGCGATAGAACCATCAGCTTTAGAAAAGATTCCCCAGGTGTTCCTTGAGTATACCACTACTTGTCAGTATATGGGCTGGGTGCCGGTGTATATGTTAGCTCATATAACATGTACCAAAAACTTTCTTGTTGACATAAATATCTTGAAGTTTATTAACTATTTAAATGGCTAGAATATCACAGACTTACATATAATCTTACTGATGTTACTGTATACATTACGTGTAACTGATGGACTGAACACACTACACTGATCTCCATTGTACTGAGAGCCTGACTGAAGGTGAGATGGGTATCTTTGTTACTGGAATGTCACATGTCATAATGTCATGCAGTTGCCTTAAAGGTATACTGCCTGTGTGGTCTGGAATCTATGCAACACAACAGATCCATGACTTACCTTCTGTTTTAAAGAAAGACCATTTTAGTTCGTGAATGTCTCAGGGATCACAATCAGAAGGGCTGGAATTAAAAATTGGTAGACTACATTTTACCACTATCATGACACAGCATAAAAACAAAAACACTAATAAATCATGCAGCAGCTATAGAAGAGAGAAACAGAGTTAACATCTCTGGTTGATGACCTTCCATTGGAATTAGAATTACTGTCGTTAGTATGCGTCACATGCAATATATGCCCAGCAAATTAAACTCTGCATCAGAAGCACCTCATCAGGGAATCTGTCATCTTTTCCAGTGTTCAGGACTAAGAAGCATAGACAGATTGTCACGTGATTCTTAAATATGACTCATTCAGTCAACTTGAAACTTGTCTTTGAAACTTGGAAATGAACAGTGATTGACAATCTTTAAAAGACATTGCTGAGAAGCTGTCCTGTAACATTTCACAGAACTGATAATGCAACAGGACTGTATTCCACCACAGATCTACCAGTGCTATGTTGTGACTTGCATTATTTATGAGTCCCTAGTTAACAAGAAATTACCCTAAGTGTTTGATTTTTCTGGAACAGTGTCCAAGGATAGTTTTAGAGCTATAGTCCACAAACGTGTACACATTTTCATGTATGAAATTAATTTTACCCATTATGCTTTAGCAATGGACAGGTCTACTTGCTGCTCTCCCAGTTGCTGCTGGCTGTCTTTTTCTTACTGACTGTTCTGGTCACTGCTAACCTCTTCACCAAAAGCTCTTTTCAATTAATAGACTTTAACACTTCTGACATCCTGTGACCATGTTGCTGATTGCCACTGTATTCTTTAGGCTTTCTACCATTCTGTGCCCCTTGTTTCTGAACATCTCTTTGCAAAATACCACTTGGATCATTCTGGCTGTAATGGTGGGTGAAAGCGCTTTGGGTACTTAAATGCAAATTATCAGTCTGTAAGTTATCTACTAAGTTACACATTATAAATACAGTCAAACCACTGCATCTCTTCTATGCCACAATCAGAGACCAAAAAGATGAACAAAGGGATCCAGGGAAGCGATACCCTTGTTTGAGCTTTTTTGTTGAATGTCTTTTATATTTCAAAATGTAAACATTGTACAGCAGTTAAGTAGCATCCCAAATTGATATTGCATGAAGTTTCTGGGAAAATAGACCAAACGAAGAAAAACGTGAGAGATAGTAGGAACTGCAGATGCTGGAGAATCTGAGATAACAAGGTGTAGAGCTGGATGAACACAGCAGGCCTAGCAGCATCAGAGGAGCAGGAACGCTGACGTTTTGGGTCTGGACCCTTCTTCAGACCCGAAACGTCAGCTTTCCTGCTCCTCTGATGCTGCTTGGCCTGCTGTGTTCATCCAGCTCTGCATCTTGTTATCGAAGAAAAACGTGATATCAGTTTAAGGTTTGTGTTCCCCTCAGTGAGTGTGGGTAATCAAATTCCTTTAGGTCCTGATTTCAAAATAATGTCGTGAATAAAGATACTGAAGTGGATTTATAACTTGCCACACAGATGGCAATTAAGACTGGCCTATCCCTACAGCCGGCAGTTGATCTATAAGACCAGTTTAACATAGTTTGAAATCTTCCACATTCATTTACACCAGTCCAAGGAGCCTTCAGTTTAAAATTAAGGGATCGCCATTCTGCTGCATTATTACTGTTTTGGATGGCAAGCAAACATGGTATGAACACAAGGGTCTAAAATTCCTGTCTTTACTAATTTCAATTCAGCGAGTATTGGTGAGAAGTGACATTCTGCAACGACAATTATTTTTGGGCCAAAGTTGCACCATCTCTGATGTATGCTCAGTAGGAATTGGTCTGCTTGGAAAATATTTGGCAAGACCCATCTCCACTGTATCCACGTTTTATGGGATCTGAGATCAAGGGCAGTATTTTCACCACTGAAGTAATTAGCCTGAGTTGGAAAATTTCCCAAGTTGGCAGACCTCCCTCGGTTTAAAGGGCCAGTTACAGCCAATTTTCACTTTGGGAAGATGAGGGATGGATAGAGACACCACCCCCAAAAACAGATCTTAATCGAGGTCACTGGGAAGAGTGAATGCTGAGGCAAACTGGGTAGAGGCATACCTACCTGTGTTTACCGAGATTTTGTCCAAGTTATTTTGTAAACTGTTGAACTCTCTAGCCTTCATACACCTCAAATCCCCACCCACTCCTCATGGGCTCTCCATGCCAACTTATACCATCTCGTATCATCAATGCCACCTCTGAAGTCACTTATCCAGTATCCACTATGGGCAGACCATAGGAGTCATGTAGAGATGAGAAAAAGCTTCTTACAATCTAACGAGACTCACTCCAATATACTTGATTCTAAATAGGCTCTGATTCATGAAACTCATTTCAAAAATTTTGAATCAATTCGTGTAATTAATCTGTTGCAATACAATGTTCTGTTTAGTGACCACGCAAACAGTTAATCTTTTTATTAGCTCCTTTGAACGGCCAATCAGAATGTGAACTCAATGCTTTGCTGGGATGGCATGATTAATAAACCTTGGGCACTTTGTAATAGGGCTTTGGCAATATTTCCTACTGTTGAAAACTGCGTATTAATTGCAATACCAGAGAAATTGCCTTTTGTTTTAAAGAAAAAGATTGTCTCAAAATATCCACATGGCTGTTCCTAATAAATCTGCAGCGTAGAAGTATCTATGATGTTTCTTTGAACACAACTGTCAATTAATTTGATTGAAACTACTTGCTTACTTTGCCCAGCAAAGGTACATTATACTTTTATAATCAGTAACCTCTTGACTTTATAGGTAGGTAACCAATCTGATAATGTACATGTTTTGGTTTAGAATATTTGAAACACATGAACTCAAGCATCAGTGAAAAAGCATTGCTGTGACACAGATGTAACACCAGTTACTGTGAATAGCAAAGCTAATAGCAACAAATTTGCAAAGAACAAGTACAGTAAGATGCCATTCGTTATGTTTTCTTGCAAATAATTTTTGTAATCTAGATAAAGCAATGCAATATATCATACACTAAGGCATAACAATCTGAATAAAATTAGGTCAAGCATAAAATAAAAATTAAGAGTAACAAAGTGAAACTGGGTTTATAAATTTAAAACAAATAAGTAGAAAGTGCTGGAGAAAGTCCGTAGCTCTGGCAGCATCTGTTGAGAGAAAACAGAGTTAATGTTTCAAGTCGATTTGCCCTTCACCAGTACTGAAAGCAGCTGGGAAAAGGCAATACTTATGCTGATAATAGAGGCTGATGGGTGTAATAGCTCCACACAGGCCACTATCCTGTCACCAAGTTACCCTTTATTTACATAAGGAAAGTGCTTGACATTGGTCCAGCTCCCTCAGAGCCAGCTCTGAGTGTCAGAATGTCTGATACTCCTCTTTTTCTGTCAGCCAGGGCTCCTTGATTGGACCATTTTAACAGCCCAAATTAGGAAACTCATATTCTATGAGGTCCACCTGGCTGACCTTACTACAATCACTACATCCCTCTCCCTCTGAGTCAAGAGGCCAGTCCTTTTCCTTGTAGCACCTCCTGGGATATTTTAGCACCGGGTAGACTTCCTCTGACTCTGTGTTGAATATGGGCAGCGCGTAATGCACAGGAGCTCACCTCTTGCACCTGGAGTGTCTCAGGAGAAACTCAGTCTTCTCCCAGTGGCAAAGGCATCATTGCAGCGAGATTCACCATATCCATCTCAGATTCAGAGGTCGCTTCAACGAGAGGGAGAACCCATGGTTCAGACAGCCTTTCCGACTGTTCCAACCAGGAACAGGGCACATTTTGCTTCCGCATCATTTGCGAGTCTGTGACTTTCATATGGTTGACGTGCTTGTTCAGGACCATCACTCCTACGTGAACTTTATACTGGTCTTGAACTCGCATCAACAAAACCTCTTACCCATGCAGTGCCATTTCCATGCTTCCTACCTCAAAATTTGAGCCCTGCAATAAACTCTCTCTCGCTTGGCAGAGTCTGGAAACTGGCACTGGCATTCTGGATGTCATTTCACTCTCCCCCTGCCCAGGTTCAGGAAGATCAGATTTAACCCAGTGCAGAGTCTTTAACCCTATTAGCAACTCTGCTGAAGCTATCCCTATAGTTGCATGAGAGATGGTCCTATAATCAAATAGGAACTAGAACAGATTGGTATTTTGTGAAGCTGTAGGCTGTTTCTTTAAGCCTGCCTTCAAAAGTTTGGACTGCTCTTTCTGCCAGACCATTGGATAATGGATGGTATGGACCTGACCTTACATGTTAAACACCATTTGACTTTGGGAAATACTCAAATTCTCTGCTGGTTAACGATGGTCCATTAACTATGACCAACAGTTCCAGGAGTGCATATATAGCAAAAGATGAGCGCAGTTTTCTGTCATGGTTCCTATGTTTGACAAATGAACTCTATGCATTTCTAGCCACTTTGAGTGGGCAACTGCAATGACTAAGAACATTGAGCCCATGAAAGGACCTGTATAGTCAACATGTAACCGAGTCCAGGGTTCACGCTGACCATTCCCACAAATTTGGGGCAGTTGCTGGCAGTAATTTTTGTCCCTTTTGGCACTCTGGACACTCCCCCACCAATGCGGCTTTGTCTACATCCAAACCTGGCCACCAGACATAACCTCTTGTCAACGTCTTCATTTTGGAGACACCTGGATGACCCTAGTGGAGTTCAACCAGTATCTGGTGGTGTCCTTTGCTCAGGACAATCACTCTTGTTCCCCATAATAATATTCAATCCTTTCCTGTGATCCGGTCTGTCCAGGTCCAAAAAGGTTTTAATTCTGGTTGTGATGGCCCTTCTGTTTTCCCCCGTGACCACCAGCTGTTTCTGTTTTGCCAGGACCAGATCTCCCTGTGTCTAAAGTCTGATATTGTCAGCTGTGACTGGAAGTGTGTTCAGAAAATGTAAAACCGTTACAGACTCTTCCAGTGGCGATACAGTATCACCGGTGGTGTACCTGCCAGTGGGAGATGGCTCAATGCATCGGCATTTACTATTTGGCCTTCTGGATGGTGGTGTAACCTGTAATTTTACACACTTAATATTAGAGCGCACCACTGAATTCGGCCTGAAGCTATGGGCAGCAATGCCTTGCTCTCTTTAAGTAGATATGGCAGGTGTTTGTGGTCTAGTTATTATTGCAAATTTACATCTGTAAAGGCATTGGTGGAACTTCTTGACTTCAAATGTGACTGCCAAACTTTCCTTCTCTATCTGGGCCTATTTACACTCAGCATTAGCCAAAGTCCTGGATGTATACGCTATTGGTGTTCCTCCCCATTGGTCCACCTATGAGCTAATACTACCCCAATGCTGTAAGGGGTGGGGGGAGGGGTACATTGCATGTCAATACCAGATCTCGCTTGGGATCATCCTGAAAACAACAAAGGCAGGAAATCATAGCGGGTCAGACAGCATCCATGGAGAGAGGACAAGCTATTGTTTTGAGTCTAGATGACTCTTCAGAGCTGTGAAAAAACCATGAGGTTGCTCTCTTGCAGTGGATGCTGTCTGTGCTACTGTGATCTCCAGCATTTGTCGTTTTCAGTACAGTTTCCAGCATCTGCAATAATTTGTTCCTACTCCCTTGGGATTATAATGTGCCAACACGTTTAGAGGATTTTAGCTGTTTCTTCACTCCCTGAAAGCTATGGATTAGCTACGCAATTATTTCCAAGGCTGACCCTTTTTCAGGAGTTGGTACAAAGGTATCAGAGTGAAGGCTAGGTTATGTATGAATTTTCCGTAATAACCCACCAGCTAAAGGAAAGACATAAGCTCTGGTACAGACATGGGAGCTGGACACCTTTGATCACCCTCACTTTATCTTCCAATAGGTGTATCCCAGTCTTGTCTACTCTGTAGCCCCATTGAGGTACCTGGTAGGTCACTTGAGGTGCCTGGAACACACATTTTCCCTTCCTAGGCATACGCCCGCCTGGGTGAAACATCTAAGGACAATGTCCAAGTTTTCAACGTGCTCCTTATTGGTCTTCCCTGTTATTAGCGCATCATCTAGATAAATGGTGACTTGGCTTAGACTTTGCAAAACGTTCTCCATCGTCTGCTGAAAAATTGAACAGGCTGACGATACCTCAAATGGCAGTCTCATATATTGGTACAAACCCTTAGGAGTATTAATTGTAGCTTACTTCTGGGAACCTTATCTAACCACAATTGCAAGTACACATGGCTCATGTCCACCTTTGTGGAAGACAGGCCCCCCTTCCAGCTTTGCATATAAATCCTCTATGCGAGGGATTGTGTGTTTATTCAGCTATGAAAAGCAATCTACTGTTTGTTTAAAATCCCCACAAAGGCAAACTGACCTGTCGGATTTCAAAATCAGTATGACCGTGCTGCCCATTTCCGCAAACCAGACTGGTTTGATGATTCTTTCACTTTCCAGCCTCCTGATTTCTGCCTGTACTTTTGCACATGAGCAAATAGCACTGGGCAGGCCTTGCATAATCATGGAATTGCTTCCTGGTCAACATGCAAGGTGGCCTTAGCTCTTTTAATAGTCCCTAGACCTTCCTGAAATTAGAACTTCTCTCACGCAGCCATTTTCTAAACGAAAAATGTTAAGTCAATCTAGGTGAATGTCATTCAACCAATTTCACCCCATCAAGCTTGGGGCTGAACCTTTTGCTGCAATCACTAGTAACTGAACCAGCTGCTTCTCATAAGAGACTGGAACTGAAGTTGTGCCCTTAATCTCTAACAGTTCTCCAGTACAGGTTCTCAGTCTAGCCAAGGTCTTGTGCAAACTAAAGGGTTGGAATCCAGAGTGAATTTTGAAAAGACTGGTTCTACGATCACAGAAACGGCTGTACTGATATCAATCTCCATCAGAACCAGGTGACCATTTAACCAAACGTTTATTTTGATTGCTTAGTAACACCAAAATCAGAACCAATTTAACTAACCCAAACCTGATGTAGGTGGACCTTCCAGGGTGTGCATTCTCCTGGATACTAGCTTATTAGTTCTCTTGCTCTATTTAAGTCTAGTAGGACTCCTATGCTGTCTCAAGTCTACATACCAGCAGCAAATACAATGGCTTGCCAGCCCGGATCTTGAAGGAAATTTTAACCATGTGATCAAGACTTGGCTTTGTTTTGGGGTTTTGCTGTGGGCTGACCTACAGTCCCTCTGCTCAGGATGTGTCCTAAGTGAGGCTTCGCAATTGCCATCACTCAAGTGGTGTTCCCCAAGCTCAGTCAGACTGGTGAGACTGTCCACTTCCATTGGAACATCCTGCAACTCATATGCTCCACCTGCTCCATTTTCCAATGATAAAGCCAGTTGCAGTGCCCTGTTTGAAGTCCAGTTGAGCTTCAGCTAGTAGGTGTTCTTGTATGGTTACATCATTAAAACCACATACTAACCAGTCTCTCAGCATCTCATTGAGCATTAAACCAAAGTCACATGCCTATGCCACTGGTTTTAACCTTATCAAAAATCCCAATGCAGATTCCCCTAGTTCTCAAATTGCCAAGTAAAAATGATAGCATCTCAGAATTAGAGGAGGCTGGGTCGTGAAATATTCCCTAACTAAATCCATCAACTCTTGAAATGTTTTAGTATCTGGCGTCTCAGGGAATGTTAGGCTCCTAATAACTGAAAAAGCTGTGGATCCACAAGCTATCAGGAGAATAACTCATAGTTTTTCACCTGCCCCAATGTCATTTGCCTGGAAAAAATAGCACATTCTTTCCTCAAACTGGGCCCAGTCTTCAGGGTCAAATGAGTCAAGATTATCAGATAACGGCATGATGCAGAAATGGCTTCCCTAACTCAAAGATGACTATTGCGAGCAAGTTTCTTCAGGAATGTGCTTTACTCTCATTGCCTCAGAAATAACTTCACAGAGGCCAGTATCCCGTCACCAAGTCACCCCTTATTTACACATGGAAAGTCCTTGACACTGGTCCAGCTCCATCAAAGCCAGCTCTCAGAGTGTCAATGTCTAACACTCCTCTTTCTGTCGTCCAGGGCCCTCTGATTAGACCAGATTAACAGCCCAATCAGGGTTCTCATATTCAACCACCTGATTGACCTCGTTACAATCATTACAGTAGGGAAAGGAGTGAGTGGATAGGAGTGAGCAGACAATGAGATTGTTGATAGTAAGCCAGAGAAGAAGAGAAGCTAGATAGGTGATAGTGGAGACGATGAGTAATGGTATTTTTTAATTCAAGAAGGTGTGAGAAAATAATCATGTCCACGTAGGCTGTGTTATTGTGCCTGTACAAAATACCACTGCCTCCTACATAATTGGGTAATATTCATATTCGGGCATACAAAGTTCCTTCAGTTATTGAGTTCCCTCAAAACCCAACCATTTCACTGTTTCCCCTGGTGGGTGTCCAATCTCGAACCTGCCTTAATCTTGAATTCCTCAAACCTCTTTACTGTTTCATATCTTTCATTAAATTCTGTTCGCCACTCACCTCTATTCACACTGACCTCCATTGGCTTCTGGTGTGACATCATGATAATTTAACACTTATGATGTAAAATACAATTTAATATTAGATGGCAGCTCTTCTTGGGTTTCACAGACTTCCTAATCCCAATTTAAAGCAAGTTAAATTGATAAGGATGTAGAGTGGACCCCACACCCACCATCCTACCCTCACTAGCAGCAGTTTTTAAAAAAAATGACAAGTTCCCTTCATTCAAATCAACCTGTTCTGCTGTCTAATAAAAAAAAACTATGAATGCTGAAAATCTGAAACAAACACTGAATGCTGGAGAAACTCAGTAAGTCTGGCAGTATTTGTATAGAGAAATAATATTTCAAGTCCAGCATGACTCTTCAAAGTTTTCAATTTGATTCAAATGAATATATTGAATACATTATGATTTTAAAAATCCAACCCAGTGCAACATTTTGCTTTCCATGGTTTAAAATAAAATTAACTGAGAGAACAGGATGGATAAGATGATGTATACTGCACATTTTGGCTCTAATTGCTTCAGTAATGCTTTGTAATCAGTCAATCTGTCATGTGATAATATTATCAGATTAGTGCTGCACAGTCATTTGGTAATACCCCATGTAAACGTCATGTAATGCTAGATGAAACATTCAAAACGCAGGCTACAAATCCTGCGCAGGCATGTGATTCAGTTTTAATGAAATTGTGTTAGAGTAGCTGGCATTTTAATAGAATCTAATACAGCGAAGGACTTATTGAAAAGCTTCTAGAAGTTCACAGTTGGGATGATTTGCGCAGCTGAAATATTGAAGGACTGTGTAGAAATGCAGTCATATTATTGTCTCAAATTTTGCCAGTACAAGAATGAAAAAGTGAACTTGCATTTGTGTAGCACCTTCCACAACTGCAGCATTTCACAGCCAATTAGATACTTCTTGAGCCAGTGTGCTTGTAGTAATTCCACAGCCATTTTGCGAAATCTCACAGACTGATGAAGTAAATGACCAGGTAGTCTGTTTTAATAGTTCTGGTTGAAGGATAAATGTTGGTCCATAATACTGAGAGACCTACCTTGCTGTTCTTCAAATCACACAATGGGATCCTTTCTGTGAACAGTTACAGAAAGCATTAGTTTATATATGATCCGAATGATGCAACTTCAGCTGTGGAGCACTCTGTCGTTACTGTAGTGAAGTGTCAGTCTAGATTAAGCGTTCAGATCTCTTGAGTAGAACTTAAACCCGCAGCCTCTGACTCGGCAGTGGGAGAACTATCACCGAACCAAGACTGACATTTAAATGTCAGTAGAAATTCTGTCACAGCGGGAATAAGTGCTGGGATCTTTAGAACCAATTCTGTTCTGTCAGTGATAGCAGGAACTGCAGATGCTGGGGAATCTGAGACAACAAGGTGCAGAGCTGGACAAACACAGCAGGCCAAGCAGCATCAGAGGAGCAGGAA
>NC_063333.1:126600158-126617303 GCF_021869965.1 Rhincodon typus
GCTCCACACTCCCCTCCAGCTCCACCACACCCGGCACTTTTCCCTGCAACCGCAGGAAGTGCTACACCTGCCCCCATACGTCCTCCCTCACCCCCATCCCAGGCCCCAAGAAGACTTTCCACATCAAGCAGATGTTCACCTGCACATCTGCTAATGTGGTATACTGCATCCGCTGTACCCATTGTGGCCTCCTCTACATCGGGGAAACCATTGGGGACTGCTTTGCAGAACACCTACGCTCGGTTCGCACTAAACAACTGCACCTCCCAGTCGCGAACCATTTCAACTCCCCCTCCCATTCCTCAGATGACATGTCCATCCTGGGCCTCCTGCAGTGCCACAACGATGCTACCCGAAGGTTGCAGGAACAGCAACTCATATTCTGCTTGGGAACCATGCAGCCCAATGGTATCAATGTGGATTTCACAAGCTTCAAAATCTCCCCTCCCCCAACGCATCCCAAAACCAGCCCAGCTCGTCCCCGCCTCCCTAACCTGTCCTTCCTCCCACCTATCCCCTCCTCCCACCTCAAGCCGCACCCCCATTTCCTACCTACTAACCTCATCCCGCCCCCTTGACCTGTCTGTCCTCCCTGGACTGACCTATCTCCTCCCTAACTCCCCACCGAAACGCACCTTTACTGGCTCCATCCCCGCCTCTTTGACCGGTCTGTCTCCTCTCCACCTATCTTCTCCTCTATCCATCTTCTATCCACTTCCCCCTCTCTCCCTATTTATTTCAGAACCCCCTTCCCCTCCCCCATTTCTGAAGAAGGGTCTAGGCCCGAAACGTCAGCTTTCCTGCTCCTCTGATGCTGCTTGGCCTGCTGTGTTCATCCAGCTCTACACCTTGTTGTCTCTGGAACTGGCTGCCTGTTGGGTACGTAGGGTGAGTGGATGTTCTGTAAGAATTGTAGAAACAGCAAATGCCCATAACACAATGCTATTTGATTACTCTTAACCAACGTGCTATACTTAAGATAGTCCACTTTACTTGAGGTCAGAAATTTTCGCAGCCAGGTTCTCCAGTGATGGGATTAACAAAATTTGTTCCACCTTATGTATCCCAAAATGAGCACTGTACAAGAACATTTGAAAGATACAAAAAGGTTTTTGGGTGCACCAATGCCTATCCCCTTTGCTGATGGGATACCTGCTAGTGACACCTGGAATTGTAGGTTTTCCAAAGCTCCTTAGATGTGAGAGCATGGTTAATTGTTTGTGCAGCCAAAGTGAAATCCTGTCTTAAAAATCTAATTATCCCTGTTCCAGGAAACTAGCTAGTGTTCTGGCGAGACTGAGGGCAATGGGCTTGAAATCCCATCCTCATCCTTATACAGAGAAAATCAGAGAAGGGGAACTAAAAGCCCTTGGTCTTTAAGAATGATGATATCACAAGTCACATGAGTTGAAGCATGACTGACGTACTTTGATAACCTTCTCAATAGCAGCAGTGTTGTCAGCTGTTAACATTTAAAGGCCAGTGCACACATGAAAGAAGCTGAAAATATTAGCCAGCTCATTGTCAGATTAAATTCATGGACGGCTTCAACTTAACTTGTTTGAAAAGTTTTCCATCTCATGGTAGGTTTTCATTTTCTGTACAGCTCAAACTTGGAATCTTTCATAGTGTTTGATGGTATTCTTTGTAATCCAAAGATTTTATCAGAATGTTATGACTTTGATGCTTACTCTCAGCAGATGGTAAGACTTTGTAAACATTCAGCAGAGCATAAAGTTCGGAGTTAAAACAAACAGATTTGAAATTATTAAGCAGAAAGAGATTGAATCAATAGTGGCTGGTCATACATCTATGGGAGTATTCTCAATTATCTTTTTTGCTGCAGTCGTGAAGGTCCTTATTAGAGAAGAACGGCTGACACAGTTGAGTAAGACATTAGCATCTTCCAACATGTATAGCTGTAAGTTTTACAAAAGTGACCTCTTATTTCAGCTGATCTTGTTGACAACTTTTCACATCTTTGTGCTGAAGAGATTTATTACAATTGGAAGGCAATGAATTTCAATGAAATGGGGCATCTTTATATGATTACCATTGACTTTCTCTGATCTTCATTTTGTCTTGGGAATGTGTGATCAATGCCTGATTGGAACAGCAATAGCACAGTACTAGAAATTCCACTATCATCCGTTGGGAATGAATAGGACTTCTGTCACAGTCAAAACGACAAGAGTTGTGTAAAATCTGAAAGGGGACACCCATTCAGTTTTTCTGTTGCCCACTTTGCTTAGCACTTTTCCTGTCGGGAATTCAGCACATTGAGGATCATATTTTGCTGCTTTAATCCTGTAAAATCCCATGGTTGCTGCTATGTGTGATGTCTACCCTGAGAAAACTCTTTTCATTGAAACATAGAAAATAGGTGCAGGAATAGACCATTTGAGCCTGCACCACCATTCAGTATGATCATGGCAGATCATGCAATTTCAGTATCCCACTCCCGCTTTCTCACCATACCCCTTGATCTCTTTAGTTGCAAGGGCCATGTCCAGCTCCCTCATGAATATATCTAATGAACTGACCCCAACAACTTCCTGTGGTAGAGAATTCCCCAGGTTCACAACTCTCTGAGTGAAGAAATCCTTCCTCATCTCAGTCCTGAATGGCTTACCCCTTATTCTTAGACTGTGACCCCTAGTTCTGGACTTCCCCAACATTGGGAACATTCTTTCTGCATCTAGCCTATCGTCAGGATTTTATATGTTTCTATGAGATCCCCCTTCATTCTTATAAATTCCAGTGAGTTCAAGTCTCGTCAATCCAGTCAATTCTTCATATATCAACCCTGCCATCCCAGGAATCAGTCTGGTGAACCTTCGCTGGACTCCCTCAATACTAAGAATGTCCTTCCTCAGACTAGGAGACCAAAACTGTACACAATATTCAAGATGTAGCCTCACCAAGTCCCTGTATAACTGCAGCAAAACATCTCTATTCCAATACTCAAATCATCTCCCTATGAAGGACAGCATGCTATTAGCTTTCCTTACTGCCTGCTGCATCTGCATGCCAGCCTTCAGCAACTGTTCCACCATGATACCCATGTCTCGTTCCACCTCAACTTTTCCTAAGCTGCCACCATTCAGATAATCTGCCTTCCTGTTTTTGCCACCAAAGTAAATAACCTCACATTTATCCACATTATGTTGCATTTACCAAGTATTTGCCCACTCAGCCAGTTTTTCCAAGTCACCCTGCAGCCTCTTAGCATCCTCCCCATAGCACACACTGCCATCCAGCTTAGTGTCATCTGCAGATTTGGAGAAATTGCATTCAATTCCTTTGTCCAAATCATTAACGTATATTGTGAACAGCTGGGGTCCCAGCACTGAACCCTGCAGTACTCCACTTGTCACTGCCTGCCACTCTGAAAAGGACCCATTTATTCCAACTCTCCGCTTCCTGTCTGCCAACCAGTTCGCTATCGACATCAATACATTACCTCTGATACCATGTGCTTTAATTTTGCTTACTAATTTCTAGTATGGAATCTTGTCAAAAGCCTTTTGAAAGTCCAGTTTCACAACACCCACTGATACACCCTTGTCCTCTCAACTTGTCGCATCCTGAAAAAAATTCCAGAAGATTTGTCAAGTCTGATTTCCCTTTGGTGAAAAGCTAGTTTCAAAACTAATAGACTACTAACTTGGTATAAAAGTTGTATTTTATAATAAAGCATTTCGAACTCGAGGCAGCCATTAAGCTGCTCACCAAACTGGCATATTCGTCATGTGTGCAAATCTCTGTGCTTGTGTCGCTCTAGGATAGGTACCTCATTTATCTCTCTTCTCTGGATTCACTGTCTTATGTATTACCAATGATTGAGGGTGGAAAATTTAGTAGTTTATGCACTGGCCAAAGTACTGTTATTATTAAATTCCAGTTTGTCAGGTCAGCTGTGGCTTTTGGGGTGACTGTGAGCTAGCTTGGAAGCTCGTATCACCGGGACTCCGCTCTATGACAAGTCATTCTTGACATTGCCTGTACAGTTCTCCATTGGTCTTCCTCATCTTGGTATTCCATATTCCTCTGTGTGCAGACTCGTGAAAGGTGTTAGTGATTTTCATTCTCGAAATGTGCCTAAACTATCGCAGTCACCTCACTTGAATTTTCTGTATAGGTATTGTATATCCAAGTTTTTTGTTGTATTATGGTGCTTGATATAATGTAAGAGACAATGTTAGTTATCTCAGTTATCTTTTTCTCTTTATGCTTTATATTTGCTCAGAAAGATATTTTAGCTTGTGTTTCAAATGCAATTGCAAGCTAAACACCCATTCAAAGACGCTCGGCAACTATTCTAATTGCAACTTTGCCTTTCAATGGAACAGTTTTTTTTTGAAAACTTGTATCAAAAAATTTGCATCGTATAAAAGGTAAATGCCTTTATGGATGAAGCTTGTTTTTTTGAAATTGGCTGTGGAAATGGAATAGGAATTCTCCAGAGTGCTTCTTTCCGCCTATTGATTTTGTTTTGCCTTATTAACCTTGTAATTTTTCTGTTTATTTGTCTGTCTCAGAAAATTGCGAGGTTATGAGTCAGGGAGTAGCGCTTAAGGGAGTTTTTAGTGTTGTGAGAAGGGCTGTGCTGAGGGAGGGAGTTTGGATGGAGATACCAGGCTCACGTACTGCTGTGTTGTGGTGTCGTTTGATGTAGAAGTACCTGTGAAGTCAGGAAGATGGTCATGACTGTCAGCAGTCCTGAATGAGGTCAAGGGGAATGGCCTTCTGTCAAAGGGTCCTGGTGCAGTAAGTCAAGGACAGCCTTCAATACTAGTCCAGGGCTTGAACATGGTCAGTCATGTCTGCACCGCCCCATGCAACGTGACCTCCAGGTCCCTGCCCACAAAGGAGTACAACAATTTTCCATTGTCTGCTACGTCCATGGCAAATATCATGAACTGTGCAAGGCTGCTCTGACTTGAAGTGTTAGTCTGGGTGCATAACTACCTTTTAAAGGTGGCACTGGAACCAGAGACATCCCAGATATGGCGAGTTGTCCTGGGTATGATGAGTGGGAGGATCAGATGGAATTCCGCCATAGCGGCAGGGTAGATAACTAACGATATGAGATTAGGAACCCAGTAGGCCCAAGGCAGTAATCTCTTCATGAACCTTGACCTAAAAAGCCAAAAGCCAAAACAAACCTAAGACGCAGCCCAATGTTTCATCTTGTGGGACAATCTATATTTAAGGGTCACTGTGGAAATAAAAGATCATCTATTTAAGACGGTGATTTAAGAGCTTTTGCACGGAGTGTTATGTATCTGTTGATCTCCTTTTGTGACAATGTGGAGTTGAAGTTGGAATCCGATCAGCCATAATCTTCCTAATGACCGAATGGTCTCAAGGGGTGACATGGTCTATTCCTGCTGCTGATGCATACATTTGTGTTCAGTTCTGATGACGAGCCACTGGACTCAAAATGTTAACTCTCCTTTCTTCCAACAGATTTTCCCAGACCTGCTGAGTTTCACCAGCAATTTCTGTTATTTTTTTCAGATCTCCAGTGTCCACAGTTCTTTGTTTTATGTTCGTTTTCTAAGTTCACCTTTTGGTATTCTGAATTTTGGCCAAATCTACTTGAGGTGCTGAGCCCTCACGAAGTTTAAAATTCTCTCCCTAAGTTCCCTCACCCAAAAATTAACATATTTATTCAGTCATGAGAATTCCCTCAAAACTTACCTCTGATTGGACCTTGAATAGACCATCCACACACACACACTTTCCTATTCTTGATTGTGTTTGATTCCCAGTCAGTTTCTACTGCTGCGAAGTAACTGCCTGAGGTAGGAAAATAAACAATAGATACCCAGGACAAATAATAACTAATAATAATAATAACATTATGTTGGTGAGGCCTCTTGCGGGGTACTGTGTCCAGTTCTGGTCTCCGTTATAGGAATGATATTATTAAGCTGGAGAGGGTTCAGAAGAGATTTACCAGGATGTTGCCGGGAATGGAGGGTTTTAGTTATAGGGAGAGACTGGATAGGCTGGGACCTTTTACACTAGAACATAGGGGTTAAGATGTGACCTTACAGAGCTTTATAAAATCATAAGGGGTATAGATAAGGGGAGTGGCAGGTGTCTTTTCCCTAGAGTGGAGGATTTCAAGACTGGGGGAGTATTTTTAAGGCAAGAGGAGAAAGATTTAAAAAAGACCTAGGGACAATTTTTTTTTAACACAGAGAATGGTTCGTGTGTGGAATGAACTTCCAAAGGAAGTGCTGGATGCGGGTACAGTTACAATGTTTAAAAGACATTTAGATAACTGCATGAATAAGAAATGTTTGAAGGGATATGGGCCAAGTGCAGGCAGGTGGGACTAGTTTAGTTTGGGATTATGGTCAGCATGGATTGGTTGGACCAAAAGGTTTGTTTCCATGCTATGTGACTCTTAGACTTTAAGAGAAAAGTGCTTTGGAAATAGTATTTTGTTATATGATAAGTTATGGAATTGCAAACTGTTGATTTTTTTGTACTCACCTTGTGACACAACCATCCGGGATTTGCAATAGATTTTCTCTTACTGAAGACGAAGACAAGCAAAAGCATACTGATGGTAGGACAGTGATCCACAATGATGACCTATCACACCAGGAACAATGTATTATGACGCACAAGGCATTGCCATTTCACAGGCCAACTTGAATAGGCCAGAGAGTCGTTTCCTCTCTGTCATTTTCATAAGTTCACATCATTGTAAAAGACAATTGTTGCTAGAACAGCCATGTTTCCATAGCAACTGTTTGCTTCCACTCAATAAGCAAAGGAAACGCAGAAAAATTACTGAATGTACAATCACATATTATACTTGGGTAAAGTCACTACACTGAGGTAGAAGACTATAATCTCATTGCAGTGATGTTCATATACTCCCAGACTCTTTAAAATGCTTTTCTGGTTTAACTTTAGCTCCTCGTTTTCCAATGACTGAAATATAAAGTTCCCACCTCTGTTTTGAAGTCCTCCATGGTGTTGTCCCACACTCTCTTGCTGCAACCTCCTCCAGCCCGTCCTGAAGTCTGATTTCTTTCCATTTTGGTCTTTTACACACCCCACCAATCTCGGCCTAATTTAGTGTCTATGCCTTCAGCTAGGCTATTCCACAGCTTTGGATTTCCATTCCTAAGCCTCTCCACCTTCCTGTCACCCTTTAAATTCACTAAAGTCACCTCCCTGACCAAGTTTCTGCCTATCGTCACTCTCTGCTTTGATGTGGAGGTGCCAGTGTTGGATTGGAGTGGACAAAGTCGGAAATCACACGACACCAGGTTGTAGTCCAACAGGTCTATTTGAAAACACAAGCTTTCGGAGGACGGAGGCTCTGAAAGCTTGTGATTTCAAATAAATCTGTGGACTATAACCTGGTGTTGTGTGATTCCTGAAACTCTCTGCTTGGCATGTATTTTTGTTCCATAATGTTTCTGTGCATACAGAGTATTTTTGGACAGTAAAGGGTCTAAATAAATGTAAAGATCACGTTGTTGTCAATAAATGTGCGATCAAACATGTGAGGATCCTTTGGGTGGGCTTGCCTAATTGAACTGCCAAAGTCCTACGACCAATGCTTACAGCATATTTCTCCCAACATGTTGGACCTTGATCCATAAGGGGGGTCAAAGGTTGTTGGGGACAGACGGGAAGG
The DNA here is from genome assembly GCF_021869965.1 of Rhincodon typus. Taxonomy (NCBI): domain Eukaryota; kingdom Metazoa; phylum Chordata; class Chondrichthyes; order Orectolobiformes; family Rhincodontidae; genus Rhincodon; species Rhincodon typus. The sequence goes on from NC_063333.1 coordinate 126,607,831, forward strand.
TGAAGTTGAAGCCACAATCAGATCAGCCATATTCTCATCGAATGGCAGAACAGACTCAAGAAGTCCAATGGCGTACACCAGCTCATACTTCACGAGTTCTTGTATATGAAGAAAAACATAGAATGGTTAAGGCCCAGAACGAGACCATTCAGCCCATTGTGCCTGTGTCAGCTCTCTGCAAGAACAACGGAGCTCACCCTACTCCCATTCCTTTTCCTCTCTAGCCTTGCAATTTCTTTTCCAGAATTCCTCATCACCTTCCCCTGTCCCATCTCCCCAAGACAACCTCAAGGCATATATCTGTCTCTGGAAGGAGATATCTAAATGTGACAAATCCGTAGAGAAAGTTTGGAATTGTTACCATGCAATTTCTGTAGTTGTGTCCATTAATCATGCAAAGATACATTGGATATCACCTCTCCAAAATGGCCTCAAAACTTGTAAGTATGCAATGCCTTCCTATTTGTCAACATTTTTCATTTATTAGTGAGAATAATACCTGTAATAGTTTAGCTTTCATTTTATGCTATAGGCAATCTCAGTTAATAAGCTCAAAGTCTTTCAAATGTGCATGATGAAAGACAAAAGGATCATTTTAATTGGGTGATTTTGATCTTCATTCAAGTTGTAATGACAAATTCTAGGTAATTTTTCAAAGGTATGCGCTCTACCCTTCTACGAAATTGCTAACCATTTCAGAACTGTGCAGTTCTTGTACAAGAATGGTCTCTCAAAACAGTTTCAAAGTCTAATTGCCAGTGAATAGAAATGTGATGCTTTGCTGAATTTGCATGGTATTATTGCTGGTAATGTTGTTTAGGTCAGGTCAAACAATGAATCCAAGCAGATTACTCTCTTTAAACTATGTCATTTTAGCAAATTAGTTGTTTTTGCTGCCTGAATAGGTGCTTATTGATGTCAGTGTGCATTACAGCTTTGGTTTCTATCCTGGATAGACACATGCAACAGCTTGAGAATACAGATGGCACAAAAACAATGAAAATGTAAAATTTTGCCACAATTTAAAGTGGTAAAATTTATGTACAAAGAAGTGATCATCAAACAACATTTGACAATGATAACTTTTATTCCATTCAATAAGACCATAAGATATGGGAACAGAATTAGGCCATTCACCCCATCAACTCTGCTGTGCTACTCAATCATGTTTGTTATGTTTGTCAACCCCATTCTCCCTGTAACTTTTGAGCCCCTTACTAATCAAGAATCTATCTATCTGTCTTACATACACTCAATAATTAGGCCTCCACAGCCCTCTGTGATAATGAGTTCACAGATTAAGCACCCTATGGCTGAAGAAACTCCTCTTCATCCCAGTTTGAAAGGGTTGTACCTTCACCCTAAGGCAGTGCTTTCAGGTCCTAGTCTCTCCTACTAATGAAAACATCTTCTCCGCATCCAATCTATCCAGGCATTTCATTATTCTGTGAGTTTCAATCAGATTCACCCCTCATCCCTCTGAACTCAATCGAGTACAGACCCAGAGTCCTCAAGCCATTCATCCCTGGGATCATTCCTGTAAATCTGAACTGGGCGCCCTCCAACACCAGCACATCTTTTCTTAGAAATGGGGCCAAAACTGCTCACAATATTCCAAATGTGGTCTGATTCAAGCCTTATACAGCCTCAGCAGTACATCTCTGCTCTTGTGTTCTAACCCTCTGAAAATAAGTGTTAATGTTTCATTTGCCTTCCTAACTGCCAACTGAACCTGCATGTTAGCCTGAAGAGAATTCTGAACTAGGACTCCCAAGTCCCTTTGTGCTTCAGATTTCTAAAGGTTTTGCCCATTTAGAAAATAGTCTACACTTGTATTCTTCCTAACATAGTGCATAACCTCATGCTTTCCCAGATGTTATTCCATCTGCCCCTTCTTTCCCCACTCTTCTAGCCTGTCCAAGTCCTTCTGCAGCCTCCCCGCTTCCTCAACATGACCTGTCCCTCCACCTATCTTTGTATCATCTGCAAATGTAGCAACAATGCCCTCAGTTCCTTTGTCCAGATAGTTAATGTATGACATGAATAATTGTGGTCCCAACGCCTGAGCCCTGTGGAACTCCACTAGTCACTGGCTGCTATCCTGAAAAGACCCCCTTGTTCCCCGCCTTCTGCCAATCAGTCAATCCAGTCTCCCAAAAGTGGATATCCAGCCCAAATAACCTTAAAGGGATATATCGCTAGGTTAACTGAGTGGCAATAATTTGGTAGATGGAGTGTAATGTGGGAAAAACTCTGCAAGAAGAATTAAAAGGGATAAATGCTGAAAGATGGCAGACTGCAGCAGTACAAATTGATATGGGTACCTTCATGCAGGAAACAGACACAGTTAGCACAGCAAGTAATTAGGAAAGCAGATGGAATATTGGCAATAATTACAAAGAGTTAAGATGTATAGCTAAGAAGTCCTACTACAAATGTACAGAGCATAGTGAGACCATACCATGAATGTTGTGTATATTTTGATCTCCTGATCTCCTTTATCTAAGGAGGAGTATATTTACATTAGAAGCAATTGAGAAATTTCACTGGGTTGATTCCTGGGTTAAAGGGTTTGCCTTGTAAAGGAATGTCGAGGAGGTTAGATGTATAGTCATTGGTATATAGAAGAATGAGAGGTTGTCTTATGGAAATAGATAAGTTTGTGAGGGGGTTTTCCAAGGTAAATGCTGAGAAGATGTTTCCTATCATGAGAACAAAGAGGCACAGTCTCAGATTAAGAGATCTCCTATTTAACAAGGGATAGGGAGGGATTTGTTCTCTTTGAGAGTCACACATCTTTGTCGTTCTCTGTCCAAAAGAGCCGAATGCTGTATCATTAAATATGTCCAAGGTTGAGATAGATTTTTTGAAATGTGCAGGAGTCGAGGGAGACAGGTGGAAAAGCGGAATTGATGTCAAGATAAGATCAACTGTGAGCTGACTGAATGTCAGAGCAAGCTCAAGACCTGTGTGGCCTTCTGCTATTTCACATGTTCTTATGATAAACCTGTACAAAACATTACTTTTGCCATAATTGAACTACTGTGCGCAGTTTTGGTACAAGCAGTCATCACACACTATACTGAGTGGCCTCCTTTTGTTCCATATGCTTAATTATCTTCTTGGCTTGAAAATAACTTCTCAATGTGAAGAGAAAACTCAAATTTTAGGAGAGAGGAGGTTCACTGAATGGAGCTCCGAAAGGAAGAGATTTTTTTGACTGATGTTTGCAAAAAGCTACACCTTGTTTCCGCACAGGTTTTTACATTCCAGTAGGACAAGGTGCGGTATCTACTGAATAATTTACAGCACATTCTATCATGTAAACTATGAGTTTTTTTTTACACCCAAAATGAAATCTGAGCAACATATTGTAAATGATATTCTTCCTGAATCAGAAATCAGCTATCAGAATGAGGGTAAAGAGACTAACTTCATCCAACTGACACTCACATGCTTGAATTAGGAATGCATTTTACACGTAAGCAAAGGATTCCAATATATTATTGAGTTTAATTTATTTGACATAATCACACAGCAGCTTCTCAAATTTAAATCTAACTGGTTAAGGCTGTATTAAAATGCAGTAATTATCTCGCGCATGGTACTTTAGCCCATCTTCAAGAAATACTGATCGTTTCTTTCCTCAAACCTCTTACTTATTTCCATTGTCTCCCAGTAACTTGAATATGCTTGGAACATTAAAAAAATTGACCTCAGAATTTTGACACTGCTTGCCATACCACACGCTTTATGCTTCTAGACGGTGGTTATACAATCTCATTAATTAGAGCCTTGCCCACTGGCTCCTGGAGTGTAGGGTCAAATGTGCATTTTCACAACCTTACAGCAGCAAAGAGGAAAAAGCTCATTCAGAAAATAATTGCATCAGTTAAAAACATTAAAACATGTAAAATTTTCTGTAATCCACAAACTGCTTCCTCTCAATATCCATTAGAGTGACTCCTTAATTGCTATAAACACAAGTATTAGGTCAGTCTTTGCTTGGCCTTAATTAGCTATGATGGAAAAAGTACATTAAGATTGTCCTTGGAGTCCAATGCAATTGGTTTCAATTGCATAAAGAGCTACATGAGTTGTCCATCATAGAAAATCATCTGCAATTGAAAGTTCACCTTCATGTACTTCCCTTTTCTTCCCTGCAAGAATTCAAAGTTTAGTTGTTAAATTGTCCAGATGTCTTTTTCATGCTTTTTAATCAGTTAGAGGAGACAAAATAAGAAACAGCATTACTGCAAAATGCACAGTTATTTAGAATGGAATGACGAAGCTGACTATTTGTAATCCATTGCAACTGGACCAATTACTGTTCACTTAGAAGTCACAAATTGTCATCAGTTGTCACAAAATGGATCTATTTGACATGCTTTAGAATAGTGCACATGCAATCTTTTTAACTTCAATTTAATACCTGTTGGTATTTATATCAATTTCAAAGGAGCATGTTCTTTGTATTTACATTATCTTTGACTTATAATTGCATTATCTTCTTGCACCCTAAACCACTTCACATCTGATTAATTAACATTACGTTACCCTGAATATTTTTAGGCACCTTTAGCAGCCATTCTGTTCATAACAAGGTAACCAAACCAAGTGAGATGAGTAACCTGTTGGTCAGATTTGGTGTCAACGACTGGGGGAGGAATGGTGAGCCTAACTTTGGAGAAATAGTGCCACTGTATCATTATTATCCAGCTGATATTAGCGATGTTGAATCTAAACCTTTTTCACCCAGAGATAGGGATGATACCTACTTTACTGACACATGAATCTATCTTACACTCATCTGTAGCTGCTGGCAAGAAAATTGAAATTAAGAAAATGTGTGCAGCTTTTTTAGTGTTGCTAGCTAGGTTTACATGTTTGGCATCATGTTTGATACAGTCAACTCCGATGAGACAAACAAACCTTTTAAAACATGACAAAAATAAAAACCCAGGGAATGTCACAAATCAGTGGTTATTTGTGAGTCTACAACATTGCCTTGAAGCTATAAAGGGAGTAAAATCACCACTGCATTCTCATTAGAGAGAGACAACACTGGCAGTTTGACCTGAGGGACACCATAACTCAGGTGAGGGGTGAGGTTGAAAAGGAAGAACCTTCATGGTATCGTGAGCTGGTGTGAGAATTGAGCTATTCGTGTCACTCTGTATCACAAACCAGCTATCTAGCTAAATGAGCTAACCGACTTGAGGCTATAGCTGGAGAATGATTTACTTTGACCTGTGTTCAAATCCCACCTGCTCCAGAGGTGTGTTGTAACATCTCTGAACAGGTTGATTGGAAAATAACTCGTGCTGTTTGCTGCTTTACCCTGTTTTTCTAGGAACAAATAAACCATTCAGTGCTGTGTTTGGATCTGCATGAATGCAGAGATAGGAAGGGCCAACAGTCCAAAAATATGCAATCTATACCAATATTCTCCAAAATGTAAGCTATATGCTTTAACACTGATTAGAAGGTCACAGGGTTATAATGCTTCTGACTGCTTTACAATAATTTAACTATATGAATGCTGTCCAGTTATTGAGCCATTAGCCTCTTGTGACTAAATGAGAATGCTGATGTGTTAATTGCATGTTTGATTATGAAATAAAGCTGAGCAATAAGCCATCATTGGGCATGTTATCTAAATACTCATGTTTAAACAATGAATACATTTATACTGCAACCATTCACTGTGTTAATGTGAAAAACAGAGCCCTTGCTTTTTAAATTGTGCATGTTATCCTTCCTTGCTTACTGCTAACAGTTTACCTACTACAATGGTATGTAGCACAGTTGGAAAGACTGGATTTTAGCCCCATGGCTGTCACAGCACCGTTGCACGGACACAGCAGCTGTTATTATTGTCAGCTTGACCAATTGGATTAGCTGCTTCAAGCCGTCCCAAGAACCAAAGCAAATCAATAATGAGCTGGTCCAACAGGGCAGTGGCAAGCACCAGTGAAACTTTAAATGAAAGCCTGCCTAGACTACAAACTCATGTTGTGCAAATCAGCATTCTTATTACTTTGATAAAGCCAAAATCATTTCAACTATTGCACAGAAACATAAAAGCTGCGCAAACTGTGTGATGCCAGCCAAATTTCTGCCATACTTGCAACCTTTGAAAAGGAAAGGTTACATTATTTTGTACCAAATAGCGTTACATATCTTTTAAGTATAACCACATGTGAAGTACATTCAAAATGGAGCATGTGGCTAAACTGGTGTTACCATTTTTTTTTACCAAAGTCACATTTGTGACATGTCAGTGATTTCTAACAGCCAGCACTCACTGGAGGACGAAGTCCCACCAATAGCCCCTCTCTCAACAGTAGGAGGAACCCAGCATTTCACTGCAAGTACCTTTGGGAAGAAAATACTGGGTCACTGATCTATTTCGGCCTCCTCCAGCATCGGAGATACCTGCCTTCAGCCAGTTTGATTCAGTTCACCATAAAACAAGAAATGGCCAAAGCACTTCATACTGCAAAGGCTATGGACCCTGACAACATTCAGGCAACAGACTAGTCATACCAATAACCAAGCTGTTCGTGTACAATTACAATACTGGCATCTACCCAGCAACAAAACATGTTGCCTAGATATGTCCTGTTCCCAAAAAAGACAATTATCACCCCATCAGTCTACTCTAAGTCATTAGAAAAGTAATGAAGGATGTTATTGACAGTGCTATTAATAGGCACTTACTCAGCATCAACCTGCTCACAGGTGCTCAGTTTGTATTCTTCTAGGCTCACATAGCTCCTGACATCATTACAATCTTGAACCAAACACAGACAAAAGAGCTGAACTCAAGGGGAGGAAAGGGCACCCTTGACATCAAGGCAGCATTTGACCAAGTTGGCATTGAGAAGCCCCAGAAAAATTGGAATCAATGGGAATCGGGTGGAAGGGCAGTAAACTTTACACTGGTTAGCCTTATACCTAGTACAAAGGAAGATGGGACTTAGTAGTTGGAGGTCAATCATCCCAGCCCAAAACATTAGTGCAGGAATTCTTCAAGGCGATGCCCTTGGGAAGGGGAAAGCTGCCATAATCCCAGAGAGCCACAGGCTACTATGTCATTAGAGAGAAGAGGCTAGTGGTGAGTACATGAGGGTCATCATACCTCAGGCAAGAGCCAGACTTAAAAAGCCAGGCCTTCGTGGTTATTTTAACCAGTACAGGAATTGAAGCCATATTGCTGCTGTCACTATGTATTATAAACCTGCTGTCCAGCCAACTGAGATTGCCTGAAATGGGTCTCGGGGGAAAATCTCCATTGGCTGGAATGATAGGTAGCACACAGGAAAGTGGTATGGTTGTTGGAGGTCATTCACTTCAGTCCAAGGACATGCCTGCAGGAGTTCCTCAGGATGGTGTCTCAAACCCAACAATCTCATGACAACTGTGCTAGCTAAGATGAACTGGCCAGTTAGCTGAAAGGATAGAACAGTAGAGATGCATAAGCTAGGACAATAGAGAATATGTGAAGAGGATACATGGATTTGTTCTGATAAGAATAAAAATTCTCAGGAGTTGAATCCACATTTGTAGTTCACTGAAAAGTTTAAAGATAATAGGAAACTTAAAGAAAAAAAGAAATACAATTGTACAAAGGCCAGAAGGTTGAACAACTTTTCAAAGAAAAGAATGCCTAAAATTTAATAACGAGGAGAAGGTTAGAGTATGAGAGAAATCCAATTAGACATATAAATATAGGTATTAAGAGTTTCTACAGATGTTAGAAAAGGAAAAGAGTTGACACAATTAACATTGGTCTTTCAGAAAGTGAGTTTTGGGAATTAATAAGGAGGTTGCAGGTGAATTAAACAAGACCTTGCATCTTTTGGAACTACCAGGGAAGGCAAAAGAGAGAAGGTGGGGAACTGGGAAAAACAACTGAGGGAAATCTTGCCTGTCGACAGTGAACAAAGAAATCATTGCCTTCCAATGGGCAAGAAAGAGATCAAGCCAGGGTTAAATTGTATGTAAATGCACAGAGTATAGTGAACAAAATTGGGGAACTGGAAGTAGAAATTGCTCAAGGGGATATGACATAGCAGCATTGACAGAAATGTGGCTCAAGCCAGAACAGCACTGGATACTTAACAAGAGATAACAAGGTGCAGAGCTGGATGAACACAGCAGGCCAAGCAGCATCAGAAGAGCAGGAAAGCTGACGTTTTGGGTCGGGACCCTTCTTCAGAAATGGGGGAGAGGTAGGGGGCTCTGAAATAAATAGAGAGAGGAGGGGTGGGGCTGGGGAAGGTAGGTGGGGTGGTGATAGTGAGTGCAGGTAGGCAGTGGCGAGGACTGGTCAGTCATGTGGGAGGAGCGGATAGGTGGGAGAGAAGATGGACAGGTCAAGGAGGCAGGGATGAGAGGGAGGAATGGTCTTGGGATGAGGTCGGGGGTGGGGAGATTTTGAAGCTAGTCAAGTCCACATTGAGACCATTGGGTTGTAGGCTCCCAAGGGGGAAGATGAGATGCTGCTCCTCCAGTTTCCAGATGGCATCGTTGTGACAATGGAGGAGGCCCAGGACGGACATGTCATGCGGGGAGTGGGAGGAGGGAGTTGAAGTGGTTCGTGACTGGAAAGTGTTGTCATTTGTTGCAAACTGAGCGCAGATACTCCACAAAGCAGTCTCAGAGCCTCTGCTTGGTCTCAGCGATGTAGAGGAGGCCACATCGGGAGCAATGAATGCAATAGACCACATTAGCGGATGTGTGGGTGAACCCCTGCCTGATGTGGAAGGTTTTTTTGGGGCCAGGGATGGAGGTGAGGGGGGAGGTGTAGGGGCAGGTGTAGCACTTCCTGCAGTTGCAAGGAGAGGTGCTGGGAGTGGTGGGGCTAGTGGGGAATGTGCAGCAGACGAGGGATTCGAGGAGAGAGCGGTCCCTATGGAAGGTAGATAGGGGTGTGGAGGGAAATATATCCTTCGTAGTGCGGTCAGATTGCAGGTGATGGAAGTGACGGAGAATGATGCGTTGAATCTGGAGGTTAATGGGGTAATACGTGAGGACAAGGGGGATTCTGTCTTTGTTTTTGTTGCGGGGAGGGGGTGTGAGGGCTGAGATGTGGAAAATGCAAGAGATGCGGTCAAGGGCGTTTTCAACCACTGAAGTGGGGAAGTTACGGTCCTTGAAAAACGAGAACACTGGGATCTTTGGGAGAGGAAGTCCTCATTTTGGGAGCAGATGCAGCGGAGGCGGAGGAATTGGGAATAGGGGATGGCATTCTTGCAGGAAGGTGGGTGAGAGGAGATGTAGTCTTAGTAGCTGTGGGAGTTGGTGGGCTTGAAATAAATATCAGTTTTGACTTCCTCGTCCGCTGCACAATCCCTACCAGCCCCACCACACCTGGCACTTTTCCCTGCAACCGCAGGAAGTGCTACACCTGCCCCTACACCTCCCCCCTCACCCCCATCCCAGGCCCCAAGAAAACCTTCCACATT
>NC_063333.1:126617803-126674622 GCF_021869965.1 Rhincodon typus
GGGGAGAGACAACATGATAACAAAATGTAACAAACTAATAGAAAGGGAAGAAATGGTTCACAATTTGAAGATGTTGAACTCAGTGTTAGGTCCAGGAGGCTGTAAAGTGCCTCGTCTGAGGATGAGATGCTCTTACTCCAGTTTGTACTGTCATTCACTGGAGCACTGCAGCATGCCAAGGACAGACAAGTGGGTATGTGAGCAGGATGCTGTGTTAAAGTGACCGGCTACAGGAAGGTCAGGGTCATGCTTGCGCACGGACGAGAGGTGTTCCGCAAAGCGGTCACCCAGTCTGTGTTTGGTTTCTCCAATGTAGAGTAGGCCACATTGGGTGCAGCGAATGCAATACACAAGATTGGAGGAGGTACAGGTGAAATGCTGCTTCACCTGGAAAGATTGTTTAGGCCCTTGAATGGTGAGCAGGGAGGAGGTGAACAGGCAGATGTTGCACCTTCTGCAGTTACCTGGGTAGGTACAGTGGGAAGGGGTGAATGGTGTTGGTGGTCATGGAATAGACTGGGGTGTCCCAGAGGGAACTGTCCCTGCGAAATGCAGACGGGCGAGTGAGGGGAAGATGGTGTTTGGTGGTGGCATTCTGTTGGAGTTGCCTGAAATGGCAGAGAATGATCCTTTGAATGCGGAGGCTGGTGGGATGAAAAGTGAAGACAAGGGGGATGTGATCACGCTGTTGTGAGTGATGGGAAGGGGCACAAGCATAGGTTTGATGTGGTTGAGGGCCCTGTCTACCACCGTGGGCAGGAAACCACAGTTATGGAAGAAGCAAGCCATGTCGGCAGTGCTGTTTTAGAAGGTTGCATCATCCAAACAGATGCACGTAGGCGAAGGAACTGGGAAATTGGGATGGAGTCCTTGCAGGATGTGGGTTGTGACAAGCTGTAATCAAGGTAGCTTTGGGAGTCAGTGGTTTTTGTAGTGAATGAAAGTGGACAGTTTATTCCCCGAAATGGAGTCAGAGAGGTCAAGGAAAGGAAGGGAAGTGTTAGAAATGGCCTACATGAAAGTTATAGAAGGGTGAAAATTGGAGCCAACATGAACAAAGTTTGCATGGTCCTGGCGGGAGCATGAAGCGTTACCGAAACAGTCGTCGATGTACCAAAGAAAGAGTTATGGGAGGGGGCCAGTGTGTGACTGAAAAAAGGATTGTTCCACATGCCCTGTAAAGAGGGAGGCGTAACTGGGACCGATGCAGGTGCCCATAGCCACTCCTTTGACTTGGCAGCGGTGAGATGAATTAAAGAAGAAATTGTTCAGTGAGAGAAAAAGTTCAGCCAGGCGGAGAAGAGTGATGATGAATGGGGATTGTTCAGGCCTCTGGTCGAGGAAGAAGCCGAGAGCTCTCAGACCACCCCGATGGGAAATGGAGTGACAGAGGGATTGGACATTTGTGGTGAACAGGAGGCAGTTAGGGCCAGGTAACTGGAAATTGTCAATATGGTGGAGGGCATTAGAGGAATTGCAGATGTAGGTGGGCAGGGTCTGGACAAGTGAAGAGAGGATGGAGTCAAGTTAGGGGGAACTGAGCTTGGTGGGGCAGGGACAAGCTGATTTGGAAAGGAGGTAGAAGGATTGGGAGACTACTAGGTTGGAGGCAGTGGGGGGAAAATCTCCGGGGGTAATGAGGTCAGTGACGGTCCTGTCAACAATGGCTCTCAGTGGAGCAGGAGTAGGCTGGTTCAATGGGCCTACAGGGGCAGTCTGGTTTGTGGATGATGGGAAGGAGGTCCTATTTGTTGCTTTTTATTACAATGTTTGTACAGTTCACTTGTCATTGACTATCTTAGTTACTGTAGCACATAACCTTCTCAACAAACAGGGCTATGCGTGCTCTGTGTATATGCCTTTTAGCTTCTCATTAGCATTGTTATTACTGTGAGTCTAGCATACTCCTTCTGTCTGTTCCCTTCTTGCCTTAGGATGTTAGCCTTCTGAATGTCATTACATTTTACAATTTACATTCTTAGCTAGATTTCCACAGAATTGGTTACGTATCCCATCATGCCTGTAATATTGGCTCACTTTCCCATCACACTTAAACAAAGTCACCATAACGACCCTATTCTAAAGTTATTATTGTATGTTTCAATCGCAATCTTAATCAGTTATCTTAAATAGTTGCACTTCACCGTGAAGAAAACATTGGGGAACTACAGGCTCTAGAATCTCCCTGATAATTCAAAACAGGCACGTGGCTTGAACATATTCCTTTTGTTTGCAGAGAATAGAGTCTATGAATCTACATGGTTATTCACAATGTAAATGAGCCACACTAGAAGCTTGGCTGAATATCTTAAATTGTTTGTTTCATAGCTATTTGTGCACTCAGTATTGTTTGGAGAACTGCAGCCAACTGTAAGTAGATATGTTGTTTTGGACTTTGTCAGCATTGTCTACCTTCCCAGGTGGACCTAAAAGATCCCAAAACATTATTTCAAAGAATGGCAGAGGAGGAGAGTTATCCTTGTTGCCCTGGCTAATTTTGTCCCTCAATTAACATCACAAAGACAGATTATTTGCTCAGTATTTCCTAACCGTTCATGAAAATTTGCTGTACACAAGTTGGCTGGTGTGTTTCTTATATTCCAACGGTAACTACAATTCAGAAGTAATGACTTGGCTCCAAAAATCACCCTATGATGCCCTGCCCATGTATAAAGTAAAACGAAAAGTATGTCTTTATTGCTTTCATGTTTTCTTTCTTGAGTTTGTTTTGAATGAATCCTACCATCTCTTTTTCGAGACTTTACTGACGCCTTCAAATTCTCATTTTGAACTGAGCCTTCAAAAGACTGGAGTATTTTATTTATATCATGTAAATACATTTGCAGCTGGGAGGCATGAAACTCCAAAACAAAACTATAATTAGGCAGCCATGCTGACATAGGACGTTCCAACCTGTTATGCTTTCTTTTGGGTTCTGTGTACGTGATTACAACACCTCATTTCAGAGCCTGCCTCTGCACTAATACTGGGCACTAGTACAGATTAATTGGGCACACGTGTGTGGAAACACATGGCTCTTGGCTGATGCCCAAGTGTTAACTTGGATAACTAGTCATTTTAAAGCTGGAGGGCCGTGTTAAATTTGGACAGAGCCTTGGTTTATGATACCATGCAGTGTTCTGGTTTTCATAAACAAGAAAAGGTGTATTAGGGGAATTAGATTTACAAGACTGACACCAGAACTGATAGATTTACACACATCAGGGAAGACCGAGCAGGTTATGATTTGTCTCGAGGAAATAGAAAGCTGAAGGTGCCGTGATGAATTTGTGTAAACTCATCGAAGGGCCTCCTGACGCTGCCATTGGAATTGATCAGCAGTCCATGTCAAGTATTCGGCTTGGCAGCTTCATTGTGTAGGTTGGTGGCCACGCAAGATTAGTAGGAACCACCCTAAGGTCTTTCAGAAACCCCGCCCTGCCCCACCTCTCACCCAGTTCAGCTGCCGTCAACTCCCTGATCCCGTCTACTCTTGTCCCTTATCCCACCACATCACAGCCTGGTTCTGGAGAGGCCTTGAAATCATTTGCTGTGGGGGAGACCAGTCTCATCCTTCTGGTCTCCGTTCCAGTGCAGCAAATCTTCCAGCAGGCCTCACCGCAGTACTGGCAGTCACCAAAGCTCCTTGAGGACCTTTGATTGACTAAGATCTGTCTGAGGCAGGACTTCATGCTGCTGCAGGCCATCTGAAGTCCTAACCAAAACCAATTAATGGCCAATTGTCTGTTAACGGCTGTGGGCTTAACCCAACAACCAGAGGTGAGTTGGCTCCTAGATTTTATGCCTGGGGTGAGACCAGCACCATCTCCGCATATGAAATAAAATCCAGCCCAAAGACTGTCGGCTGTTCCTGATTGATGAATGCTGGAGAGGTATGCTGGAAGGGAGAGGAAGTGGGGTGTTTTGGTATATACTTAATAATCCTTACACTCATGGTGTTTAGAACAGCATTGTTAAAAGCTGAATTCAGAAAAATAAAAGTGTGGACGGTAAAGAAATGCAGTGAAACGTGAATGGCTAGTTCTGCCAGCCTGTGGTCAGCTTCTCTCATTAATAGTATCCTGACAGGTGGGAGATAACTCGCAATTGTTATTTTCCTGCTGGTTCACTTGACAGAGCATTTCAGTTGTTTGTGCCAATTATAAACCATATGATAGTGATGTGAAATTGATTTGCAATAGGAGGTGACAAATTGTCCTTCTTAGGCCTTGCAGCAACTCCCTTACCTGTTAATACCATGGGATGTTTCATTTGTTGCCTTACACTGTATTTTAAAATTTTATGTATGTTGTTTTTGTCTGTTGAAGGTAGCATTGGTTTCTATCTCTTTACATCATATGCCATTGGAAACATTGTTTTTTTCTTTCTTTGCCCATTAACAACTAATTATTTCTGAGAAAGCATGGTTTCTTCAGGAGTTCAGGGCCAGTGTGAGGCAAATAGCAATGATTTCTGATGAAAGAAATAATGTTGAACACTGGTGTGTCCAGCCTATTGTTGCTATTAGCTGACCCGCCATTTTGGACTGCCTGCATGAAAGGCAACAGCTTTTCTTTGATGTGACTCAATAGTGAGAATTCTATCAACGTTTTTGAGGAAGTGCAAACAGTGTGGTTAAAGGAGAACCTGTAGATATGTTATAAATAGGTTTCTCGAAGACATTTTTCAAAGAGCCATATCAAATGCTGAATTGCAAAACAAAACCTCATGGTATAGGGTCTAACACAATGACATGGTAAGAGAAGATTGGTTGACTAACGGGAATCAGTAAGCATGTGTGAATCACTTTCAAGTTGGCAAGTTGTGATGAGTGAACTGCCATAAGGATCAGTGCTGGAACCTCAATTATTTACAATATTTAAATGACTGTCATCAAAGTGACCAAAAGTGTGGTTGTTGATGCCACAAAGATAAGGTAATTAAGTTGTGAATATGATGTAAGGTGTGTGCAAAGGGACACAGGTTGAAGGAGAAGCAAAAAATTGGCAGATGACGTGTAATGTGGGAAAATGTGAACCTGTCCACTTTGGCAGGAAGAATAGGAAAGCAGCATATTCTTTAAATTGAGAGAGATTACAGAATTCTGTCATACACAGAGATCTGGGTATCTTATGACACACATCAAATAAAGTGAATTGGCAGGTAGAGCAAATGATTAGAATGTCAAATGGAATATTATTTATTCCATTTTATACGGATGCTCTTCTCTGAGTTATGCAGGACATTATGAGATCATGACTAGAATGCTACGTAGAGTTTTGGTCCCCTACTTAAGAATGGATATGTGGTGACAGTGATGGCCTAACAGTATTATTGCTAGGCTATTAATCGAGACCCAAGTAACGTTCTGGGGATCTGGGGTCAAATCCCACCATGGCAGGTGGTGGAATTTGAATTCAGTCAAGGAAAAATCTGGAATTGAGAGCCTAATGATGATCATGAAACCATTGTTGATTGTCAGGGGAAACTAACCCATCTGGTTCACTAATATTCTTAAGGGAAGGAAATTAGCTATTCGTGTGGCCAACATGTGACTCCAGACCCACAGTAAGGTGATTCCTCTGCACAATTAGAGATCAGCAACAAATGTTGGCCCAAAGAGTGATGCCTACATCCAGTGAATAAAATATATAAATACTTTTGAAGTTGTTTAGAGTAAATTATCTCAACTGATTCCTGGGACAACTATGTATTTAATAGTCTAACCGCTCCTGAGTAAATATTAAACAGACCACATTCTTAACTCTCACACACGCACACACACCAACCCCAATACACCTCACCCATAACAGTTTAAGATCACAGACCTAATCCTACCCAGCTGGCACCCTATTCCCTGGCACCATTCACCCCCCCACCTCTACCTCCCAGCACCCTAACGTCACACTTACCTCATGTACTTAATGTTTGACAGCAACTGTCAAAGTGGATGCCAGGACCTTTAAATTTCACAATATGGCAGCTGTTGAAAAGGGGCATGGTTTGCTGCCTTCTAACAATTCTGCACTACGAAAGGAATGTCAGAATAGAAGTATGGCCTCACATATCAGAGGGTGCTCTGAGCAAAGTCACCTCTTAGAAATGCAGAGCTCCCTTCTTCTGCAAAAAGAAAGGCTGGAGTGGCAATCTGCATGGGAATACCTTTCCTTGGAAACATGGCCCATTGCAGGCATTCCAATAGAGGTGAACACAGCACGCAGGTTAAAAACAAGAGAATCGCTGAACGCTGGCTGTGGGTAGCAGTAGGGCTAAATGGAATACAATAAATAGAATCACAAATCAAAGGCTGGAAGCTTGTGTGTTTTGCAGTCTGTCCTATGAGTTGATGTATCACCCAGCAACATGAGGAGTGCATCCACAATGGCTGGGTGTTGTAATACCTGGATGATTCATGAGATTAAAGTCTAGCAATTTGATTTAGTGGGTCTTCAGCTACTTGAAAAACCAATCATACAGCAATCAAAGCAAATATTATTCTGAACTGACTGAGATGCTTCAAAGAATGGTGTTGCTGATAAAGAGGTGACTGCTTTCTATACATGCAGAGAATGAGGAAAATGAGGCAATTTTGTAATAGTCTCTTGTAGAAGCACAGCCATTAACCATGAGTGGGAATGTCTTGGATTTTAATTTAAATATTTCCATTTCTATGTTTTTGGTAATTGAAAGGTTAATGAAACATGTTGAAGAAAATGTCCTGTGTGTCAGATCTGCCATCCTGATGCATACAGCTCTCTTAATGAAAATATATATCAAGCCATTTTATAAGTTAATAGTTTTTCTTTGAGTTTGCAAGCAAATATTGATCCAGATTGGTTACTTGCAGAGTCTTTTTTAAAGAAGTGTAAGATTGATTTATTTAAGTATAATTTTTTTATCCTATGGGGAGAATATGGCAGAGTACCATATGACAGATTGGCCAAGGCAATTGTAAATCCTTTAGTGAATCCATCAGTGAGAATCTTTCTTGGGCAAACCTATGATGTTAGAAACAAGAGGTTTGGTACATGGACTAGGATATACAGGAAATCATGAGCACTCAGCCCAGGATGCTGTGGGAAAATGATAGAAATAGATAAGCAACCCTTGCTCTTACCGCAATCCCACTCATTTACACATGACTTCTCTGGACACTTTGCTACAAATGGTAGGTGCTATTGAAGGGCTGCTACCCATTGTACACTGGATTTTCTTGCAGCATTGCAAAAAGTCTCCTTCTTTCCTAATAATTTTGTCTTCTTATCTGCTTCTATGACATCAAGAAGTGGATGACATCATTCACTTGCTTTGCCACCTCCTGCAAGGCATTTGGCACAGTTGGTCTTAGAGGTTTCCTGTCCATCTCAAACATGGGTACCTCCTTTGCCTCGTCTTTTCTTCCAGTCTGATATTCCCAAAAGGCCTGCTCTGGCATCTGTGCATGGAGTGACAGCCTGGTTCTAGCAGTGATTAGCTGAAGCAAATAAACTTCTTAAAAACAACGGGCAACTAATTCAGAGCTCGGTTAGTGGTTATGCACCCACAGAGCTTCCTGGACCCATGAAAAATGCTCAGCGAACACATTAACTATTTTAATTGCCTCATTCTACCATATCCAATGAGGTTATTGCCTTGCTTGGGTAAAAGCACTCACGGAAAGAGTGATCATAGAGCCATTTTCTTCCCCATGATCACACAGAACCGATGAAGAGACACTAGGCTTGAAACGTTAATTCTGTTTTTCTTTCTACAGGTGCTGCCAGGCCTGCTGATTTTCTCCACCACTTTCTGTTTTTGTTTGTAGTTAATAAGGCAAGTTTGGTAAGACATCGCGACAAATCTGACTAGGCTTCACGCTGAGTAAACCCTCTTCTAAAAAAAACTCAACACAACTGACACTTGACCAAGAAGACTAAGGTTCAGTCCATAGCTCTTCCCTATTGAAGAGGTTTGATGAGGGTAATTGCCTCCATCTGTATATTTCAATTTTCAAGTGTTTGATGAAATACCCCACAATAACTTGTTTTCATGTGGGATTGAATCTGCAGTGGTTGGATAGTTGCACAGTGAGCAGAGAATCATGGTGATGTTCTTTCAAATAAAATAATGTTTGAAACGGTGCCCTAAGAATCAAAATTGCGATCTCTGCTCTTTTCATATTAATACTCTGCACTTGGGAAGAATTGCTACAATTTTAAAAGATGCAGGTGGCGTAAAATGCAGTAATGCAGTAGTGAGAATTTTTTTAATTCACTCATGGAGTGTGGGCATCATTGGCTGGGCCAGCATTTATTGTCCATCCCTAGTTGCCTTTGAGAAGGTGGTGGCGAGCTGCCTTCTTGAACCGCTGAAGTCCACTTACTGTAGGTCGACCCACAAAGCCCTTTGGGAAGGAGTTCCAGGATTTTGACCCAGAAAAGTGAAGAAATAGCAATATATTTCCAAGTCAGGATGGTGAGTGACTTGGAGGGGAAATTGCTGGTTGCAGTGTTCCCATGGATCTGCTGCCCCTGTCCTTCTATGGGTTTAGTTGGTACTTTCCAATGAGCTTTGGTGAATATCTGCAGTGCATCTTGTAGATAGTATGCTCTACTGCTAATGAGCGTCAGTGGTGGGAGGTTTGGATGTGGCGCTACTGGAGCGGGCTGCTTTGTCCTAGATGGTGACAAGATTCTCGAGTGTTGTTAGAGTTCCACATATCCAGACAAGTGGGGAAAATTTGTCATATTCCTCCGTTTGTAGATGGTGGACAGGCATTGGGGAGTCAGGAGGTGAGCTACTCGCTGTAGTATTTGTAGTCACTGTGTTTATATGGTGAGTGCAGTTGAGTTTCTGGTCTATTCTAATCACAGGATGTTAATCGTGGGAGATTCAGATATGGTAACGCCGTTGTAAGGGTGTTAGTTATTGTCTCCTATTGGAGATGATTATTGACTGGCATTTGTGTAGTGTGAATATTACTTGCCACTTTTCAACTCAAACCTGAATATTGTACAGGTCATGTTGTACTTGAGCATGGACTGCTTCAGAACCTGCGAAGTCGCTAGCTGTATTGTGCAATCATCGACGAACATCCCCACTTCTGACCTTCTAATGGAGGGAAGGTCATTGGTGAAGGAGCTGAAGATGATTGGCCCTGGGACATTACCCTGAGGAACTCCTGCAGAGATGTTCCGGAGCCGAGATGACTGGCCTCCAACAACTACAACCATCTTCCTATGTGTCAGGCATGATTCCAAACAGTGGAGAGTTTTCCTCCTGATTCCCATTGCTTCAAGTTTTGCTAGGGCTCCTGGACGGCACACTCGGTCGAATATACCCTTAATGTCACCCTTATACCCTTAATCTCTGAACTTCACCTCTTTTGTCCACATTTGAACTGAGGCTGTAATGAAGTCAGGAGCTGAGTGGCCCTGGTGGAATCCAAACTGGGCATCAATGAGCAAAGGTCCTGGCAAACTGCAAGAGCATGTAAAGAGACTGTTGAACTGGACAGACTCACGCAGATTAAATTTAACAGAGAAATGTGAAGTGATTCATTTTGGTAAGAAGAATGAGGAGAGGCAAAAAAAATAAATGGTGCAATGTTGAAGATGTGGCAAAACAAAAATGTCGGTACATAAATGTCTTTGACCATTGCAAAGTGATTTAAGAAAGCTCTTGAAAAGTCAAATAGGACCATAATTTAATAAAAGAGCCTTTGATGACAAAAGCATAAATGTTACGTTAAACTTTTAAAAAACAATAGCGGTTTGAGGTCTGAAGAAGGGTCTAGGCCCGAAACGTCAGCCTCTCTGCTCCTATGATGCTGCTTGGCCTGCTGTGTTCATCCAGCCCTGCACCTTGTTGTCTCGGATTCTCCAGCATCTGCAGTTCCTACTATAGCTGTTTGAGGTGTTCATCCATATCTGGATACTGATCCCTAAGAAGAATGACAAGGTCTTAGACAGGGTGCACAGAGGTTTAGTAGGACAATGTCAGAGATGAAAGGGCTTAGTAATTGTGAGACCCTTCCCTTCACAGCAGAAAATGGTTAAAGTGAATGTTGATGCAATTAATAAAGAGAAATTGTTTCTAGTGGCACAAAAAGAATCAGAAACCAGAGAACTGATTTAGAGTGGTTGGTAAAAGAACTAGCAGCAAATTGTTATGATTAGGAATGTTGTTTCTGAAAGGGTGGTGGAAGCAGATTTAGTAATGACATTTGGAAGTGATTTAATAAACATCTGAAGGAGAAGATTTTTCAGCACTGTAGAGGAAAAGTAGATCTAATTGGGTAAATTTTTCAAAATCAGTGTAGGCACAATGCCAGCTATTTAAAATAACCAGTGGGCTGAATCTTCTGCTATTTATCTATGGAGCAGTTGCATCGAGTTTCTTCGAGGGAGGTTTTCACCACGAGGCCTAGAGAGATCTCTCCCCACGTCTTACCAAACCTGTCTCATTAACCACTTACACTGCACCAAAGGTGTCCGACTTGTCTGATTCTAGTCCCATCTTCTCTATCGCCATTCCTGGATGAAATGAAATCACTGTTCTGCAGATAACTGCTGAAAGATTAGCATCCCTTGAGTTTATACCATCTTTTAAAGGTTAATATGCACTCAGAAAGGCATTGGCAACCTGGCATTGCTCCAAACTGGCAACCTGATTGCAAAACAGTCACAAATCACACTGCCCACTGCACACGTATACAACCCCGTTCTATAGGTGATTTTTAACCACCAGGGCTCACAGTTTTCCTGTCCCGAGCTGCATCTTGGCTAAACACTGCTGTTCAGTCCCCACTGTCCAGTGATAACCTACATTTTGTTATTGTCCAGCATGAGAACACAACATGCAGACATGCAACTGGGCAATTTCAAAGTTGATCTCTTATTTACAGCCAACAAAAGCAAACACAAATCAAGCAAAGGCTACAATTCACCCCCCACAGTGAAAAGTATGTTTTGGCCATTGTAATCAATTACCATTTTGCATTCCATGATGGTCTGCTGCACCCATCTGAGTGTCAGTCACTATGTAGATTGCAGTGCCCAGTGCAGCTCAGCGTTGTAATTCACATGGAGAGATTCTTCCTTCCCAATGTCATCTTCCTCCTCATCCAAAGACTGCTCCAGTTCTCTCAGTTCCTGAGTATCCATCATATTTCCATATTGTCAATGCAGTTGTGCAGAGAATAGCATGCCAGGATAGAATCATAGAATCCCTACAGTGTGGAAGCAGGCCATTTGGCCCATCAAGTCCACACTGACTCTTCGAAGAGCGGCCCACCCAGACCCAACCCCGACCCTATCCCTGTCACCCTGCATTTCCCATGGCTAATCCATCTAACCTACACATCCCTGGACACTATGGGCAATATAGCATAGCCAATCCACCTAACCTGCGCATCTTCGGACTACGTGAGGAAACTGGAGCACCCGGACCAAACTCACGCACACATGGGAATGATGCAGCATACTTTGTCTGATCTAAACTAGATGGAAACCTGGACCATCTAAGCTGTGTGTCCACACTTTCAGGAGCCCTATTGTCTTCTCCAGTATGGCCCTAGTTACAGAGTGTGCTTCAATTTGGTGCAAGTGAGTGACTGACTTACGCCAAAAAGGGAGTGCTTGCTTCCATTCCTAGAAACAGAACAATCTTTCAACTCATCATTGCGTTCAGTTCCTTGTCGTACTCACATGAAGATGATGAACCAATGTTCTCCTCACACAGCAGCCTTGGAAGCTTCACAAGTTATGACATGCTTTTGGCCAACATTCACCTCTTTTTAATTCATGGTCTTCTCAATGATGCAGAAATTAATGGTAATATTAGATTTGCAAACACCAGTGGCTTTGTGCCAATCACCTTTGGCTAATATTTGAAGCCTAATTACCTTCACTCCACATGCATTGCAAATGGGCGAAGGAAAAAAATGTAACTGCAGCATATATTTGCCCTTCATATATATTTTCTAGATGTTTACTCCTTCAATGCCCTAGTGTCCAGCAGCAATGGATTTCACACTTTTGCCCTTAAAACTGATACTGACTCCCAGGCTTTGTCCCAGCTATTTTCCAGTTGCATTCAGATCGATAGAAGAGCGAGTGATGTCGGGAAACACACCTTGCAGTGGACACCGTCAGCACTGGGCTCTGACTGACTGGTTGCCATTTACACCCCTGTCCCCAGACCCTGCATGGCCTGTTTTACCTTACACTACCCTGACAGCCCATTTCCAATCATCACCCCCATATCACCTCACCCCACTCCCCCATTTAGAGACCCACAATTTTGAACTTTTCCTCCAACTGTCCTCCCTGGCCCTGAGCCCGGATATTATACCTCACTGATGCCCACTCTGATACTCTAGGCTCCACCTTTGGAGATCATAGTGTTTCTCACTGCCAATAATCTCACCGTCCCTCACCACCTACCTCCACCCCACTCCTGCTATGCCCTCGATGCTGTTCCAGCTACCACCACACAACTTAAGTTTCCATCCATCACCAGACTTGTTCCCACTTCTGCAGATAGCTCTGCTAGTCCCAACCATCTCCTGTCCTTTTGGCAATGATCCCCATGGCTGCTCTTACAGGCCCCCATTGCACTCTACTCGACAATTACTCCACAGATCCCAAGGATAGTGTTTGTCCCAGACCTCTGACCGACTTCAGTATAGAGCCCCTAGACATGACTAACCAGGCTGTTGACAGCTGTATTTGCAGCTCCCTGACTGATGATTCTTGTGACTTCTTGTGGTAGCCATACAGGACTCACTGTTGCCCCCTCCCTATGGTGTATTTATACATATCGCCTGGCCTGTGCGAAAGAGCACGTTAAAACAGTTGCGTTGATAGCCTTTCGGCTATACAGTTCCAGTGTTGTTGACCCTATTGTTAAGCCACTCACTTAAGGAATGATAGAAGCTGGCATATAACCGAGATGCTGCTAAATTTTGGCCTGACATGTGTGGTGTGGGAAAGCCCTCAGTATCGGAATAAGGACATGTAGGAAACATATGCTAGCTTTAATCAAAAAAGGAAATCATGTAGAAAAGAGGGCTGTTTTATCTACTTTAGAAAGCGCTGATGGGTAACCTAATGGAGGCTCTTGGTATTATGACAGCACATAAGGTAACCTTAAGGTTTTATCCTGAGACCACAGTTGTTTAGTTGGTGTCTTGGCAACTCTGCAGTAGTGGATATTACAGTTGTTCAGTAAGTTGTCAGAATTTTGCTATCTCTTTTTCAGCACCACTGGAACTGAAGGGGCACACTCACAGCCCATTCAAATGCCTTTGACAAAACTACCAGTAACACCACAGGATTAGCGTAATGGCTTCACATTTAAAAATGAACTGTAAAACCATTGACCCAGAGGAGCTCACAGAAAGAGCCCTTGGTACCTTATCCACTGCCTCACCCACTGCTGCATTGCCTAAGCAAAGTGCCAATCTGGGTAGTGAGAGGAATAATAACAGGAATGGCCAGTGGGACAGTGAGGGGAGCAGCGAGAGGAGTGTGGCAGTGATGGGATGTGATTTCCGGTTGTGGGATAATATAATGGTTTAAAAACTGTGCTTTGGTCAAACAACTGCAAGAGATGATTGATTGTAGATAAAAATATATTAACTACACAGAGCATCAGACCTACTTCAGCTTGCTAGCTGTTACCTTTCATGGCCAGAGGCATGCAAAATTGTTTGTTTTTCTCCGTTTTAGTTTTTTTAAAGCTGGTTGTCAGTTGGCTTTTGCAATGATGTTTTCCAATTCTTTATGCCATAGAACTTTGCACAGCAGTTTTGTGATTTGGCAGAACCTGAACAAATGCTGGATAAATAGAGGTAACACAGAATGCCAAACCTGGCCTTAGAGAGTAAGGCCAATAATCAGTAGGTAGATTATGTCTCTCATGTTTCAATACCTAAATGATTTTACTCGATTTGTCTTGCATTTTCTTGGTGGAGACAGTGCCAAATCATAAATCAGATGATGAACATGCTCTACAGGAAGGAAGCAGCACCTCACAAAATGACTGTTTTATGTCTCTAGAAACGAAGCATTACTGTTGACAAAAGTGAATGGTCATCAGTAGCTTTTTGATGCATTAATGCAATCATTTACTTCTGTCTCTTATCGAATGACTCAGCCTACCAGTACATGCTGTTAATACAATTGTTAACATCAAGAGGATTTGGGCAGTATTATGATGAAGCGTTATCTGAAATATTAATTTAGTACATCACTGTCTAGACATATGGCCACATCTTGGACGGTTTAGAAGGAACAGCACAAAGTAAAGGCGAAAGGCTGCAGCAAAGAATAATGCTGCATTTGCAAAGAATACAAGCTGTTTGTCTGAAGTCACTGAGTCTAAAGTACTTATAGAAAGAAATCACATTGCCATTTTCTGTGTGTAATAAAGTTATTGGATTTGAATATAGTCAGAGACATAACAGATAATTAGATAATTCTTGTCAAAATTGAAGACTTCCTGACCGCAAGTGGAAGGTTCCTAAAGGACAATTCAAAATCTATACCATTCTCTCCAGAAAAAAAAACAAATGAGCCAGCCAGAATTAATCTAGGAAGACAACAGCTTGTGGGCAAAGTGACTTTGGCTACAGACCAATGTTTGGGACAATCCGTGATGATCCATTTTTTTCTGAATTTAACAGTTATTTAGCCAAAGTACTTTTAGATTTGGAGGTTTGTGTGTGTTTCAAGAAGGGTAGTTTCATTCATTTACACAATTTAAACTTTTTTGTAATAATCTTTACTTCATTGTTCATGCAAACTTTGTTTGCAGTAACTAGTTTTTATTTGTAACTAAATGAAATTGGCTGGTCTTTTCTCTGATACTGAATTATACACAGCCAAACATATGAATAATTGATAATGGCATCTCCCTTTTTAAAGTATCACTTTCTTGTGACTAGTGGAGGAATGGGAAAGGAAAGGAACTGGGTGAGCATTCCTTACTTGGTCGTAAAAACAATCTAACTGAGTGGCAGATAAAATATGATATGGGATATTGTGAAGTTGTGCACATTGGTAGGGAAAACAGAAATCATGGCTGAAGCTGACCAGAAAATAGCTAAGTGTCATTTTTGCTGAGTTTCACAGAGGTTTCTCTCCACAAGGCCGAGCAAGTTTTCTTGTGCTACCGTTCCAAACTCACCTCATTACCTATGCGTCCCACCCCTATGGTGCTTCGCTTGTTCTATTTCCCTCACTTGCTTAAGGCAGAAGGGCTTGTCACTGCCAGAATATCCTGGGATCCCTCGTGCTGGCTCCATCTTTGAAGCCCAGCTATGCACCTAGTCCAGCGTATTAGAAGTCTAGAGTTGCCCCTCATTGTGTGTGACCAACGACAAACCAAAGCTTCTCAGGCAACATAGGTGACACATTTGACACTTGATTGTACATGCAAGTGCATAGTTTTACAACTATCTCTGCTTAAGAACCAAGCCATACATCTTACCTGTTCTTAGTCTGTTCAACCTTACAGTCTTGTCTCTGTCAATGCTGCTATTTCCCTATTGCCCAGTATAGTCAAGCATACGCAAGGAAGAATTCAAATGATTCAAAACATTCACCTCATTCACCTACACCAAAAACACACAAAATTCAATCTGCCACAAGCTAAATTTCCCTCTGAGATGGGTTCTGATGAAGGGTCCTGAGCCGAAACGTCGATTCTCCTGCTCCTCTGACGCTGCCTGACCTGCTGTGTTTCTCCAGCTCCACACTGTATTGACATTTCCCTCTGAACTGCTTGCATGTTAAGAACCAACGATTTTACAGTAAATGATTGATGATTGCACCCTGCTCTCACCTACTGCAAATGAGTGTCAGTTAGATCCTGCCTGGCTTGTAGGGTCCAATGGCACTGAGCCTTGTCATGCAGAAGGTGGTGTTCCTCCTGCTCAATGTTCTCGTCTTCCTTCTTGGAGAACTGCTCCCATTTTTCTAGTTCTTGAGCATCCATCACATCCCCTCCTAACTTGCTTTAATTCTGCAGTGCACCAAATGCTGGGATCATGTGGCACACTGTGTTTATAGTGTGTAGTGTAAGGTCCACTCGGACCAATCCAAGCAGGAGAAATTTATCTTCAGCGCATCTATCAGTGGCTCCATCATGGCCCTGGGCTGAATTGCATCTGCACTCAGCCTGGGTCAGGGAGTTATGTAATGAGGTCATCAGCCATCGTTGCGGAGGGTAGCCCTTGTCTTCAGTAACCAGTCTTAAAAGCCATCTGGACTCTCAAACACAGCAGGAACATGGGAGTTCTCAAGGGTATAGGTATCATGGCAGCTCCCAGCATACTAAACTCAACCTTCTAAGGAGTGATCACAATGACCACCGATCATTTGCACATTGAAGAACCTAGCTACATTGTGATATAATCCTTTCAGTGCAATGTATGTACAGTCCATAATGGCCTGCACCTGGGTGAAGTCAGCTACATTGTGGAAACCTAACGTCCTGGCTGCAGCACTGACCTTGTCCTGGACAAACGGGATGGAGCACCTTGGTCTGGCACAAATAGCACTGGTAACAGCATGAATACATTGATGAGTGGGTGATTAAGGTCCTAGGCTTACTGTCACATCTGTTCCTGTTTCATGTCTCAACCCCTCTGTTGCATCACAACTACTGCTGCTGTGGCTGGATCATCAGTCATGCTTGCAGTGATTCTATGTGGGGAACATAAGGAGCTGAACAGGTCCTTAGTAATGTGAGCAGTCAGCATTCACATCACTCAAATATAATGGCTTTGTATACTGTTTCATATAGTGGGACACAGGGCACTCCATCAAGGAGGGCCATGGAATCACTCCACAACTTCGTCTTTGGACTGTATTCCATTGATTGCAGCATCAGTCATGTCGCAATGATAGAGTAGGACATTGCCAATGCTGCATGATTACTGAATCTTTCCCCTCCCAGCCTCACATCACCCATAAAAAGCAAAATTGCATTTAAGAGTGTGCTGCAGTATAGTTACAGTTAAAGGTGAAAGAGAGCCAGTGGCCGTGACCACCTATACCTTAAACCCCTTCCCATCATCCTGTGTCTTCCAATGCACCGCCACCTCCTCTTATATGTCCACACTTCATCCTGTCCCCTCAACTTCACCAGTTCCCGCCTGCAAACCCCAGTGTTGATTCCCTTCTGTTCCTTACCATAAATATGTCCCCTGACACCTCTCCATGCACCTCCTCCCCGAACATTCATTGAAATGACCCTAAGACTGACCTTGGTCTAACTGCTTGCTGACGTGTATGGACAGCCCTGACTGATGACTGACCAAATGCCTGCTTTCCCAGTACAGATACAAAAGCAGAAATTGCTGGAAAAGCTCAGTAGGTCTGGCAGTATCTGGGGACAGAAATCAGAGTTAACGTTTCAGGTCCAGTGACCCTTCCGCAGAACCCTCCCTGACTGACAATCCACAAATCCCTTATCTGAGCTGCAGTACTGATCATGTCACAGGAACGTGAGAGCAAGCACTGACATCTGACACAAATTGCACCATTAATAGTCAATGCATCTGTTGGTCCAGGATTGAGAGATTCCATTCAGGCTTCCTTTGGTTCCTTGGAAGTAATCAACATACATAGTTTGCGCAGTTGTCACCTCGACAGCCACTGAGCGAGGATGACCCACCCATCTCTTCATTTCACAGGTCCCACTCCAGTGGTTGGCACAGTTCTGGGACAGTGTGCTGGGATATTCTCAGCGTATGGTGACACTGCACATTGCCCAGCTGAAGGAAATGACATCAAGAACACAAGACTTTGGGCCTTCTGTATCTCCTGCACATTCTGAGAGCACCTTGAGTTGTGACTCCTTCTTGAGGAGGCTGTTCAGCCTTCACACCGGGTTGCTGATGGTCCTGATGCTGCCATGTCTGTTCCTCTTCTATTTCTCTGCACCTTCATTACATCACAGCAACAATGATGATGACCCCTGCTGAAGTGGGGTCCATCTTCTAATGAACTTGTGTGGGGAGCAA
Source organism: Rhincodon typus (assembly GCF_021869965.1). Classification (NCBI taxonomy): domain Eukaryota; kingdom Metazoa; phylum Chordata; class Chondrichthyes; order Orectolobiformes; family Rhincodontidae; genus Rhincodon; species Rhincodon typus. The sequence continues at coordinate 126,635,817 of NC_063333.1, forward strand.
GAAACAGAACAAGCTCTGAGTAATGTGAGTATAAGACCTTACAATATAGGAGCAGAATTAGGCTATTTGGCTCATCGAGTCTACTCTGCCATTCGATCATGACTAATGTGTTTCTCAACCCCATTCTCTTGCCTTCTCCCCATAACTGTTGATGCCCTTACCAATCAATAACCTATCTATCTCGGTTTTAAATACACTCATTGACTTGAGTCATCCCCTCACTTTGAGGCTTTGCCCTCAAGTCTCAACCCACCTCCTTGTGGAAACATCTTTTCCATGTCCACTCTATCCAGGCCTCTCAGTGTTCTGTAAGTTTCAGTGTAATCAACACCCCCCCACCGCCTCATCCTTCTAAACTGCATTGAGTGCAGACCCAGAGTTCTCAACCACTCCTCACATGACAAGCCCTTTATCTCCAGAATCATTCTTATGAACTTCCTGTGGACCTCCTTCAAGGCCAGCACATGCTTGCTTTGATACGGAGCCCAAAACTGCTCACAATATTGTAAATGTGGTCTGACCAGAGCCTTATATAGCCTCTTATATAGCACCTTATATAGTATCTCTGCTGTTGTATTCTAGCCCTCTCAAAATGAATGCTAACATTGCATTTGCCTTCCTAACTGCCAACTGAACCTGCATGTTAACCTTAAGAGAGTCCTGAACTAGGACTCCTAAGTCCCTTGTGCTTCTGAAGCCTTTCCCTATTTTACACCTCTATTCTTCCTACCAAAGTGTATAACCTCATGTTTTCCCACATTGTATTTCATCTGCCACTTCTTTGCCTGCTCTCCTCGCCTGTCCAAGTCTTTCTGCAGCGTCCCCACCTCCTCAACACTACCTGTCCCTCCATCTATCTTTGTGTCATCTGCAAACTTGGTAACAATGCCCTGAGCTCTTTCGTACAGATCGTTAATGTGTTTCATGAACAGTTATGGTCCCAACTCTGAGTCCTGCAGAACTCCACTAGTCACTGACTGCCATTCCAAAAAAGACGCTGTTATCCCCACTCTCTGCCTTCTGCCAGCCAGCTAATCCTCTAAGTGAGCATTCACATCACTCTCAAATGATGGTTTAAGATGGTTCTCCAAACACTGGGACGTCGATCACTCCAACAAGGAAGGTTGGGACACAACTCTACCTGGACATATGACAGAGATCTGTATTCCAATGACTCAGTCATATCACAAAGATACAATAGGAGTTGTAACTGCTGTTTGAATACCACTACCTTCTCTTCCTGGCTCCACATCACCCAAGAAGGGTACCATAGTATATCAGAGCATGTTGGTAATGACTTACAGCTCAAGGTGAGAAGGAGTGGGTTCCATGCCCCTGTGCAGCTCTTGAGGATCTTGCAGTAACTTTGTGCCTTGTGGCCTGCAGGGTGCCACGTTTATAGTCACTTCTGATTTATTTTGCTTTCCAGAGGTGACTGTTTTCAATCTGCAAGGGCCAAAGATATGATGATCAAGATAGTTTATGACCAGCATTTGACGATACATGTTGTATAATGTATGCATTTCACATGCACCATGATATGATTAGAGATAACTTCAACCTATATTATAAAAGTACATGATTAGTGCAATTATCCCTTGAAAGGCCTCATGTTACTCACAAACAGAGCCTGTGTGTTCAACAGAAAAAAACACACTGCGCCCAGTCTGGGTGTGGTTGCTGCCATTGTACGCTAAGCAGTGCACATTTAGGAATCTAATGACCAGGGAAGGCAGTGCAGCTGACAGTTTGTGCAGTCAGCCTCAAGCTCAGCCTGGTAATCAAAGCGCCCCCCCCCCCCCCCGCCAAACCTCTCTGTCCCTTTTCTTTTCCTGGCACTCCCTGGCCAGTATATCAGTACTGATCGTCCACGTGTTCCCACACACCACTTGAAACTACATCTTCAGGTCTTAACATTACACCATAAAGCCAGGCCCTATTTTTCAGTAATGCTCACCATCATGCTGCACAGTTGCCCCATCAAGCTACAGTGGGGAGGTCTGTCAGTGCCCCCTTCCCACAGCCTCTCATGTCCTGCAATCATCTATCCCGCATTTTATGGTTAATTCTGCCACCCACTCCTTCCCTCACATTGCAACCTTGCCTCCTCTACGTTCCAGTTTGCTGCCTGCAATCCCCTGATCTGAGTTCCACAATTTCCCTACCACAGTGGTGGCCCCAGATTACAACCCTTGATTGTCATTGAGCTGGCCCCTAACACTGAGCCGTCTGACTAACTTCAACAGACATCCCTAAATGACGACCGACCAGACCCCTGCAGCTCCTCTGCTTGACTAACTGCAAAACCCCAGACTGAATGCACTCAACCTGCAGGACTGACTGTAGCCCACTCCCCAAGCTGTAGTTGACACGCACCTACTAACCATGACTGCCCAAAGTGTCCATCTGACTCTGGACGAGTCCTTGGACTGAGATTGAATGATGCTTTTGACTTACTGTACCAGCTGACTCTCAGCAGCCCTCTTTGACCTGGCTGAGGATTACCCACTTAGAATTTGAGAGACGGCCATTTGATGGATGCACATGCAGTGTGTTTGCCATGCAACGACTGCCACAAACATTACATCGGACAGACAGGAAGGAAACTAGCCATCAGAATACACGAACGCCAGCTAGCAGCAAAACGACACAACAAATTTTTCTTAATATCAGTACAATCGTGCAAGGAAGCCCATCAGTTTAACTGGGACAACATAACCATAGTAGCCCAACCAAACATAGACGCGCATGGGAATTCCTAGAGGAATGGTTCTCAACCCATAATGCAATCAACAAACATATAGAATTGAACCCCCTATACAAATCCATACAGAACAAAACCGGAAATGATACTACTCACCATGACGGGCCGGACAGTATAAATTCCAAGCGGAGTTGAACAACATCGCCTCACTGATGATGTTACCTAGCATGGTGACGAAATGTCTGAACAAAAACAAGCCAGCTCAGCGAGCAAGTAAACAACCTCACCCACAACCTGGGCTGCAAATTTTGCTAAAACCTTAAATGGAGGTTTATGGTAATATTGTATGTGCAAGTCACTTCTGTCATTCTAGCCTTTTAAAGGAACAACATAATTGCATTGTTGCACCTACAGAGGGAGGCCAGTTAACTTAGAAGGCTAGATGGTTAGTCCATGATTTAGTATGTACAAACATTGCAGGTTCAACTTCCATTCTGGCTGATGTAGACTTGGGACCAGTTGACCAGTCTCCATGCCTGTCCTATGGCTGGTGCAGAACGATATCCCTCAAGCTATATAACCAATTGTTTCTCTCCAATTGAGAGAGAGATCCCTGCAGATCCTTGTGGAACATGCTGATTACTTATCTAGTGATTCTACAGGGAATATTTGGATTGATGACCCACCAGGAATGCCTGGAGTCACCAAGGTTTGAAGACGAATCTCCAGGCTCCTACAGGAAGCACCAGTGGTGGTGGATCATAGGGGACATTTAAAAAAAGGTGGAATTAACTGATTTGATTTTCTTTGAATACTTTCATTTATTAATTATAAATACTTCTCAGGCAAGGTTGTGTAACTGACACTCATTGCTCACTCATCGAATGAGCCAGTGCTGAAAGTGGTGCAGTTTCAGATGGGAGATCATGTGATGAAACCTCCAGGATTGTACCCAATCCAAGTTGGTAACCCTCGACAATGGAGTGTTGTGATGTATTTATTGAAGTAGGTATCAGCTCTTTAACGATAATAGAAGTTCCACTTTGACCATTGAGAAGATTGGAAGGTAATTTGCCACATATGGAAAAGTATCAATAACTGCCCTCTGTTATCATCTGTTCCAAAATCATGATAGGGTAGCCAGCGATGCAAAAGGGACAATAACGACAATTTTAATTCCACTACTGCCCATTCTGATTCAAGAACAGCCATGGACATTTGGGCCACTGTAAGCTTTTGGTCCATGAGTTTGCAGCTAAGGAAAAGGATAATATTGCCTGTTATCATTAAATGAGAGGGTACAGATGTCAGAAGAAATGATTGGCTAGAAATAGTGCTCAAAATCATCTGAGAAATAGTAGAGATGTCATTCGGTTGCACTAATCAGGGAGCTTTCTTGCTATTCTTGCAAAGATACCTTTCACAATCAGAAAGAGGTTAACTGGTCATCGTATCAGCACTGATTATGAATTATTGCTGTCAGTACAATGGCTGCCTTGTTTTGCTTTCATAATACCAATCACTGCACTTTGAAATAATTAATCACATGAAGTGCTTTCAGATCTTTTTGGGAAACATGATAGACACTACATTAGTGTTTGAACTATGTGATTATATGTTATCATCCCTTATGATATAATATTTAAACCATCCAAATCCTTTGAATCTCTGTAATCACTGCCTCCTATCTAATTACCTATGTATGAACCACCTAAAGCCATTGATTAGTATAATGCCTTGTTATCATTCTAAGGTATTAACTATTCTCCATTAAACAATTACCCTGTTTTTTAACTTTTTTTACGTAACCTATTCACCTTGCAAATATCTTTATGCTGCCTAACATTTAACCCTAAAAATACTCTCCTTTAACTTTGAAATCTAGTGAAAGAAACAAAAGCTATGAGAGTAGTCAGCTGCTGAAGATGTAATGATCTTCCTCACAGTAATTAGTCTGACTTCAAAGGCAAATATATTCAATTAGGAATGCTTAACTCATTTTTTAGATCAAGCTTTGAGCTACAGGGTTCAGCAATGACTGGGGTCATCTGTCCCTGGGCAGTCACTGAAAAAGGGAGACTGCGGTATTATATGATGTTTTGCAAAAGTCTCAACGCTAGTCCGTCCAGCCTTGTGTTTGAATTGTGCATCGTGCCTGAATCATGTCATTATCTGCTCGTTTTTCAGTGATGTGCAAATGATTCCCTGTAATTGCTCTCACGATGCCAGTTGATTTCCCCAGCAAGCTGCTTTCCATGCTGCTGCAAGAATGTTTTACACGTTCTTTGCCATGGACATTGTCCCCCTGCAGCTTTTTAAATTTAATTACCAGGACACCAATAGTTTCTCCAGTTGCTTTCCTCCCCTCTCTGCTGATCTAGGTGGATATTTTCCTCGTTGTGTTCCTGTTGGCACACAGGTAAAGGCATCAAGAGCAAGTGACTAGGAAGGAGGGGAGGCCCGACTGCAATGACAATTGCCCTAGAGTTGGTGCTGTTAATGAAGGGCCAAGTGTAGAGACATTGCCACAATCCCGACTGAAGTAAGATAATTGAGGAATTTCAGCTCAACAGCGTGCAAACCATAGCCATTCTCTGCTGTTTTTCGATTCAGGAGATGAGAGTGATCTGGCAGCTCAGAAGGCACTGCAGAATGAACTCCCCAAAGAAAGAAACATTTGCGCTTATATTTATGTAGAGTCACACAGAATGGAAACAGACCCTTCAGTCCAACCAGTCCTCGTGGGCCATAATCCCAAACTAAACTAGCCGCACCTGCCTACACTTGGTCCATATTCCTCCAAACATTTCTTATTCATGTACTTTTCTAAATGTCTTTTAAACATTGTAACTGTGCCTGCATCAATCACTTCCTGTGTAAGTTCATTCCACACTCGAACCATTCTGTGTTAAAAAAAAATTGCCCCTCATGTTTTTATCAAATCTTTCTCCTCTCACCTTAAAGATATGTCCCCTGGTCTTGAAACCCTGCACCCTAGGGAAAGCGCACCTGCCATTTACATTACCTATACCCCTCATGATTTTATAAACCTCTATAAGGTCACCCTCAACCTCCTACGCTCTAGTGAAAAAAGTTCAACCTATCCAGCCTCAAATCTTCCATTTCTCTCCAGTTAATAGTGTTATTCCTATAACAAGAAGACCAGAATTGGGCAAAGTACTCCTGAAGAGGCTTCCACGACCTCAGCACATGTGAATGGCTGTGACCAATGAAGTCCTATTGAAGTGTATTCACTGTTGTAATTTAGAAATTTAGTAATTTGTGACAGCTAGGTCCCAGAAACAGTTTCAAGTGGCATTTCAAAAATAAATATTCAACAGGAATTCAGGAGAAGACATCATTCTTTAAAATGGTGCCATGCAATCTTTCCTGCTCACTTAAAGACAGGACCTCTGTTTAACATCTTATGAAAAAGACAGCACCTCCAACAGTGTTGCACACCCTCAATACTGTATTGTCAATCTGGATTTTTTGCTCCAGCAGCTAGAATGACAATTGAATCCAAAATCCTCTGGCTCATAGGTGAAGTTATTACTAACAGAACTGTATTTTACACCACCATGCCTGTGATTGATTATTAACTCACAGAAATAGCCATGTAGGTTCCTACCAACAATTATAGTGCAACTGAATAGAAGGGACTAATTTTCCATCAAATTGAAAATGTCTTCTACATGTGCTAAAATCTAATTGAATTCAATCAACATCTTCTGTGGAGTGCAAATCATGCCCAAATTATAAGGCAATCAAACATTTCACATTTCTTTGAAAAATAAAAAACAATCATTACCTTTGTGGTACAGGCTACGCAATGCAACACCAATTAATTTACCTTTGCATTCCATACACTAACAGACCAATGATACAAGGCATCTAGACAGACCAAGCATATCACTGAGGGAACATTTGAGGTTTCAAAGCACTGTTTCAGGTGCTTTAAATATATTCCTATTAAAAAAATTGCATTCATTTACTGGTATATTATTTTGCTCAGGAACAGGTCAAAGTGATTTTTTTGTGCAATGAATAAATTAAAGTACAGTGACTTGAATGAGGAAAAGAATCAAATCAAGCAGTACCAGGCAGATTATGTTGCACAGAAACTAGAACAGGGACCAGTGCATACAAGCGCAATTCTTCACCTGAATTCTGAAATTGGCCACTGCCATTGTCCACTGGATAGATTTACATTTCCAGGACAGTATTTCAGCAGATTAGCATCTGATGAGAACTGAGGATACTTAATTTACACCAGCTTTGCCCAACAGTTGAGAAGAGAAGCAAGTCAAATAGTCAAGGCAGGCAAGAGCAAAGCAGAGAACATGGTAAGACTGATAAATTAAACTGTGCTTATTTCAATGCAAGAGGTCTGACAGGAAAGCAGATGAATTCAGGGCATGGTTGGGATCATGGGACTGAGAGATCATAATGTTGAGTATTTGTGGTTTGGAAGGCAGGATGTTCGAATTTAGTGTTTGTAAAATGTTGACATTTGTAAAATGCTATGGGGAAAGCAGTGTGTGGTCCTTTTCAAAGATGATGTGTTTATTCTATGCTTAGAGATTAAAAAAGGATGTCTGTGCACAGAGCACCCGAATTGAAATATTTGTGTCAAAAGGCTGTACTGTTAGCAGACAAAGCAGCATTTTTACCAAGACAACAGGTTTTTGAATTAAGCCAATTAATTTAAACCAGGTTGTTAGATTCCAAAAACCAATTAAATTTAAATCTGGGATAACACAGTGTGGAGCTTCAGAAGTTCTGAAGAAGGGTCCTGACCTGAAACGTCAACTTTCCTGCTCCTCTGATGCTCCCTGGCCTGCTGTGTTCCTCTGGCTCCACACTGTGTTATCTCTGACTCCAGCATCGACAGTTCTTACTATCTCTGAGTGAGTTAAATTTAAATCTGATGGTTTTGACAACATAGAACCATTCCTATTGAAGAAATTGATATATCATCAAGGGTATAAAAGATGAGGGCATTTGGAAAATTGAGGGAGAGCCAACTGTCAATCACCAAGAGAACAGCTCTCAGCTCTAAAACAAAGAATCACTGGCTCCCTCAAAATTCTCTAAGTCTTAGAGTAAGCTCCATCTAAATTAAAGGTACCTATGGCACAAAAAGTGAATGTTCCTGACAAAAGATTTTGACAGAGCATGCGTTCCTGTTAGAAGGATTCCCAGAGAAGACTTTCCTGATAGAAGTATTCAACGTAGAAGACGCGGAACATTCTGGAAGACGTAACTTAGCTGTAATTTCAAGAGACTAAGTTCTAATTTTTTTATTATTTTATATAAGTGGGACTTGTATTCATTGGAACAGCATACCATCTTGTTTTATTCAGAAATAGTTAGTAGTTGGAAAGGATATATTCGGTTGTTTATAGTTTACTTAATTTGTTCACTGTTAGAGTTAGATAAGCAAATTGTAAATTGTTGATTATAAAGTGAGTGTTGGGGTTTATTTTATTTAATCACTCCTTCATAACAGATTGTGGGCTCTTTTAACAGATTATAGGGCGAGGCATGCCTCTCTGGGTGTTTCGGTTTTAGTTATCAGAGGGGGGGTCAACCTCCGCTTTATAACAATAGCTATTATAGAAACGTGGCTCAGGGATGGACAGGACTGACAGCTCAATGTTCCAGGGTATAGATGCTATAGGAAGGATAGAAAGGGGAGCAGAAGAGGGGGAGTGGCTGTTCTTATGGCGGAAATTCTTGGAAGTACATCCAGTGAAGTCATTGGGATGGAATTGAAAAGTACATTACAGATGATCACCTTATTGGGATCATACCATAGAGCCCCCACTAGGCAGTAGGAAATTGAGAACCACATTTGTGAGGAGACCACAAATGTCTGTAAGAGTGATAGGGTTGTAATGGTAGGAGATTTTAACTTTCCAAACATAGACTAGGACTGCCACAGTGTTAATGGCTTGGATGGAAAAACATTTGTTAAGTGTGTACAAGAAAATTTTCTGATTCAGTATGTGGATGTACCCACTAGAGAAGGGGTAAAACTTGACCTATTCTTGGGAAATAAGGCAGGGCAGGTGACTGAGCTGTCAGTGGGGAAGCACTATGGGGTCAGTGATCTTAATTGTATTTGTTTTAAAATAGTTATGGAAAAGGATAGACACTAATCTAAAAGTTAAAGTTCTAAGTTGGAGTAAGGCTAATTTTGATGGTTTTAGGCAAGAATTTTCAAAAGTTGATTGGGAGAGTCTATTCACAGGTAAAGGGACAGTTGGAAAATGGGAGCCCTTCAAAAATGAGATGAGAGTCCAGAGACAGTATGTTCTTATTAATGTGAAGGGCAAGGCTGGTAGGTGTAGGGAATGCTGGATGACTAGAGAAATTGAGACCCTGGTCAAGAAAGAGAAGGAGGCATATGGCAGGCATAGACAAGCTGGGATCAAGTGAATCCCTCAAGGAGTTTAAGGGCAATAGGAGTATATTCATGGGGGAAATCACCAGGGCAAAAATGGGACATGAGATAGCCTAGGCAAACAGGGTTAAGGAGAATGCCAAGAGATTCTACAAATACATTAAGGACAAAGAGTAACTAGGGAGAGAACAGGCCCTCTTAAAGATCAACAAGGCCATCTACATGTGGAACTGCAAGAGATGGGTGAGATACTAAACGAGTAATTTGATGGAGAAGCATATGGAATCTAGAGAATTTGGAGAAATAAACAATGATATTTTAAAAAGTGTTCATATTACAGAGGAAGAGGTGCTGGACATCTTAAAATGCATCAAGGTGGATAAATCCCCAGGACCTGATCAGGTGTATCCCAGATTTTTTTTAGGGAAGTGATTGCTGGGGCACCTTGTTGAAATATTTATATCATCAATAACCAGGGGTGAGGTGCCAAAAGAATGGAGGTCGGCTAATAGGTGCCACTGTTTAAGAAAGGTGATAATGCAAAGGTGAGCCTGACACCAGTGGTAAGTAACTTGTTGTAGGGAATTCCGAAGGACAGGATCGACATTTATTTGGAAAGGCAAGGACTGATTAGGAATAGTCAACATGGCTTTGTACATGGGAAATTGTGCCTCACTAGCTTTGTTGAGTTTTTTGAATAAGTGACAAAGAAGGTTATCAAAGGCAGAGCTGTGGACTTTGTCTACATGGACTTCAGCAAGACATTCAACAAGGTTCTACATGGTAGACTGGTTAGCAAGTTTAGATAACATGGAATCCAGGGAAAGCTAGCTATTTGGATACAAAATTGGCTCGAAGGTAGGAGACCGAGAATGATGGTGGAGGGTTGTTTTTCAATCTGGAGGCATATGACCAGCAATGTGCCACATAGATTGGTGCTGGATCCACTGCCTTTTGTCATTTACATAAATGATTTGGTAAGTTTGTAGATGACACCAAAATACTTAGTGTAGCGGACAGTGAAGAAGGTTATCTCAGAGTACAACAGGACCTTGATTAGATGGGTCAATGAGCCGAGGAGTGGTATATGGAGTTTAATTTAGATAAATGTGAGATGCTGCAATTTGGTGAGGCAAATCAGGGCAGGAATTATACATTTAATGGTTGGTTCCTGGGGAGTATTGCTAAACAAAGAGACCTGGGGGTAGAGGTCCATAGCTCCTTGAAAGTGGAGTCACAGGTAGACAGGGTAGTGAAGAAGGCATTTGGTACACTTGTTTTTATTGTTCAGTGCATTGAGTACAGAAGTTGGGAGGTCATGTTGCAGCTGTACAGGACATTGTTTAGGCCACTTTTGGGATACTGCATTCAATTCTAGTCACCCTGCTATAGGAAAGATGTTGTTAAACTTGAAAGGGTGCAGAAAAGATTTACAGGAATGTTGCTGGGGTTGGAATGTTTGAGCTATAGAGAGAGGCTGAATATACTGGGGCTGTTTTCTCTGGTGTGTCGGAGGCTGAAGGGTGACCTTTTAGAGGCTTATAAAATCATGAGGGGCATGGATAGGATGACTCGGCAAAGTCTTTTTCTCAGAGTAGGGGAGTCCAAAACCAGAGGGCATAGGTTTAAGGTGAGACGGGAAAGGTATAAAAGGGACCTAGGGGCAACATGGGGAGGTGATGGCCTAGTGGTATTATCACTGGACTGTTAATCCAGAGACCCAGATAATGTTCTGGGGACCTAGGTTTGAATCCCGCCATGGCAGATGGTGGAATTTGAATTCAATAAATATCTGGAATTAACAATCTAATGGTAACTGTGAATCCATTGTCGATTGTCGGAAAAACCCACCTAGTTCACTAATGTCCTTTAGGGAAGGAAACTGCCATCCTTACCTGGTCTGGCCTACATGTGACTCCAGACCCACAGCAATGTGGTTGACTCTTAACTGCCCTCTGGGCAATTAGGGATGGGCAATAAATGCTGCCTGGCCAGCGATGCCCTCATCCTGTGAATGAATAAAGAGGAAAAAAAAATTTCATGCAGAGGGTGGTGCATGTATGGAATGAGCTGTCAGAAGTGCTGGAAGCTGGTACAATTACAACGTTTAAATGGCATTTTGATGGGCACAAGAATACAAAGGTTTAGAGGGATATGGTCCAAATACTGGCAAATGGACTAGGTTAGTTTGGGCTGTCTGGTCGGCATGGATGACTTAGAGCAAAGGGTCTGTTTCCGTGCTGTACAACTCTATGACTCCATGACTCTATAACTGATATTTTATTAACTTATCACAGGAAAGAATAATCAGATTAATTAAATAAAGAGGATAAAGTAATCTAACTGTGTTAGATGTACAATGCTATTGGTAAGGTAGGTGATTCCAACAGTGTGACTGGGGGAAGAAAAAGCTCTGGGGTGAGGTATCCTGAATGGTGTGGGTTCCCACCCACTCACCCAGCCAGTCAGTAGAGAACAGACCTGATCAATTCTGGCTGCTCCACAGTTATTTAACTATTCAACAGGATGTTAATTAGTCAGGGCAAGAATTTGCTCCCATCTTTTTGATACTTCACCAACAACTAACACAGATCATTCTGCATCCAGAGCCAATGATTACTGTTGGCCTTGGAATCTAAGAGATGCTTATGCATTTTTGTGTGACAGGGGTGTGGCTCAAGTGCAGTGAAATGTAACAACATGTAATTTGATGCATAATTAAAAGTGCAGTGTATGAACTACAACCATGATGTTTTGGTTCTTGCTGTCTGTCAACTGTAGTCAGGCAATGTGCTGATTTTAATTATTGAACTTTCACTGTACGTGTACCAGTATTATCATTTAATATAACAAATATCAAATCAATTCCTAGCATGATGACACTCATACCAGAAATGCATAACAATGTTTTCCTTAATTGACAGTCACACTGAAAATTGATAAATATTGTTCAGAGCCATCCATTTGACTTAATAAACCTAATCTAATGTACAAAGCTTCTTTTTATGTACAATGAAATTATATAGCACATAGTTGCAGTGAAAAAGTGAAACTATGAATAAATCTTCCATGCTGTCAGTTTGTCCATGTGAATTTCTTCAAACAAAGTAATAGTGTCAGATTTATTATTTGTGCCATAACTAGTCATCATCAAATGATCCAACAAATAAGAAAGGGTAAATTAATCTTAGGTGCAAAGTGGAATCTAGTATTTACAATTTAAGCAGCACAGGAGCACCTGTAATAATAATCCTTGCGGAACGTATGATTTTCTAAAAATACATCACATTTGAAATGTTGAGTTTAGGAACTCCTCCAAATGTGACAAAGGGAGCCAGTTATTTCCTGCATATTTCCAGGATGCATTATCATTTATCCAAAGTCAGAGGTTTTCTGAAAAAGTCAGAAATAAGGGCAGATTTTATTCTCAAGTTGCATTGTCAGAGGACAATTTTGCAAAGCGAGCATAAGTGGGTGGACTAAAATAGAGCATAATCTTCCTGTGGACCTGTATCATAATGAAAAGGGCAGACACTCTGCACGCACAGTGGCACATAATTAGTATCTGGTCCAGAGCTGTTCAGGAGTTTGCACGCAATCCAGACCTTAAAGGGAGTAGCCTTATCAAACTGGTAAGTACAGTAAAAATGCTAAGCCAGAGAACTGATGACCTAGCCACTTTGTATTGTTTATTAAGGCTTAATTTCATTTTTTTAAGTTTTTGTATGATTGACTGTTATGGAATCAAATATAATCAGACAAGCTAAGAAAATGCAGTTGTCAATTACATATTAATGTGAAAGCAAAATACTGCCTCCATATGGTCTGTCCATAACTGTTCACTGTCTTCCCCTACTTCTCTAATCTCTATATCAGGGATAGGCAATAAACCAAAATCCACAGTAAACCTACTGCCTCCCACAGCTTTCTAGAGGCGGGCTGGCGAAGGCTGTGCTTCCAGCTCTCACCCTTCACACATTCCTATGCCCCCCTCCATGAAACTTCAAACCCCACAAATGTGGACCCTCAAACTCTCCACTCCAATTCATGCCACTCCACCCAGTATAGCCCCTGTGCTATCTCAGTGCCAAGTCATGTCTACCCATGCCCAACACTCATGACCCTTTCCTTTACATCTACCATGCCAAATTACCGCCATGGGAAGACCTCGGGACCTATGCAGAGATGATAACACACAAAGTTCTTAGTTCTGTTGCAGACTTCATTATGTTGTTTCCATGTTGTAAACCTCGATAACTCTATGACTCTATAACTCATTCATTGTAAAAGAACAATCTATTACATTTACATCTGTTCAACTCCATAATGCCTTTTAACATGAAACATGTAATTCAAAACTGCTGAGTACTTTCAGCAATATATACATATTACTTTAAAGTGTTCATCTAATAACAACTAGCATTTATATAGGACCTTCGTTTAGCACAATGTCCAAATGAATTTCACAGACAAAATTTTGGCTCTAGTTATATGAAAAAATATAATAAGGGGTAACCAAAAATTTGGTCCATGTAGGTTTTAAGCTGCATCTTCAAGAGGAGATAGAGATGTTTAGGAATTTGCAGTTCACACAGTTAAAGGCATATCAGCAATGCTGGAGCAAAGAAAATTAGTGTTGCACCAGAGGCAGTATTAGGAGGGATATAGAGTTCTCAGAGTATTGTAGTTAATGTTTCCTGTGCAGATTTGTAGTCATCTGAAGCTGCCCATAACATGTCCTTTTTGAAGACATGCAGTTGGGTGCAAAAAGAAAACACAGTGAAATTACAAGATTGTACATAACAAATAAAAGTGGGAGGGAACATTGGTTGTAATATTGTTGGAGTTTACAGAGATGGAAGGAAGCAAGGCCGTGGAGTGATTTGAATACCAGGATCAAGGATAGAAGTTGCTGGAAAAGCTCAGCAGGTCTGACAGCATTTGTGAAGAAAAAATCAGAGTTAACATTTCAGGTCTGGTGACCCTTCCTCAGAACACCAAGATATTGTGTTAATTTCTTGAGCTCAATTCCATACCTGCTGTGGGTAACTTTATGCCTCTGGGAAATGACTAGCATATAAGCAGAACTTGAGAAAAGTTTGGACACTTGCTGCAGTATGCCTTGGGGAAGTTTGGTAGGTGGATGAACAGCAGCCATAGAAGCAGAAAGCATTTGTTGAGTAGTTGGACTCTTTTGGCAAATACCTCAGCTTTGTGTCCTTTCTCTTCGACTCTTGTCTAGGCTTTTCCAGTTGACCTGAATCAAATTTTCTGCTAATCTTTCCTTTTCTAGAGGAGAATAACTAGCTTCTTCAATCAATCTATGTAACTGATGTCTCTCATCCTGGAACCATACTTGTATACTTTTCCTGCTCTGTTTCTAAAGCCTACACCTCATTCCTAAAGTTTTATGCCTAAAATTGAACGCAGTACTGCAGCTGAACAGTGTCTAGTATTTTATAAACATTCCTCATAATTTCCTTGGTTTTGTTTTAAAAATCTGTACTCCTAGTATAAAGACCAGGATCTTGTATACCTTTATAATTAGTCAAGTATCAGGGTTATTGGGGACAGGATACCTCAGAAGTTCATGTACTACAGTAGGCAGAACCATCTGAAATTCACGTATATAGGAATTTAAATGCTGTTCCTCTTCAGGTCAATTCAGGTGCAACCCTACAAGAATTTCAGACCTGTAAGTTTTAAAGGTATCATATAATTTAAACTCAAATCCCAATATTAATTTGTTCATTTGAGACTTTAACCGATGAGGTAAAAGGAGACAGTCCAGTGCAGTGACTTCGGGAAACTGTACATATGTTACTTAGGTGTTTTATTTGACCAAAATTACCTGGTAGCCCCATTGTCATCAACAGAAGAGCAATTCCACAAGTTCCATGTTATATTTAACAAACTCAGCAGGTAAAAATGTGTAGACACAAATCCAGTCTGAACAAAAGCAAAGGAAGCCCACAATCCAAATTATTATCCTAATGTTCATCCCTTTGGGGAATGAGAGTGAGAAATTGGAATACTCAGCTCCTGCTTGCTTCAGGTGCCACAAAGCCTCTAACACTTAAAAATATGATCCAAGATTCACACCTGCATCTCTATGATGAAGTATGTCGACTACTATCTTTGTAAAGAGGTTGCTCACACATACCTAACAGCAGTCAGCAACTTGCAGAGTTGGTAAATAGTGATGTCAATCACTGCTTGGCTTTGATTCGACATGAAATGAATACCATTCAAGTGTATCCTTTGGCTTAACCTCACTTAGGTACAACGTTAAAACAGGATGAAGTATCTTACCCACATTCACCAGAGGAACACAAGTAGGAGTAGACCAACAGACTTTCAAGCCTGCTCAGCCATTCAATGCAATCTTGACTGATCTTGAGCTTCAACTTCAATTTCTCAGCAGCCTCATTAATTCCCTAAGAGACCAAAACTCTGCTGATCCAAGCCGTAAATATTTTCAAGAATATATACAATCTGGAATGAATTAAAATGATTGTGACCTACTTACAGGTCAATTGCTGGACTAATTCTTCTGGTTGCAGTTCGATGCGCCTTGGAACTTTTCTATACTTTGTGAATGTTTCAGTAGCCTAGAGAGAATGGTCTACTGGTGCTCAAGTCAATTTTTGTTGATTTTATAGCCTGGTCCGCCCCAAGGGAAATTCCAGTAAAAGATAGTAGCAAATGAACAAACTGATCATTCTGCATCTCCATTTTGAAGTATACAGGACGAATCAGACTTCTGTGTCTCATTCACCAGTTTTACTGCTTGTGCCTTTTGGAAGGCCTTCCTCTGGGAATTGAGCATGTCTGGCAGAATGAAGGGAGCTGAGATAAAAGAATTGCACCTGAAGACCCTTCTGAAAACAACTGTATTCTTCATCTCCTCTGTTCTGTTTTGCCTTTGCCACTGACTGGGCAAGTTTCAGTACTTTGGGTATTTGAAATGAAAAAGAGCTGAGTCATTTTGTGGTAAAGAGTGGGAAGCAAGTCAGAAAAGTATGCTTAAATCATCTGCATCTTCTCAATCTGAAAGGACTAGGAGGTGGGGGAGAAATGAGATAAGAGAAGGAAGGTTATCTATGTGGACACACTTATCATTGGTCATGTCAGTGCCTAAAAGGTTCCTTCCCAAATTATAGCACTGAATTCTTCATTTTTTAACAATTCTTTCACAGAATGTGGACATTTCTAGCTAAACCATCCCTAATTATCCTCAAAAGTGGCAGTGCCTTCTTGAATGTGCTGTTAGGAAGGGAATTCCAGGAATAGTCAAGGAACAGTGATGCAGTTCAAGGTTGGGGTGTGGGGCTTGGAAATGCACTTGCATGTCATGGTGTTCCCATGTATCTGCTGCCCTTGTCCTTCTAGATGCTTGGTGCCACAAGTTTGGAACGTGATGTCAAAGGTACATCGGTGAATTGCTGCAGTGCATTTGTAGATGGCACACACTGCTGCCACTGTGCATCATGTTGGAAGGAATGAAAGTTTAAGGTGGTGGTTGTGGTACCGTTCAAGAAGGATGCTTTGTCCTCTGTGGGGTTAGATGCCCTGAGTGTTATTGCAGCAGCATTCATCCAGACAAGTGGGGAATATTCCATTGCATTCTTGGCATGTGCCATGTAGAGAGGGGGACAGGCTTTGGGAAGTCAAAAGGTGAGTTTCTGCAGCATTCCCAGCCCCTTGTTTGATCTTGTAACCAGAGTATTTATTTGGCTGGTCTGGTTTAGTTTCTGGTCAGTTGTGACCTCCTGCATATTGATGGTAGGTATTCAGTGATGGTATTGCAATTAAATGTCAAGGGAAGATAGTTAAATTCTCTCTTGTTGGAGGTGATCATTTCTAGGACTTGTTACTTGCCACTTATCAGTGTAAGCCTGAATGTTGTCAAGGTTTTGTTGCATTTGGACACGGACTGCTCCACTATCTGAGGCGTTGTGAGTGTTCTTGAACTTTGAGCAATCATCAGCGAATAACCACACTTTTGATCTTATGATGATGGGAAGGTCATTGATGAAGCTGCTTTAGCTGATTGGGCCTAGGACATTATCCTGAGAAACACTTGCTGCAGACCTGTTTTAGCACCTTTGTCCTTTAGAAGTCAGCCAGCACCATCAGTAGTACAGATAGCAAGCCTTCTGGCTCCTCTGATGCTATCTGACCTGCTGTGCTTTTCCAGCATCACACCTGTAAAAGCGTAAGCCAGACCAGGTAAGAACGACAGATTTCCTTCCTTTAAAGGATGTGAATGAATCAATTGGGTTTAAAGCATCCCAGGAGCAGTTGTGCTCCTCCAGTTCTTTGCTGCTACTTGCTGTTTTGCAGGACAATGCTTCTTCTGCAGGAGTGAGGAACATTATTTATTCGTGTACCTTGCAGTATGTTTTGGTTATTTGGCTATCATGGATGGATAGCTGTCAGTGTATATAAGCTGTGATTTGTGAATGCAGAGTTGTAACAGTATGGAATGTGTGAGGGTGAGGCAAAGCTTTTGAATTGATTAGTTAATGATTGAATAATAACAATAGCTGTAAGTGGGTAATGGGGGTGCAGTCAATTGAGTAATGGTTGAGGTTAATGGTGTAATTGGTTGGAGATACTACTTGAAGATGAGTTCACCTTGACAACGCATGTGAGATAGTTAAACTTCATGCACAGTATACTTGTTCTTGGAATAACACACCTGACATTAACCTCGACCTTCATTTCCTCACACTGCCTCCTGAGTGTATGTCTGCAGTGTCTCCTACCTTGCAAGCACAGAATGCTGCCCGTATTTTACACCAAGACCTCTAGAGCATTTTTGGAAAATCTAGCATGTTCAACTGTTGCTCAAGCAGCATAGCATATGTTTCTGCATGATTTCCACCTACTTCTTGCAGCAACAATCCTTCTTAAGAAGTGCTGTTAAGTGGAGCTGGCCATTGCTTATATGTGCAGCCATTGGACAGTGCCATACATAGAGCAGCAGTGCAAGCTTACCATGCTGTCTATAATGCAATGAACAGGCATGGGTTAAACACAAGTCATGATCTCCATGCCTGTTTTCAGGAGTTGGCCAATTTCTTCCCCTGTAATTGATGTGTTGCCCAGTGATCTCATAAGGCTCAACTTCACACTCATGTACTCCCCCTTAAAGGTCATAGCAAAGAACAGAAAAAGAGGCAGGCTGTTACCGCTTACCACCTCAACTTGTCCCCTTATGCCTATCCCCAGCATTTATTCTAGATTTCAGACAGAGGAAAAGGTTAACACTGAGATCTCCTGCTTTTCAGGTCCTACTGAGATACTAAACTCGGGAGTGTGCCCCATCTAAAGGTTTTTAAAATTGCTGAGATCTGAAAATTTAAAAAAAAATCCACTTCACAAAATAGCACAGCTTGCCAGTATATCTGTTTCTGATTAAGTTAATCTTCACAGAATTTTGTAACAGTTTTGGCCACATGACCCAGTGTGCAGATGCAAGATGGTCAGATATATCCATTCCAGATTGAGCAGCTACTTCATAGCACAGTGAATCATTTATTGGAATTTGGACAATCTCACTACGGACAGGGAGTAACCATGGTGTTAGCACAGCGTTGAATCAGCACAGAGGCAGTTGTTCAGCCCCTTTATACCTGTTCAAAGCTAATCAATTATTTCCAACTCAAAGCCCTGCAATTTTTCCCCTTCGAACATTCATACAATTACCTTCAGAAAGTTATTAAGTTCGTTTTCACAGCCATTTCAGGCAGTGCATTCCAGATGATGAAAGCTCAGTAAAATAAATCGCTCTCATTTCGTCCTGTTTTTCTTTTTCTAATTTTCTGAAACCTGTGGCCTCTGGTTACAAATCCCCCTACCCATACAGGAAGTACCTCTCCCAATCTATTCCACCAAAACCCTGGATGATTTTGGACGTCTCTATTAAAGTTAACCCAGACCTTCTTTGCTGAAAGGAGAACAATTGCAGATTTTCCCTCTGCATTAAATGAAAAACCTAATTTCTAGTATCATTCTAGGAAAACCATTCTGCACCCTCTGATAGGCTTTTATATCTGTTCTAAAGTGACTGAAACACAAAAAGGATAATTCAATGTCTTGCTGAGTATAAATGTCTGATCAACAATGTTTAACACTAGCCTTCATATAGATCCCTTCACAGTCCTTTGCTTTCCCAGTTATGGTATTTTTGTTGGGGTATTTTGAAATCCTGGGTGATTACATGCACAACATGACATTGTATTTGTTTGGCTAATGGAGTTTATACTGAGTAATCAAACATCCTTAACATGTAATTTAACATTTACCAGCTTCCACAGAAAGTCCCATTATGTGTCCTGATATTAAGAGGGTTAAAGTTACTCAGCTTTTCAATGGTGAATTTATTTAAGGTAAGCTTCTTCAAGAGAACATGACTCTGGCAGGATGGGATTTGTAGCAATTCTAAACGCTGGTTTCCTCATGGTAGCTTAATTGAGATCATTGATGCCTTTAGCCCCAACTACACATGGCATGATTCCCCACGAAGATTCACTCAGCTCACTTTCCCATTGGCCCCAAGACAGCAACGTAACTGGATCCCAGCCAATGTAGGCATCTGCTTCAGCTTGTGCAAGAGTCCTGGTTCTTGGCAGTTTGCACTAGATAAGGCACTTGATTCCCAAGCTTCCACATTCAATAATAACAGGTTCCAACACCCAGTGAACATTACTTTCTGACTTCAACGTCAGCCCTCTGATGTAGTGACAGATTTGGAAGGAAGATGGAGGGGAAGAGAATTTTTTCTTACCGTTCTTCAAGTTGCCAGTATTTGTTCGTGTACTACTGATACTGTGAACGTATTCAATGTACCTACAAATTCTGAGAGATCAGTCTGATTATGGAGTGTGGTCTTCATTCTAAACAGGCTGAAATTCTTTATCAACCTCACCATATCTCTGGGCCTGGAGACCTGCAATCAAGTCCCATTTGCTCCAGGAGCACGTCATCACGTTAAAAATATAATGAATCAAGTTTTCTGAGGATGATTAAGCGTTTTCCAGATTGATTTTGTACCTTTTCATAAATACTCCTCACGTTCTTGGACAATTAGAAAATGGGCAATGTGTCCTCTACTCCTTCACCAGATGAATATGTAAGTCTGTGAATCTTAAGTAGTGTTTCTCCTCTTATTTAAGCCTGAGGCAATTCTAAATCTTCAAAATCACAATATGCAATGTGGCTTTTCTTCCAGTTTACTGAAATCTAATATAGCTGGTAACTTTATGAAGAAGGAAGCAATCTCTCATTCACAGGTTTTAGTCTGTTCAATATCGTCCTTGGTAAAAATAGCAATGGTTATGGCAGGCTCGTGTTTTTCACTCAATTGCTGTTTTAACTCTCACTGCATCCTCTCCAACATATTGTTAGGGATTTGGGGCACAGTGGTTTTACGATCATGACCATGATGGCTGGTTTGCTGCCTATAACCATAATTACCAGCAGTCATTCGAATGACGTGATATAAGTTGAATAATCTGTTGTGAGGTGTTGGGTGAAGTTGCCTATCTTGGCTTTGGTTTGAGGCTCTTAAGGTTGCAGTGGCAGTGACTCTATTTCTGGGCCTGGAGACCTGCAATCAAGTCCCATCTGCTCCAGGAGCATGTCATAACATTAAAAATATAGTGATTAAAATTATCCCCTGCTCCTCTTGCATACCATACAATCCAGAATGTGGTTGCAATCTGGAATCCCTGGAAATGTTGCTTAATTTGACAAGACCTTGCAATGAGTTAATTACATCGAAATGTTGTCAAGTCTGCCTTTGTGCAGGACAGTGAATGAATAAGTGAATTTATAGCATTAAGGTGTTGACGTTGTAGTTGGTGCTTGTTGCTAGCAGTATTTTATTGTGTTGACTTCTTGTGTAGCAAGTGTTCACAATGCCATGAGAAATGCAAACAAGCTTGCACTTTTGGAAGGATAAACAATGGACTAAGCTTTCCCTCTTTGTGATACTGCACCAAGCTTAGCAAAACAACAAAGATGCTGTTCTAAACAGCCAGTTGATATATGTTTACCCATAATCTTGAGGCACAGACAATTTGTTCCTAACCTACTCACCCTGCTCATGTCACAGCTGAGTCAGATTGACATACTGGCACACTTCTGTCTTGTGTTTTCCTGCTGACCGTTTTTTCTTGGAGGATGGCTGCTTTTTATCAGATAGGATTAGTCTTTACTACATAACATTCTGCAGCAGGAACCACTGTGCCTCACTATTGAATCTGTTGCCATTCATTGCTGTGGCCAGACGTTCTGTACATCTTCTACAGAAATACCCAGGCTAAGTTGATGGACAGGGGAATGTCTATGACAGTTGTTTATATGGACTTCTGGAAGGTGTTTGATAAAGTGCCACATCAGAGACTGTTAACTAACACAGAGACCCACAGAATCATGGGCAAATTATTGACATGACTATCAAACTGATTGAGTAGCAGGTGACAGAAACTAGGGATACTGGATAGGTCCTCAAATTTGCAAGATGTGACCAGGGGTGTCCCACAGTGATCTGTGTTAGTGTCTCAATTATTCACATTATTTATTAACAACTTGGATAATGGCTTAAAAAGTTGTAGATCCAAATTTGATGATGACACAATATTAGGCATCATTGTAGACGGTGTGGATGATAGCATAAATTTGCAAAAGGATATTGAAGACTAGGTGAATGGGCAAAACTGTAGCAGATGGAGTTCAGAGTAAGCAAATATCAGGTTATCCTTTTTGGATCTAAAAAGGATAGATCAGGGTACTTTCTAAATGATATGAAGTTAAATTCAGTGGATGTCCAAAGAGACTTGGGGATTCAGGTCTTAGATCCTTAAAATGCCATAAATAGGTGAAGAAAATAATTTAAAAAAGCAAATGGCATGCTGGCCTTTATATCTAGAGGACTGGAGTATATGGATGAAGAAGTTATACAAAACCTTGGTTAGATCCCACTTGGAACACGGTGAGCAGATCTGGGCATCACACGTTGGGAAGGATTTAGTAGTCCTGAAGGCTGTACAAGGTAGATTTATAACAATGATATCTGGACTTCAGGGGTTATATGGGGAAATTATACAAATTGGGCCTGTTTTTCTTTAGAATTTGGAAGTTTAAGAGGTAATTTCATTGAAGTGTTCAAGATATTAACAAGAAAAGACAGGGGAAATAAAAATAAACTATTTTCATTGGTTAGTGATTATAGAACTAGGAGGTATAGTCTTAACAACGAGGCCTGAACTCTTCAGGTGACTTATTAGGAAGCAATTCTACACACAAAGAGTGGTAAATATTTGGAACTCTCTTCCATTAACAATGGATGTTATATCAGCTGTTGATTTTAAATCTGAGATAGATCATTTTTTTTGTTAAGCAAAAGTATTCAGGGACACGGGGAAGGCAGGTATATGGAGTTAGGCCACAGATCAGCTGTAATCTCATTGAATGGCAGAACAGGCTCAAGGGCTGAATGGTCTACTCCTGCTCCTACGTTCGTCTCTTTAAATGGAAGAAAAAAACAGCATTTTCTATAAAACCTTTAAATTAATGAAGTATCCCAGGACACTTCATAGGAGCATTACAAAACAGGGTATGATAATATGCCATTTAAGGAGATGTTCAGCCAGAAGACTAAAATCTGGAATACAAGGTAGGTTTTGGGATGTGTCTTAAAGGAGGAAAGCATAGACAGGCAGAGAATTGCAGGGAGGAAACTGCAGAGTTTAGAGCCAAGGAAGTTGAAGGCACAGCCATCAAAGGTGTAAATATGATAATAGGGAATGCAGCTGTTTTGAAGGTTGTGGGATTGAAATTATCATGTTCTTTGGCAATCCTTCAAATCGACGAAGACTTGCTTCCACTCTGTTGCGGGGGACGGGGTGATTCAGTGAAATGGTCGCAGGTGGTGTTTGAGGGGGGGAGTTTTTTTTAATTCATTTACAGGATGAGGGCATCGCTAGCTAGGCAGCATTTCTTGCCCATCCCTAATTGCCCAGAGGGCACTTAAGAGTCAACCACATTGCTGTGGGTCTGGAGTCACATGTAGGCCAGACCAGGTACGGATGGCAGATTCCCTCCCTAAGGGACATTAGTGAACCAGGTGGGTTTTCTGAGGATCGACAATGGATTCATGGTCTTCATTAGATTGTTAATTCCAGATATCTTATTGAATTCAAATTCCACCATCTGCCATGGTGGGATTTGAACCCGAGTCACCGGAGCATTATCTGGGTCTCTGGATTAACAGTCCAGTGATAATACCACCAGGCCATCGCCTCCCCTGAATAAGCTGCCGCTGAATTCTGAACCCTCTTTTGCAGGTGCTTCTCCAGTTTGTGCATTGCAAGGCAAGCAATTCCCATGTGTCAGTGGGGGATATTGAATTTATTTAGGGAGCCTTTCGGTGTGTCGTTCTAACGATTGCTTACCATTGCGGAGCTCGAACACTTGTTTCAGGATCTTGTGCCGAGTGTGCAGACAACTGCCTATTGCAGCTGTTTATGTATGACCAGTGCTTCAATACTAGGGAGGTCAGCCTGGGAGAGGATGCTTATGTTGATATACCTATCCTGCCAGGGGATTTGCAGGATTTTGCAAAGGCAGTGCTGGGGATTACTCTCCAGGGTGTCTGCTGTATTTTCTCCACATTTCTGGTGGATACTGGAGGGTGGGGACCACAGCTGCTCTGTAGACCATGTGCTTGGTGCTGGGTTTGAGGTCTTGGATTTCGAACACTTTGTTCCTCAGGTATCCAAAGTCTGCACTAGCATGTTGAAATCACTGTTTGGTTTCATTGTCAATGTCTGTGCACACCGAAAGGAAGCTCCCAAAGTATGGGAAATTGACCCACATTGTCCAGGGCTCACTGTGGATCTTAATGGTCGGCAGGGGCAGTGTTGTGTGGCAGGAGTGGGCTGATAGAGAACCTTTTGTTTTCTGGACTTTTAGTCTGACACCAATTCTGTCATACACCTTGGGGAATGCATTGACAATGGTTTGTAGCTTAGCCTCTCAGTGTGCACACATGCAGGCATCATTGGCTTCCTACAGGTCGATGATAAAAGTTGGAGTGATCCTGTTTCCGGCCTGGAGGTGGCCAAAAGTTGAACAGTTTCCCGCTAATGCCATGAGTTAGCTCCACTCCAATGAATAACTTAATGGAGATGGTGACAGAGTGTTCCAGTGGGGAGGA
This sequence comes from Rhincodon typus, assembly GCF_021869965.1. Lineage (NCBI taxonomy): Eukaryota > Metazoa > Chordata > Chondrichthyes > Orectolobiformes > Rhincodontidae > Rhincodon > Rhincodon typus. Next base: position 126,660,159 of record NC_063333.1, read on the forward strand.
CAGTGCAGAGCATTGGTGTGATGACACAGCCCTGTTTGATCCCAGTTTGCACTCATACTGGGCCTGTGGGTGATCGGTTGGTGAGGATCACGTCATTGTGAAGCAGGCAGAAAATGGTGCTGAATTTGTGTGGCCGGCTGAATTCGAGGAGAATATTCCACAGTCCCTCACATTTGACTGCGTCAGAGGTCTTTTTGAGATCGGGAGGGTCGTGTACAGAGGTTGCACTTTTCCTGAATTTGTCTCGCACTGTAAATTGTACCCGTTATGCCTCCTAATGGGAGGAAGTCACTCTGAGACTCAGGGAGGAGCTCTCCAGCAACTGGAATATTGTGGTTGAGGAGAATTCTTGCAATGACCTTTCCTGTAGTGGACAGTAGGGAAATCTCTCTGTAATTTCCACAGTCGGATCTGTCTCCTTTCTTGAAGGTGGTCACAATTACGGCATCTGAGATCTCTCTTCCTTCCAGACAAGGGCGATGAGGTCATCGATTTGGGTTAGAATTGCCTCTTCACTATTTGTAGTCCATTAACAGAGATTCCATCTGCGCCAGAGCCCTTGTTGTTTTTCAGCTTATGGATGGTTTTTTTTTGACCTCATGGCAGGTTGGATGTGCACTGAGATGGTGACGGTTAGTGTGGTTCGTGATAGTGTTGAGAGCATTTGCATTGAAGGCTGTGTCTTGGTTGAGGAGGTCCTCGAAGTACTCTCCAACAGGCATTGACTGCCTTGTGGACTTCTTGACTCTCCATTTTTGACTCTCAGTGAAGTAGTTCCTGGATACTCAGACCACAATGGCTTTGATTGTGGCTGTAAGCAAGCTGCTGAGCCTCTTGCACTGTTTCCAATCACCATCTATTCTTCAGGTCACACGTCCTTTGTTGCACCTCTCCCTTCGGTTGCCTATGGGCTTATTTCCTTCTGCTAAAGCTTTGGGGAGGTACCAGTTCAGGAATGCTGTTTGATTGTATTCCAGGAGGTCCTGAATCTTCAGGTTGTTCTCGTGAAACCACTCTTGGTGTTTCCTGATCAAGAGGCTGAGCATCTCCATGCAGGTGCTAACTATGATGGCCTTTAGGGTCGACCAGATGCTGTGGGCACAGTGAGCTCTGGTACATTGGTTGTTGCCAGGTTGGCTATGAGACGCCACCTGAGAAGGTCTTTCTTCTCAGGGTCTTTGAGTGCAGCAACATTGTGTCTCCTGTGGCAGGGAATTTTCTGCCTTGGTCAGTTTGCCACCTTGTTCTTGAAGCTGGCATTCCCAGCCAGTCATTTATCCCTCAGGATGATACTGTCAATGATGTAGCACAAGGGATCCTGGGCTATGATGGTCTGTCATTGTTGGAATTGTCCATATTGGTCCTGGGGTTCCCCGTCCAGCAACCATCACATGGTCCCACCAAAGGAAGGCCTTGACCCAATGGTAGTGAAAATCCGAGACAACTGCAGGGGGGAGGAAGAGCCAGCGATTAAACGCTCGCCTTTAACCAATCATTACCAACCGCCTCCGAGGTAGAGCAGGAAGCGAAACCCAAGGTAGTGGTGACCAGCAGTGTCTGAGTGTCGGACAGTTATCCTGTCCGGAGGCTGGAGCCTGATCCCAGATCGCTCACTAGCCTGGGTGATGGGTTAAGGATCAAGTCAAGATGGCGCAGAGTGAGGTGGGGGAGGCCGGCCTGGTGGAGTTCAGAGACGTGTTGCTAGAGAGTTACCTCAAACTGACTTTGTCTGACCTGATCTTGCCTTTTAATGTGAGGTAGTTGTTGCAGACCTCCGACCACACAGTCCCAGCTGAGCAAGATCTTTTCCCCCATTGGAGGAGATTACAAAGATAGGGAGGGGCAAGGGTGTGGATTCAAAAATAAGGTAATTCCTTTCCAGTGGCTGCTGTCTGACTTTTGAGTATTCCTAGTGCTAGATGTGCTAAGATCTCATTGGTAATACCTTCACGCTTGCTGTTCCAACATCATCTTGTCTGGGTAGCCTGTTGACTTGCAGACACAAATTATTTCATATCTGCAAATCTGAAATAAAATCATAGAGCTACTGTGCCCAATTAGTCGCATTCTCCTGTAGTTTCCAACAGTCCAATGCTGATGAAATATCATTGACCTGAAATGCTAATATTGATTTCTTCTCTCAGCAGATGTTGTATGGCCTAGTGGGTTATTCTGGCATCTTCTGAATTAATTTGTGGTTACTTCTGCCACAAATTGATGCACACTGATTCCACTATCTCAGAACTGCACATTTGATCCTGATAGCTAAGGAGAAAATGCCCTGACGTGCCAGGGATGCAAAGGTCTTGCCAAATTTAACAGCAGGGTCTCAATCCTTACTCCATACTTCTTCTGAACAGCTGACCACATTGACAGGCCATGCCAGGGAAAAGCCGGAGGTAAAGAAAAAGGGTATATGTGAGGTAGGTAGGCACTCTTCCCCCAGCCAGAGGGACCAGACACTGGGAAATGGAAGTATTGTAGGAAACCACGTTGCTGCCATTTCATCATCATTGTCCCACGCCCCTCCCAATCCTCCAATGGCAAAATGGAGTAATACCCATAATGGTAACCCTTGTCCTTGAGCAACTATGGTCTGGTTCAGTGGGGTGGTTCAAAGATGGCTGGAATGACTGACACATGCTGGAAAAACTATCATGACTGTCTGCCAGAAGAGCAGGAATTGACTAATGTGAGGGTCTGGGCAAGGTCACATGCCAACTACAGGAAGTGGAGACTTGTAAATGTGGAGCATCTCTCCTTTGACATGCAGCACCTCCCAGATCACATGTGCACAGTCTGGCTCCCAACATCATAGGAAAGTCTGTTATACTTAGCAAAGCCACATTCCACACTTTGTACTTCTTTTTCAAGAGAAGCTGATGATATTTCCTGTCCTGGTGCCTCTCTGATGGATGACAAGCTGAGATATATTGACAATGTTATGCGCTTCAGCAAGAAAGGATGCACGGGCTTAGTGGAATAGTGTGATATTTTCCGGGCTGGAGGAAGCTTGACATGTTTGACATGTTATTGGAGTGGGCAGACAGGTGGCTGATGAAGTTTTAACATGGAGAAGCGTGTGGCAATACATTTTGGTAGAGGGAACATGAAAATATGGTATAAAGTATAGTGTGTTTCATAAATAGTTTGTAGGAACAGATAAACCTGGGTGTGTCTATGCATAAGTCACTAAAGGTAGCAGTATAGATAGATTGAGCAGTTAATAAAGTATGCTGTATCCTATGCTTTATTAAATGAGACATATAGAGTGCAGGATTAAGGAGGTTATGCTAAACTTGTTCAAGACAAAAATTAAACCTTAATTGAGTACCATTTGCAGTTGTAGGTACCACATTTTATGAAGGATGTGAATGAATTGGAGAGAGTGCAGAATTTTACAAGAATAGTTTCAGCGTTGAGAAACTGAAGCTTTGAAGTTAGATTGCAGAATTGAGTGTGTTTTTCTGAAGGAAGACAAGGCTAAGAGGAAATTTGTTCAAACTTTAGAAAATCATAAGTGGACTAAACAGACCAGACAGGATGAACTTGTTACCATTCATAAAAAAGATCAAGCTATACTCTCTGTATTGGCTTCTTACATTAATCTTTATGCTTCTTCTATGTTGCAAACTAATGGATTCAGTGCTCTCCTGTGATAAGATTGATCTTCCTCTCTCAGTATTGTCTGTGCTTCTTTCCGATGTCTGCTTCCACATCATCTAAAAAATCAAGTCATACAGGCTATAATAAATCTGTTAAAGTATTTTTGAGCAATACGACAATTCTGTCACTTAACAATTCTGATTTCAAAACTCCAGTGTCACATTTTTCCGCAAATCTAAAGAGATCATTACATTATCTGTGGATTTCCCTGGATGTTTTAATGCTTCTGTTTAATCTTGCTTTTTCAAAAAAGCTACATGTTCTCAGATTAAAGTAGATGTCAAAGCTTATAAAAGTTCATCAAAAATATCGATGCCTTCTCTTATGTCTTGGTAAGCTGTAATGTTATCAACTGTAGTCCCAATTAAATGCAAAAGTGTGTTTATATGTTCAGTTTCTGACATAACATCTAGCTTAGAAGCAGTTCTATATCTTAAAAACTATTTTCTCCAAGATGTTCAATCATGTCTAATTAAATCTGCCTGACAATATTTTGACTCATGCTATTCCTTCCTCGTGTGATTATTTATTCTTCTTAATTTAAAGCTTTTTAAATTCTACATTGTCTCAATGCTGCTTTACTCTTGTTACTATAAAGGTTTTGAATCTTCTTAAATTCCTTTGCCTGAAAGACATCTAAATCTGCCGTACAGCAAAGTTTATTTTCCTTATCGTATAGACATTTAAACGTGTGGCATAGCCATGTTGCTTCCTTGTTATGCTCACCGGAAAGTTTTGTTTTACTCTTATAGCCAAAATAGAGGTTTCCCATCTGAGGATTGAATGGCGATTTTCTGCCTTGTTACGAGCAAAATTGCTGATTTCCCGCCTTTTGCAGCCAATAAACACTTTTTATCCTTTACAATGAGTCTACTGAATAAATCCTGCTGTCTGCATCCTTAAAGTTGAATCTTGTTTGCCTGACAGCTTTCCCTGTGTGAATCCCACTGTCAGTAGTGGTTTTAATAACGGCCACTCACTTTAACAGTTTCTTCAAATGAATTCCTATTTCTTCAGCCATAATAAATCTCCCTGTTTTTATTTATGGATCTCTCACTCTTACTGTCATCTCAGTAACATCCATTCTTTCTTATTTGATTAGATCTACCTGCTTAGGCTTCTAAATTTCCCTTTTAGCACTTTAATTCTGGCTTTTCAACATTCCCAGTGTTGTGACCTCAGTTTAAGTTAGTTCTGTGGCCCTTGATTTCCCTTACTGTAGCCATGCCTGATCGTGACCATTTGCTATGGCAGCACTGCTCTCTCTTAGCTGTAAGTACCTCTATTTTATTTTTCGCATTTTCAGCCTACAACTGCACCATGTTTCCCATTACCCCATCAAGGATTTTAACTTAGCTCACAAACATCCAATTTCCATTTGCTGCTTGTAGCTGAACCTCTGGTTGGGACCGCTCCTGCAGTTCATTGGTACCTGATACAATCTATGCCTGCCAGGTGTGACCAGCATATCAGCTCCATGTAGCTTCTAGCTCACAGTGGCTTCTATGCTTCTCTTACCAGGTCTGATATGCGTTATCCCTTGACTGTAGATTCTTCCTTATAGAATCTTGCGCAAGCCTGTCTGCTGCTGATTTGACTGGCTGAGTTGCTGTGAAGGTTGGAAGCTGCTACTTTCTTCTGGCCTCACGAAAGTTTACTACATTGAGTTAAATCAAATTCCAATCCACACTGCTGCCGACTGTGTCATTTGAATATGCAATGCCAACCACTGGCAGCATGAGGTTGAGTAGATTGCTACCACAGTCCTCCTTTACTGACTGGGCCTACACAGCTTACTTGATCTAACGTGCTGGAGGAAAACAGTTAGGTAATTTAATGAGCAGAGGATCTTTTCTTAAACGAGATGTAGTTTATTACATGATAGCAACCAAGCGCAAGCTATATTAGTAAGATAGAGGTTGTTTTAAACTCTGTTGGGAGACCCTGGATAACAGGTCTGGCCTCTTCAAGATCCTAATATCTTCTACCTTTTCCCACATAGATTAGAAGGAGCATATTGCTGTCTTCAGCATTAACCATTTGAAAACTACCTTTCACAATACTATACTTGTCAAGGCAGCATCAGAGGAGGCAGGAAAGTTGATGTTTTGGCTCGGGACCCTTCTTCAGAAAAGGGTCCCGACCCGAAACGTCAACTTTCCTGCTCCTCTGATGCTGCCTGACCTGCTGTGTTCCTCCAGCTCCACACTGTGTTATCTCTGACTCCAGCATCTGCAGTTCTTACTGTCTCTGAGTATACTTGTCAAATGAGCTTTATATCTTTCCGGGTTTGAATGTTAAGCATTAGATAATTTTAACAATAAATCTTGAAAGCAACAGGTTCTGTAGGTGTAACCTTAGGCAGGGGCTGTCTGGGAGGCAGTTCCAAACAGTAAAGGCTTCTTCTGATGCCTCTTTCTAGTAAGGGTATCTTTTATGGATTTACAGATAAGCCTCATGGATTTTCCAAGTGACAGCTCATGCAAACACCATGGGATAGAAATTCACCTTGGGCAGTACTGCAAGGCAGTCATCAGCAAATCATGTAGCCCAATATTAAAGGCCCAGCCTGATATTCCATTCGGGTTAGGTCATTGAAACTGAATATCGAGCAGCATTCATAACCAGCGTCCCAATCTGATACCCCCTGCTTTTTGCTACCGCCCAATGATTAATTTCTACCTCACAGTGTCTGTGTGGACAGTCATTTGGAAAATCCGTTCTAAATGATTGGGTTCCATGGGTCCTATGTGCTGCTCAGTGACAGGCACCAATGTAACCTGAGGCAGTAAATCAATTACTAAAAAAGTAGATTATGGTTTCTGGTAATGTACCTGTCATCTATTCACAGGGTTTGAGTGATAACCTTTAGCTGTCTGGGCTGATATTCTTCCTTATGCAAGTTCAGTTCTGCTTCCAATCATTGCTGTTTGTATTCTAAATCTCTGCATTTTCAATGGAATTATTTTTGAAAAACAGCAATACAGGAGAGTAAATTGAAGGCTATAAACTAATCCTGGGGTTGAATGGTGAGCATGAACTGTCCTTTATTGGATTTTGGTCGTGTAATTCAGCCCTGTGTTTTGAAGAATAGGCTTGCAAGGTAATTTCACAACTGAAAAATTGTATCGATTATAAAGCAAACTAAATTATTTTAAACAAATCCACCCCAACCCACTAAACAAAATAGACAATTTTTAAAGAACCATGCTTTACTAAACTTTCCACTATTTAGAAAGATTTATCATTTTCTTTTCCCAAGAAATGATTCGAATAACAGAAGTTCAATTAGAAAACCCCAAAGAACTGCAATCGGGAGGCGAGTCAGTTTTGTTGGAATGAGATTGAGTAAATGCACAGCAGAGTTCTTGTTGAAATTCAGTTTTATGTAGCGTTTTTAATTGATGTTAATATGCTAAGTTGTTAGTGCAGCAGTGTATAAAGTATTTTAATGGAAGGATAGTGATGTGTTACATGACATCCTGCAGCAGGACATCCAGTGCTTGTATGGGTGTTTCTACTGCTGACCATTTTGATGCCCAGCAAAAGCACAGCTTTGAAATCATTTGGAAACTCTCTGAGCTGCTGTTGGAAATCTCTCTGTGACCTCTGAGATCTTTCAATGTGACAGGCACTACACGATTGGCATGCCATCAACACGTTGAAAACAGCTCACTGTGTATTGTGTGAGGTCAACCTGTTAGTCTGTATATTTCGTTAAATGGCACATATGGGAATGCTGCATGCATTTGTTAACCAGAGAGCACTCTGCGTAATTCAATCTTTTCTGTTACAGCCTGTAAAAATCACATTAAATATTTGAGCATCTTTTCTACTGTTAGATTTCTCTTTATTTATTCTCAGTTTGTGTGTGCCACAAGTAAAAGTAGTTTGTATTCCCCATCTCTAGTTGTCCTTGAGAAGGTCTAGGTGCTCAGTTCCATCATCCTGTGGAGTTGAGAAAATAAAATAAAGCTTTCACGTTAAAAGACTTTAAATTGCTCATCCCTGAAAAGCTTACATTGTTTGACGTGCTTTTGTGAAAGGTAGAATTATTTAATTTTTTTGGCATAATCAGATTTTAAGTGCTTGTCATGCAAGCATGTTGCTCCTCTTTGATAGCTATAATTATGATGGGAGAAAATCAGAATGACTATGAAAAATGCAACAGCTTTAGGATTCGGTTGTTATGAGCAAAGCTTATTAACCTGAGTTACCTTGTAGTCCTAGCATTACCAGTGGCCTACGAATTGATACTTCAGTGTTCCATTGTTTCAGATGACAGGGAGCAGTCATTTCTTTATAGAATCCGCCATCTAGTGATATCACTTGGGTGAGTAAGCAATTGTAAGTTCAGTTCCATTCCTGTCAGAGGTAGGACAGGAGATTTCTCCTTAAATTGTAAATCGAATTGTTAAAATTTTGACATTGTGCCACACAAATGCTAGGCTATGACCATTCATAATAAGAAACAATCTAACCACCATCCTTTGACATTCAATGGTGTTACCATCACTGAATCCCTGACTGTCAACATTCTGGGAGTTATCATTGACCAGAAACTCAACTATATTCACCACATAGACAAAGTGGCCACAAGAGCAGGTCAGAGGCTAGGAATACTGCAGTGAGTAACTCACCTCCTGACTTCCCAAAGCCTGTCCACCATCTACAAGGTACAAGTCAGGATTATGATGGAATACTCCCCACTTGCCTGGATGAGTGCATCCCCAACAACACTCAAGAAGCTTGACACCATCCAGGACAAAGCAGCCCGCTTGATTGGCACCACATCCACAAGCATCCACTCCCTCCACCACCAACGCTCAGTAGCAGCGGTGTGTACTATCTACAAGATGCACTGCAGAAATTCACCGAAGATCCTTAGACATCATCTTCCAAATCCACGACCACTTCCATCTAGAAGGATAAGGGCAGTAGATATATAGGAACATCACCTTTAAGTTACCCTCGAAGCCACTCACCATCCTGACTTGAAAATATATCGCAGTTCCTTCACTGTTGCTGGGTCAAAATCCTGGAATTCCCTCTCTAATGGAATTGCGGGTCAACCCACAGCAGGTGGACTGCAGCTGTTCAAAAAGACAACACACCACCACTTTCTCACGGGCAACTAGGGTCAGTGCAATAAATGCTGGCCAGCATCTGACAGATGAATAAATAAAAATAAACACTAAATTATACCTGCTTGCACTTCACATGGCTAATCTCAGGAATTAGCCAATAAACAAGCTGTCACATTTTGTCTGTGGTGACATGTAGGAGCTTCGTTTGGAAAAAAAATTCAGAATTAGTTCCCCAAACAATTGGCTACAGGCAAATATACTATAATATCAGTTTCCAAAATTGAGAAAAAAATACAAAGAAACTAACCTTATCTATATTGTATTATGTGATAGGGCCATTGACTTATTTGTTTGTATCAGTCACCAAAAATGTGCAGTGGAGACTGTTCAAGGTGTGGAAAGGATTCTGTCATTCTCTACAAATAATGTGAGGTAGCTCTGACTTCTCTTCAGGAACATTGGTCCATAATTTTGAAACATGTGCAATGAGAACCTGGTACAAAACCTAACTGTTACAACTGCAAAGACTGGTTGGCAATCTTTGCTGATGACTCAGAGGACTGACTTGAAGGATTAGAATTCCAAAATACGGCACCATATTAACCTTTAATCCATACACCTGAGTGCAATCTTTGTCAGCACTTAAATTCAGTACCAATGGAGAGTTCAGTACCAATGGAGTGTGGTACTGCCTTTCAGATTTGTTTTCATGATAGTCAGCAAAGGTACAATAAGACCACAGGAAATAGAAACAGGAGTAGGCCATTCATCGATAACACAGTGTGGAGCTGGAGGAACACAGCAGGCCGGGCAGCATCAAAGGAACAGCAAAGCTGATGTTTCAGGTCAGGACCGTCCTTCATAGTCCCTTCCAAAAACGTCACGGCATTCCAAACTTTTTACAATCATTAAAACACTTTTGAAACGTCCTGGCATTTGTAGAAAATACAGCAGCAAATTTGCACACAAGTTCCTGATGGAGGAGAGATGTTCTTACTTAAAAGTGACAACTGAAAACACTAGAATTTCCAGGTAAATAAAAATATAATTATTACCATTAATAATTAAACACAGACTTAAACAGCACCAACATTTTTTAAACACAAGCATCCTCACATTTACAACATTGTGGTTGACTGATACAGTCGTGTAAAATTCTGATTCGCTCTTGCAGCAAAGAATGTTTTGTTTTCACTATTCTTCTTTGTATTGATATTACCTGTTGGCCCTTTCATGTCTTTCAAGTCCCTTGTCAACAGTCTCAGTTTACACATCCTGATTGATCTGTCAATCAAATCCTACAAAACAATCTAAAGGCATTCAAACAACCCTGTACATGTGCTGCATTGACATCACATAGACCAAATTGTATTTGAGAGATGTTACCTTGGCGTATAGCTGTTTAGATATTGATGCAAACACCTTCAACTTCACAAACACATAACATTGACTCGTCCAAATCAGTATGAAGTTAAAAGATTAATTATTTAGCCAGCTGATGTTTTTTTGGAATCCTCAACTTGCACCAGCAAAATTTGGGCTCTTGTCACAGGGTCTACCCATATTTTTTTAAAATTCAAATGTCTTGCGGTTTCTGTTCTAATTGAACTCAGTTGAAATATTATGAGAAATCACAGCATTGCCATTTGTCTAACTCTTCGCCAACAACCTCTGCAAACAGCAAAGGCTTGGTAGTCGATTTTAAAGTAGTTAATTGGGAGATAATATTGGTTAAGTGCACAAGCACACTTCCGAGAAAGACCATGATTGTTTTCAAAAATGGTGCGGTGAGATCATTTTTAACCACCCAAGGACAGGGCTTAAGTTTAAAGTCTCATCTGAAAGCTGGCACATCTGACTGTGTGCAGCACTCACTCAATGCCATGTTGGATTGTCAGTCTAGATTAGGTGGTCATGCCTGCAGGCAGGGAATTGAACCTACAATCTTTTGACTCAGAATTGACCACTGCTACCACTGAGCCAGAGCACACCCCATAAATGGCTGTCTTCCTTATTCTGTTGACCCTCTGATGTTCCAGGTTGGAGGAGATTGGGGAGATTTACTGAATGGCAGACAAAATGCAGGTGCAGAAAGGTTAGGGGAGAACAGGAAGGGAAGCCAGAAATGCCCATGTGCTACTGCTGGGGAAATGCTGGGAAAGAATGGCATTTCTTCATTCACTGTTGGGTATGATGGCCCATGGAGGATAAGTAAATAAAAGACAATGGAGCTTGGAGTGTTCAAAGTACAAGTAATCCAACCTTCAGTGTTAACTTCAGTCCTGCTTCTGATCAGTCAGCAAGGAATGTGCATGGTTCGAGTTGGACCTGCCGCAGAGATGTGTCATAACTTATCTGAACAAGTTCATTACAAAGTAAAGGTAACATCCGTCTCCCTGTCAGTATTGGAAGACACAACCTCCGATCTACTCAGCATCTTGATTGAAAGCTGATTAAATTCATCTCTGCTATGGGCACATTTAAGAATTGACCAAACTTTGGATGCAAAGTGCTGAGTTAGGAATTTTGATTGTTTAGCCGTTGGGTTTCAGCTCAGTGGAAAATAAAAACATCTTTAAGTGACTGTCAAAAATAGAGTAAAGGGAATTGTACTTTTGCTTTAGGATAGCTACTGAGCATATGCAAAGGAGTTATATTGTGACACTTGATCACATGTAACTAGAGCTTGGGTCTACACGACTCTAAGTAAGACATTCTCTGTTACCATCTGCTGTATGCAGTTATGTTCAATAAAGCCTGTTGCTTTTCGCTCAGTACAGTATACACATCGCATTGCTAAATCAGGCTTAATTGCAGATTCCTGTTTATAGATGATTAAATTCCATTATGTGAGTTGATGCTAGAGTGCAAGGTGTAAAGAGACTTGAAGTGCAAAGAAGATTTATAGGAATGATACCCAATATGAGATAGTACAATTGTCAGCACAAACTGATTACAATACGACTGATTTCTCCAAAAAACTAAAGTCTGAGAAGTGACCTATCAGAGATCTTTAAGATTGTGAAAGGCTTAATAAAATAGATGTACACCACTTGTGAGGGAATGCAAAATGAAGCATTATGAATGCAATATATTCAGAAGTGCAAGAAGTAAGAGCAAGGTAGATAATTACACAACAGAGAAAGGAATAGGAAAAAATTATGAAAGGTAGGGTGGGAGAAGAGTCTGGAGAACATAAACACTTCATATATCTTTCAAGCCAAATGGCCTATCTCTGTGCAGTAAAATTCTATGTAACCCTTGGATCATGTGCCTATTATCTTTACATTTTGTTTTTGTTTCTTTTCCTTTCCTCACACAACTCTCTTCCAAAATATGCAGGAGTGATGCCAGTTCCAGACCAGCCATCTGTGTCGGAAAAAAATAGCTTGCTGAGCCCCATGCTGACGGCTTCCAATGGAGATGGCTCTGAGCCAGAGACCACTTCTGCTATTCTGGCTTCAGTCAAAGAACAGGTATGTGCCTGTGTTTAATCATGTTTACTTGGAGGAGGGGAAGGAGAACACTGAGAATTCCAAATTCAAAAGAATGCTTTCTGAAGTAACAACTCTTAAAATATATCTATTTTCTGGTACTTAATATGGTTAGAGTTGCCAACACTTCAGGAATTGTGAATTAATCTTCAGGACGCTGCATTGCGCAACGAGGAGAAAAATCATAGCAGAATTATCTTTATGCTTCATCTTCTTAGAACAGATTGGTTTATTACTTACCTTGTGTGAAAGTATTGCAGATGAGGGAAAAGGCTACTTAATTTGATTAAAAAGAACTCTGTGACATTTTCCAATTGACATGGAAAGGCCGGAATCACAGGGATTATGGATGACCAATGATAGGCACTTTGGGTGATGGGACAGTTGGAGAAAGAAGATCTCCCACAATACTCAATCAGAGTTGGCAACACTAAATACTGTACGAGGTTGCAGACTTGCTCGCCGAGCCGGTGTGTTTGATTGCAGACGTTTCGTCACCCTGCTAGATAACATCTCAGTGAGTCTCTGGTGACATGTTGGTGTTCTATGCTGCTCCATTTACAGCATAGCAGAACTGGAACATTTATACAGAGTTTTGAAAAGGAATAGATACCCAAAAAGCACAATCCACCATTACCTCTGGACAGACCACAACAAGAAGACACAACACGGTCAGACACACTAGTCACCCTACCGTACATCAGAGACATATCAGAGATGACCACAAGACTACTCAGACCCCTAGGTATCAGTGTAGCCCACGAACCGACAACCACCCTGCGACAGCTACTGATGAACGCAAAGGATCCCATAGCCACAACCAATAAAACCAACATAATATACAAAATACTATGCAAGGACTGTGAGAAACATTACATAGGCCAAACTGGAAGAAAACTGACAATAAGGATACATGAACACCAACTAGCCACCAAGAGACACGACCAATTCTCACTGGTCTCACTGGACAAAGAAGGACACAAATTTGACTGGGACAACACATCCATAATACCACGAGCCAAACATATACATGCCAGGGAATTCCTGGAGGTCTGGCATTCCAATCGGAACTCCATCAACAAACACATTGAACTGGACCCGATATATAAACCACTAAAAAACAGAACTGGAAGTAATGCCAACCACGCCGGCAAACTGAGACATATAAATAACAAGTGGGACAGAACACCAATGCTTCACTGGAGGCGCACTGATGATGTTACCTAGCAGGGAGACGAAACATCTGCAATCAAACACACCGGCTCAGCGAGCAAGTCTACAACCTCATCCACAACCCGAGCTATAAATCTTCTGAAAAGCTAAATACTGTAGCTAAACATTTGAGGAAGAGAAATTGTTTGCAGTTGTTTCAAATTGCAAAAGGGTGAAACGCTGCTTGTTAGAATTTGAAGTTATTAGGGATTAGAAATGCTACAGTACAATGAAACAATTTAAACTGATAGAGGCATTTATATTGCAAAACTTCAAACTGAATTGTTACTTTTGTTTTAAAATGGAATAAAACATCCTGAGATTATCATATTCTTCTGGTACAAGACCACTTTGAAAAAGTTCAGTACTTAGCTCAGTTGAAATTTTTGAAAAAATAATGTTCTGATTCATTATTATTTGTTTGAACGCAATTTTGTGCACTTAAGGGGCTTGTCCGTCTTTCCAAGTGGGGATGCTATTTTCATTTTCTACTTCGAGTTCACTTTGGTGTTGGTTTGTTGGAATTCTGAATAAACTGCATGTGATAGGAAGTGGATTAATTGATATTGTAAGATGTCGTTAAATTTTTCTTTTCAGGTTGGAATTACAGATGCCTCAGGGTGAAACGTATGAGACACATTTTCCTCTTGTGTTCATTTTCTTCCTCAAAAATCAATCAGATTAAAGTTTGCCATTGCATACTTGCAATGTACGACACAATGTTCTTCAATAAATGAAGCCATTTCTTTTTACCTTATGTACCATTGTGTTCTATTACAATTTCTAAAACAAACTTCCTGTTATTTAGTTGATGAAGGTTGTGTTTTCTTTGAAATGATACAGCACCCAGCTATGTTTATCTCTGCACTACAAATGAGAGTGAATGGTTTAATTGCATTCGGTGTGTGGAAACCTAAAAGGAATTGCTAGATAACAAGGTGCAGGGCTGGATGAACACAGCAGGCCAAGCAGCATCATAGGAGCAGACTCTCTGCTCCTATGATG
>NC_063333.1:126675122-126740967 GCF_021869965.1 Rhincodon typus
TGGCAGGACTTGAACCTAGGTCTCCAGAACTTTACATGGGTATCTGGATTAACAGTCCAAGAATAATACCACTAGGCCATTGCCTCCCCAACTAAATTTGGTTGAGCCAGGTACAACAATCCTGGGCAAACTAAAGATCGAAACTCTTTATGTAGAGTCTTTAGAGTGTCCTGTAGTGCTTCCCATGACTATCATGTGAGTGCACTGCAAACTCAAACTCTCCACAGATAACTTGCTTTGAGTGTGGGTTGCTCCCGGTTTGGCCAATCCATTTTCAGCTATTCACATTTCCTGTTAGCATCCATTCAACCTTTACTTCTCTCCTGGCTTATTGTTAGCAATCCCTTTATCTTATTCTGCTTTGTTTTTCCTCTCTCTCTCTCTTTCTGGGCACCATTTCCATCTATTTGACTCACTGTTCCACCGACACCATCTCCCGTCATCAGCATAAATATCACCATTTTCTAGAGCTTTTGGTTCTGACAAAGGGCAACTGGACTCAAAACATCAACTCTCCCCACAAAGACTGCCGGAGTTGCTGGTTTTCTACAGCAATTTCTGTTCTTGTTTCAGACTGTACAACTGTATGACTCTTAAGTTGATTTAAAAATTAGCTACAATTGGTGGCTGAGCCTTTTCTGCTCAAGCCTGAAGTTTTGGAGCTCCCTCTTTGTCTTTCTCCTTCACTTTCCTCCTTTCGGGCACTCATTGAATACCTTCCTTTTTGGCTGAGTTTGTCGTCATTTGACCCAATATCTCCTTATAAGTTATTTTCATATTCTGTTTTGTCACATCCCTGTGAGGTGCCTTGTGATGATTTATTACATTAAAAGTGTTACATAAATGTAAGTAATTATTGTAGAGAGATTTGCTGCATTCCTTAGCTTGGTGCTAACATGGTTTGGGAGTGTATGGCCAGGGAACTTTCCTTCCTGTGTTCTCCAGCGACCCATGGCATGGAACTGACAGCTGTATGTTTATCCATTACTCTAGCTCATGAGGAAAAAGTAATCAATGAAGCAGAGTAGAGAAGTGATCTGGAAGGTTAATGAAAATATTTAGTTCTTTTACATTCCTGTATTAATCTTAAGAAAAAGTAGGTGCAATGGCTACGCTAAATTGATCATAGTATCCAGGGATGTGCGGGTTAAGTGGATTGGCCATGGGAAATGCAGGGGTACAGGAGGATGGGTCTGGGTGGGGTGCTCTTTGGAGAGTTGGTATTGACTTGATGGGCCAAATGGCCTGCTTCCACACTGTAAGGATACTGTGATTGTATGAATCTATGATATCCAGCATCCACAGTTTTCTGATTTATTTTAGAAAATCCCTACATTGCTAAGGGTAGGCGTGTTAGTGGTTACTCTCATCTGGATTTGCCCACCTGTCAAAGTGGTTTACAGGGATCTGGCTACAGTCCTGTGTTAACAGCTACATGGAGTAACAGGCGGAATTGGTTGAAGGTGAAGACCCAAAGAGTAGAGAAGCCTACCTAAGTGAGGTGCTATCCTTTCCTTGCACCATTACACCCTATGCTATGTGATACTTTATCAAAGGACTTTAGCCTATCACAGTATTTTACATGTACTGTATTAGGCTTATCTATTCTTTCTGATACTAATTTACATAGTTCATTAAAGTTGGTCAAGTGTGACCTTCTTGTGGAAATTGTGCAAACTGCTCCACAGGCCCCTGAACTTGTTCTACGTTCCATTTTAAATACATGAGTAACAATAGTAATCAGTCAATCCTCTGGCACTATTCCTTACTCTGATGATTGTTAATGAACAGACATCTATGTCTCTGCTATGTCTTCCATCTCTTCTTTACAATGAGTGTATGCTGGCCGGTTGCAGGGTTGGCAGCTTTGCAGTCGCAGGGTGCCACCACCAATGGTGCACTTGGAGCACCAGGCGATGGCAGGAGCACCTTGTTGCAGCTACCAGGGGCTCCTCTGCTGACCAAAGAGTATCTAGTTGTGAAGGCACCTGCCCAAAGTCCACTTTAAAAATGCCAGGATGCCTTGCCAAAAGGCAGAGGGCCTGTCTGCTGTTGGTGGAAATGCCAGTGGCAGTAGGAAGAGGTTCTTAATCGACCACTGAATTTGCACAATTGACTTCTGGGCATGTGGGTTGTCCTTCAACTTCATACTACAGTGTAATGGAATGGCTACCTTGAAAACAGTGCGTCACCTCACCCCTCTCCTTCCTTTACCATCTTATAAGCCACCTGACCAATTAGCTCATGCCCACAGGGCTGGTAAAATCCAGGATAAGATTTTAAAGGTGGCTGATATGTCAGAAGGACAGATTGGTTTAATGTATATTGAACAGTCAATACAAAGAAATCTGGTGAGTCAGGAGTTCAAGTGTTGAATTTAGTTGCGGGTAACACATTACTGGAGAAAAAAATCCAACAATGGAAATAAATGCAGTGAACGTTCGCTCAAGTGAGACCTGGGAGAAGAGATTACAGACAGAAGGCAGATTTGAAAAATTTGAGACTTTCTCATGGGAACAAAGAATGTTAAAGCAAAAAGTCATTAACTTCAAAGATTGTGAACGATATTGCAAAGATAAGTTGCTTTTTGAAAATTCAAAGTTTTTGATGCTGAGAAAGATTACTTTCTAACATAAATATAGTGGTTCAAAACCAATTATTGGAAAAAAATGTACAAAACGACTTTGAATTAAGAATGGAGAATAGTGAAGATTCTTTTCTAGGGTGACAAATTGTTAACAAGGGAGCCTACATTTAAGATTATCAATATTAAAATAAGGGGAAGGGTAAAGATTATTTGTCCAGACATGATGTTATTCAAACATAGAATGCTTTATCATAAGTGGCTATTGAAACAGAGAGACTGGGCTGAACTTTACTTTTTTGGCCAAATCCATGTTGCATTGGATCTTTTTGGAGAGCTTATCACCATGTGGCCTAGCGAATTCTCTTGACGTATCTTGGCAAACGTGTGCCTTATCAGAAGGATGTGAGACATTGCAGAGGAGATTCACCAGGATGTTGCCTGGGATGAAGAGTCTCAGTTATGAGGTGGGGCTGGATAGTCTGGGTTTGTTTTCCTTGGAGCAGAGAAGGCTGAGAAGCATAGGCAGGGTAGATCGTGAAAATCCCCATGGCAGAGGATATAAATCTAAGGTGAGGAATAAGGTTTGGAGAGAAATGGTAGAAATATACAACATGGTACCTGAGAGGGTGGTGAATGTAGGTACTCTGGCAACATTTAAGAAGCACTTGGACGTGTACTTAAAAACCAGGTCAAAGTGGGCAATGTTCCAATTGCAGGTAAATATGATTAACATAGTTTGGTGTTTGTTGATTGGCATAGAGATGGTGGGCCAAAGGGCCTGTTTCTATGCTATATGACTCTATCATTAATTCCCTACCCTGCCCCTATGTCATCTCTCATGGTTTGATTTGGGATTCATCTTACCACGCACCATTCCTTGCAATGCAGAGAGATGCAGGTTCAATTTCCATACCACCTGAGGTTACCATGAAGGTCCTGCCTTCTCAACCTCATCCCTTGCCTTAGGTGTGTGACCCTCAAGTTAAACCACCACCAGTCACCCCTAATGAGAGAGTGTGGTGACTTTACATTACCCAGAACCGTTCTTCACTTAGTGGATATCCTAGAATTAACTGTTGTCCTTTGTATTAACTCAATCTTTAAAAGTGCCCCCAGACAAGCATTGTCAGTCCAGAACTGCTGTGCACAGTTCCTGGCATTTTCTTAGACATGGCAGACAGAGGGAAATTGACACCTTAATTTGCGAGCAGTGTCCTGGAGCTCCTGGTGAATTGAATGGTGCAGAGGTGAGATGGCCTCTTTCCCAAGCAGGTCACAACACCAAACCATGCCAGCCTGGTGCGAGGTTGCCACCCAGGTTAAAGCAGTCCCAGTCACCTGAAGGAATATACAGTGTTGTATGAAGATACATCAAGACAGGTGGTGGGCTGCCTGACATTCATCTCCTCACTCGTTATGAAGAGAGGATCCTGACTCTGACTGCCGCTAGTGGCTGAGTGACCATTTTCAAGACCATGGACCTCTAGCAAAGATTGCCCTTAACCTACTGTACTGGGCCTCCCTGACCAAATGCTCTTCCCTTTCAGTTGACTGATGCCTCTTAACACCACGGCAAGCTCCTTCATGTCTACACTAAAAGCCAAGGAAATGCAGAGGTAATTTCAGCCAGGTATCGTTGGGTGAGGGTGCAAAATGCAAAAGGGGAAGGCAGTGCAATACATTGCAGGGATGCTGTGAGTATCCACATAGCTCAGAGAGAGTGAGCGCTATGACAGCACTCAAAGAGCCCAAGATGCAGCTCGCTGCAGTCTGTGGGCTGAGTGCGTGTCTTTGAACTCACAAGGTTCTTGCCGTAGCATTGCATTGACAGATGCTGGTATAGCCTGAGGTGCAGCACTGAAGCTGTCTGTAAATCGAACAGAGATTTTCCATGAGGGTTTTTAGAGGCTGGCACATGTTGGATGCCAGTGCCCATGGACACGTGGTGCTTGTGGTTGGTGCCAATGCAGCATGCCCTGAGATGTTGGTGCTAGGTGTCCAATATGGAGGTCTTTTGGAGCAAGCAACCAGTTGAAGTCATAGTCATAGATCTGTAGAGTCATATGGTATAGAAACAGAACCTTCGGTCTGACCTGTCCATGCCAACCATTATCCCAAACTAAACTAATCCCCCCTGCCAGGGCTTGGCCCAAATCCCTCCAAACATTTCTTATTCATATACTTATTGTTATAAAGCAGAGGTCTCAAAGCGAGCGCCTCACCCTATAAGCTGTTAAAAAGGAGTGTGAAATGTGGTGTAACCTACCTCTCAGCAACTTCTAGTGGTTAAATAAAATAAATCCCTGACACTCACTTAACAATCAACAAGTAGCAATTTATTTATCTAGCTCTAACAGTGAACAAATTAACTAAATTATTAACAAGCAAAATAAACCCCTTCTAACTACTAACTATTCCCGAATAAAACAAGATTCTAACGGTATGCTGTTCCAATAAATACAGGTCCCACTTATATATTTAAAAAAAGGCATAGAATTCAGTCTCTCAAAATTACAGCCAGGTTACTTGTCTTCCGGAATGTTCTGTACCTTCTGTATCGAATATTCTGCCAGGAACACCTTCTCCGTTGAAGGTTCCATCAGGAATATTAACTATTTGTGCCATACGTACCTTTGGTTGGTGCTTTCTCAAAGACATAGGAATCTGTAAGAGCCAGCGATTCTATCTTGAGAGCTGTTAACTCCAACAGATGGCAGTTTGCTCTCCTGTCTTTGTCCAAGCGCCCCTTCTTTTATACCCTTGATGACATATCAATATTTCTTACAATAGGATTGGTCCTATATTGTTTATACCATCAAATTTAAACATTTGGTTTTTGGTATCTAAGTGCCTGGTTCAAATTAATTGGGTAAATTTAAAACTTGTCTCGATAACAAAACCAAACTGTTGCTTGGCCTGTGAACTGTACGGCCTTTTGACACAAATGTTTCAATTCAGATACTCTCTGTGCATCTGCAAACCCACAAGCTGCTGCCCACAGACATCCTTTTTGAACCTCTAAACACAGAAAAAGCACATCATCTTTTAAAGGGACTAGGCAGTGCTTTCCCCATTATGTACATGGCATAATGAATTTCTTCATTTAGATAGATGCTGCCAGATCTGCTGAGCTTTGCCGGCAACTTTTGTTTTTGTTCCTGATTTACAGCATCCGCAGTTCTTTCGGTTTTGATTAGATAGAAAACTGAATATTTATAAGGTGAGTTGGGCTGCCAACAAGTTTTTTAGCAAGCATTAAACCCCTCTAACTGGCAACTCAGCATTGCCTAGCGACAAACTCGTCACACTGTTTGTGAAAAGCATAAAAGCTGGAGCAAACTGCTCCAGCAATTGAGATTGATCTTGCAACACACCTTGTCTGATTCTGTCACAAATGTTACCAGAACGCGCGTCACTCCCACCCCTATAAGACTCTGACCAATAATAGAATTTACAAGGAGTGGAATAAATACTTTCCAGACAATATTAAAAGAGCAAGAGAGAGGAACAACAGAATTGGATTACAGTAAATAGAACCACGTGAAAAAAACTGGCTTCAAAACAGATCTTGCTGTGAAATGCGTGATCTGCACCTTTTACGTGTCATATTTCAGTTTACCTTGCTGGATTATCTCTGCGTTTTGCAACTAATCCTGGCCTTTTAAGAATTATTCAGCTCTGGTTTTCAAGCCAATGAGGTAACAGTGTGATGATACAGTTTGAGAGCAGTGAATATGGTAAGTTTGGATTCAGTGTATGTATGTTTTAGCGAGTTATCAATTAGTTCAATCCAAATTAGCGTCATGCAAGCATATGCAAACTGCTGTCACAGCTATCACCCCTTTCGATCATACAACCCCAAACATGAAAGAAGTGCCTGTGTGAATGATTGGGTTCCCATTGTTTTTTCGTTTACAGTATGCTCGGTTGTGATATTGAATATATATTACACACTACACTGCCAGATTCATTTGATAAATATGAAAAATGCCATTGTTCACAACCACAAGAGACTGAGTCATCATAAGTCATCTTCATAAATGAAGCAGATTGAGGAATACATCTCTGCCTGCGCATCACTCGTTACTATTCCACTATAAATATAGATGGATAATCTTGTTTCATTGTTCTGTTAATGCACTCTACAATGTGTTCAAGAAATTTTAGGATGTTTCTGTTGGTTGTATTCCATCATTCTTGTGGCAGTGGTGTGGATGGATACTGGGTTTTCAGTTGACTTTGCAGTGGACTAGGCCTCTGTAATTTTCTTATCTATTATTATTGTTGGTTACCCGGATGACCGACACGTGAAAATCCATCACAGTGCTTAAGAATCTCTGAACGAAACCATTGAGAAACCCTGTAGATGTCCTATTTGGGGTATACTCCCACCACATAACTATAAATCAGCTGTAGTGCTCCAGGTTCCATTTTTGAGCCATATGCCTAGTTAGTTGTCAGCAGTACCTTGCAGTGTTGCAGCCTTTTGGTTGTGATATTAGATACTGTATCTGCCACAGACTGTTAACATGGTCCTCTTGTTGCAGAACCAAACATGTGTCATTTTAGAATCAGCTTGATCCCAAAAAAACTCAGCTTTCCTCTTCATCGAGGGGAATATTCACTGGCTGGTTTTTTTAGGCAACCTCATCTTTGCATAGAATCATCACAGGTTTGTTGACAGCAAGTCCCAGGAAATGGAAACTACGGGGCAGAAATCCCACAGCGAGGCAATGCAGCCATTCTGCAACATGTTACAGACTTCCGAGGAGTGTGTTGGCTTCAAGCTGACTTCCTTCTGGGGGCGGAGGTAGAGAGGGATGTTGATGAGCCAGGCACCCCCACAAAAATTTCTGAAGTCTAGAAAATCTCCACGAGCAATGCCAAAATTATCTTATCCCTTGTGAATGAGGTTTGAACTGTCTGTACAAGTCTATATCATGTTTCACCACCACCTTCATGCCCCAAGTACTGATATGCATCAAGAATTGACTTCCAGTCAATACCTTAGAGACATCTTCCCAAGTCATGCAAAACCCCATGATGCTACATTTGGGAACACTCACTTCATAGGGCATCCCACTGAGTCATCTATTGTTCAATATGATGGGTGAGTCACAGATCCCCAGGTGCACCAGATGACTGCACAACAGCTTTTATGAAAACAGTCACTGCAAAGCTCTCAGAAATGAGTGGAGTAGATACTTGAGGTTTATTCCTCTGTTCCTTGTGGTCACATATCGCTCACAAATGGGTCAGATAGAATATATAGGAGTGGACAGCTTGTTTCAATCATCTTGTGTCAATATGTTATGTATATGTTAATATTTGTATTGGAGCAACAGTAGCAGTTGACCTAATAGTCTTTTCTGCATCTAAAAGCAAAACATTGCATGTGAAGCATTTAAATGCTTCCAATCAGATATTAATATAAATGCAAGCTTTGTTTATCTTTTATATTTATGAAGTTGTAGTGTAGGCCACACAATAACAGAATATAATACAAATGGGGATAACATAGAACAATGAATGCAAATGATTTTAGGTTGTTGGTATTCATATCACTGATTCATAATCATTACGAGGCTTTGAGGCATCAAGTTGAGAACAGCAGCAAAAAGATGCAATGCTAGCAATGCAATAGGTGGACAAAATATGTTCCCCAAAGGCAACAGTAAAAGGCTTTGGTATACTGAAGGAGCAAACAGCTATATTGGACTATAACATTAATTTAAATTCAGTATTATCTAAAATTGCAGTTGGCTGTGAAAGGTCTACCATCGATATGAACAAAATGTGACATCACCTTCCAAATGTAATGTTGTGCTTGGCTAGATTCCTGATTTAGCTGCAAAGGTGTTTACTTCTTAGATTGAAGATGTTGAATTATTTGGATTTTATCTTGCAGGATTACCTGGGGCAAATATGTAAGTGTTGCAGTGTAGCTTTAGGCTATTATCACATCCAAATTCAAGAAAATGCATTTACCATGATATTAGGAGTTATGGCCAACTCTAATGTTTGTGAATTTCCTGCCATTTAGTAAGACCTAAAGGAGATACATGTTACATTTGTCCCCATATTTTTTTTTCTGCTTTAAGCCAAATTTGCAAATATTCAGACTTGCAAAACACTTGGTTTGCATTCTTGTCATTGGCAGATGCGCAAGGGATAAATTTGGACATTACAGAATTGCCTGTAAGTAAGCTATGTTTTCATGCAAAGAAGTCCGATTATTTTCAGAATGAAAATGTGTAACAACTTTGGAGGAGCAAAGAGATGTACTCAAAATACTACAATCCAGTACACACAGACAAAAGGGCTGATGGAGTATTGACCATTATCCCAAAGCGAATGGAATACAAAGGGGAAGAAATTGTACCAAAGGGATAAAGGTATAGCACACATATACAGAAAACTGCTTTTAAAAAAAGGAGAGAGAACGTGTCAAGTAACTATGGACCAGTCAGTTTAACACCAGTGGTAGGAAAAATAATAGTGTCCCTAATAAAGAAGAAAGTAGAAAATATATCCATAAACCAAAAATATAATAGTTGTTAGCCTGCATGGATTTCAAAAGGGAAACTCTTGCTTGACCAAGCTCTTTGCATTCTTTGTTGCAGTAATAGAGAGGGTCGGTAAGGGTAATGTAGAAAATGTGGTTTACCTAGATTTCGAAATAACCTATAATATGGTGTTACATAGTAGATTAATTAATAAAGCCAGAGTATGTCAAATCAGGAGACAAGTCACAGAATGAATAATTAATTAAAAGCTGAAAGAACTGCAGATGCTGCTAATTAGGAACAAAAACAGAAGTTGCTGGAAAAGTTCAGCAGGTCTGGCAGCATCAGTTCCGAGCAAGCGTCACCGGAACCAAAATGTTAGCTCTGATTTCTCTTCACAGATGCTGCCAGATCTGCTGAGCTTTACCAGCAACTTCTGTTTTTGAAAATGAATATTTAGTTGGTTGCAGGACAAAAGGTTGCTGCTCAGAGTAGTAGAAGGTTAAAAAATAGAGTTCCAGCAGGATCAGTGCTGGGTCTAATGTTGTTTAAAAATTACGTCATTAATTTGGACTTTGAATCAAATATACAATATATGTATTTGCAAAAAAACACTCCAAATTACTAACAGGAAGTGGTGGGATTTATTTGAGGGAAACATCAATGATTGACAAGAAAACATCAATAAACTTGTAGAATTGGCATATAATTGGTAAGTGAATTTCAACATATGTATGATGTGCTACATTTTGTTGAAAAATTATTTTTCCTCCTATATAAAATTAACTTTTTGTCTAACAAGATCATCTGCAAAATACAGAATTCACATCAACATTTTCCATTACACATCACACATAAAAAGAACAAGAAGTTAAAAAAAACGTGTTAAAAATGGTTGACAAACTTGTACAGAATGATGGATAGACCACATTTGGAGTCCTATGTTCATTTCTGGTCACCATGTTATAAGAAGCATGTGAAGGCAATGGAATGAGTGCAAGAAAATAATTACAAAGATAATATAAATTTCTGAGATTATCACAAACAGGAAAGGATAATCAAGCCGGGTCTCTTTTCTCTGGAAAAGAGAAGGCTGATGGGGGACCTAAGACAAACAGACAGACAAAAGCACACACACACATTCACGCTCACATACATGCACACGCACAAAATGCCAGACTAGAAGCAACCAATTTAAAATTGTCAGCAAAAAATCAATTTGGGAATTCAGGAGAAACGTCCTTACCTGGAGGGTGGTGGAATTTGCCACAGAGGTCAACAATGTATGTGCATGTAAGGGAAGGTAAGATAAGGAAATGAAGAAGAGAATAGAGATATGTGCTGACAATTATGTTGGGAAGGGTGAGAGAAGGCTCATTGGAGAATACATGCCAGCATAGACTGTTCAGCCCAAATAGTCAGTTTCTATTCTGTCTGTTATATTCAATCGTTCAATGTGGGCGTTATTAGCAATTAAGCATTTGCTGCCCATCGCTAATTGCCCTTGAACTGAGTGGTTTACTAGACTAATTAAGAGCCAGCCACATTGATGTAAGTCAGGTGTCACATGCAGGGCAGACCAGGAAAGGACAGTAGATTTCCTACGCCAAATGACAACGGTGAACCAGATGGGTTTTTGCATCAACGAATGATAGCTTCATAGTTACCATTATGGAGCTTAGCTTATGATTTCGGATTTATTAATTGAATTAAGAGTCCACCAGGTCCTGTGGTGGAATTTGACCCATGTCTCCAGAGCATTAGCCTGAGCTCTGTGTTCCTCGTCCAGTGACGTTACCATAATGCTGCCATCTGCTCTGTTATTTGTAAGTCAGTGTAGACTATTACCGCTAATGATGTGTTCCAAAGCAACATCATCTTAATTAGAACTGGCCCTTTGAGAAGTCAACTGAGGAAGCAATGTTTCTTCCAAAGGATACTAGAAATTTGGAATTCCTCAGCATGAAGGGTGTGGGTGTTAGATCAATTGATCAGAACTTTGAAGACTGGGATTGGTGGATTATTTTTAGGTTTGGACACAAAGGATGAGAAACAAAGGTTTGTAACAAAATTTGAGGTACCAATCAGCCAATAGAATGACCAAGCAGGTTGAAGGGAATGAATCTCCTCCTGTTCTTATGTCCCACAAGGATCCTCCAGACTCGCTGTTACAATCAACAATTACCAGATACGTTTTCTCCTGTGTACAAGGCCCAACAAGTGGAAAAGAACAGAGGAAGCTTTTACCTTGTACATTTGTGGCTATAGAAGGGATAATTTGTGTAATGGTTGTCAATTTTAAGTAACCATTAACCAATTTGAGGACACTGCATTACACTATTAGACAGTAAATTGCAATGATATTAGTCTACCCAAAGTGCTGTTCAGAAAGGAAATAAAATTGTAACCTCTGTATGATTATGATTTTCTGGTTGGGGTCTCAGGCTTGTACATTTGGAAATTGCAACTCAACAGCAATTCATTCATTCTAAAAAGAAACAAAGGTTATAAGCTGGGACATCCAGTTTCCCGATGTGTTCTTGGATATGTGCCAAATGCCTGTATCATAAAATATCAACTAACATTCCATCAGGACGCACCATTACACATTTCCAAATGCTTCACCCTGGAACTAGGCCTTAAGTAAGTTCTTGAATTGAAATGGTGGTAAGTGTGTAGCAAACTTGTTACTTTTAACTGAAGTGCAGTCGCATTACTTGATCACAGCATCATGCCACTTATTGCTTTTTATTATAGACATTTAAGTAGGGGCTCATAACTGAGAATGCATTGGATAAGACAGAGCATAACAGTTGTGTGCTTTCAACAACTGACTCATCACCAAAGAGAACATGATACCTTGTTGAGAGCTGAACTGCAGTGTGACACTGTATTAGGTGGAATATCTGCCATTTTAGCCTTTTCATTACCTTGTTGGAGTAGAACAGCTTTTAAAAATAATAACCTCTTCTCTCTTCCTGTGACAAGTAAGTTAAGCTCACTGTGCAAATTAAAGTAGACTCTTCAAAAGTAAATACACTGAAAAAAACAAAAGTGAATATTCCATTGCAAGAAGAATTAAATTAATTTGGTGTTTCTTGTCTTACCAGAAGCATTTTCTATTGTTAAAAAGTGCTCTGTTCTTGTGCATTCTGTTGATTTAAAAAGTAATTCTAGGAATGCAATTGTTAAAAAGTGCTTTGTTCTTGTACATCATGTTGATTTAAACAAGTAAATTAGAAATGAGAATGTCATTGACAAGGCTGTCATTTATTGCCTGTCCTTAGTTGCTCGAGATAGAAGTGATGAATTTGAACTGCTAGTTGTGGTTTGAAAAGCAGACTAGCTTGATTGACCACTTTGTGGTAGTCAATCGTGAGTCACATTTGTATAAGATTGGAATCACACAAAATCCAAACCAGTTAAAGACAACTGGTTTCATTCTCTAAAAGACACTAGTAAATCAGTTAGGTTGCTAATACAATCCAAGAAATTCATTCTCACTTCTAATGAATTTATTTCCTGATTTTTTTTTCCCAAATACAGTTCAGATTCTCAAGCAGCCGTGGTAAAATTTGAACTCTTGTTTTCTTGGTGAAGATTCTGCGTTATTGTTCACTAACATAAATATTCATATACAAAGGTGGAACTGGGGAAACAATTCAACCTAAACCCATGTGTTTGTTTTTTAACATTCTGATATGAGAATTGTCTTATGAGGAAAGATTGAACAGACCAGATTTATTTTCACTGGAGTTTGGAAGAGCAAGGGGTGACTTGATTTCAGCTTATAAAATCCTGAATGGTCTTCACAAGGTGGATGTCAAAAGGATGTTTACTCTACTAGGTGAATCCAGAACTAGGGGACACAGCTTAAAAATTAGGGATTTCCCTTCAGGAGAGAAATGAAAGGGAATTTTTTTCTCTGAGGGCTGTTGCAAAATTAGAATTCTGTCTGGGAAGACAGAAGAGGTGGTGTCATTAAATATTTTTAAGGTGAAATAGATAGACCTTTGTGAGGCAAGAGCTTCAAAGGTTATCAGAGTTTGATGGGAGTGTGGATTTCGGAATACAAATAGACCTGCCATGATCATCTTGAATGATAGAAAGGGCTTGAAAAGTCAATGGCCTGCTTCTGCCTCAAGTTTGTATATTCCTTTGAGAGTTGAAGAAAGGACAGCCTCCCCTGCAGACTCTTATGTTCATTGATATTGATTGTCTTTGATTGAGGGGCTCTGAAATAACTGCACAGAGGCCGGTATCTCATCACCAAGTCACCCTTTATTTACTTGTGCACAGTACAATCACTGTGACCAGCCAGCTCAGAGTCAGCCGCCTGCACTGAGAAGATTCTAAATCTCCTGGTTAAATTGGTCAGCTAGGGTTTTCTGATTGGCCCATGTTAACAACCCCAATTAAGGATCCCATAATCAACAAGATCCAGCTGGTTCCAATCACTACAGGCCTCCATTCCTACCCAAGGAGAAAAGCTGGGGAGCTGCTGTCATCCATGCCACATGACCTGGGGCTGAGATAATCCCACTAGCGACTGCCTGAGGCACTTACATGGTCAAAAATTAGCCACTTAAAGTCTTCAATTGACATCAGGCCATGACGGTCAACTATGTGTCTTCCCATTCAGAACACCTTGCCTCATTAAGTTCCCTTCCAGCCTTCAAGCATGCCATGACTAGGAGCAGAAGATTTGTTCCAGCGGCTGGTGCAAGGATGGGAGAATTGCGAAGACAGCTGTGCACCAGAATCAGGATTTACAACTTAAAACAGTTCAAATTATGGATCATTTTCTGGATCCAGATTGTGTCCATCAAGCAGCTGAATATTTTTCTTGTTGAAATAATAGGCTGCCGTGAAAGTCTACTGAGATACCATTATTAGGAATGGATGAAATTGCAACCTAAAGTATTGACAATTTTGTTGCTCCATTGAAGCTGAATGATTGAGGATAAGAAATGAACGTTGAATTTCAAGACTGAGCATCTATGTTCTTTTGGATCACTCTCTGTGTGCAGAAAATTGCCAGGAAAATAACATCAGATCACATTCCCAATATTATTAAAGCAGGGTGCTTTAACATAATACAATACAATACAATATATTTCAAGACAGAACAGGAATAGGCCTTTCAGCCCATCAAACCTGTGCCAATTCTAATCCCTATTTAGACCTGCTTCTTATTGCCTGCATGCGGTATCAATCCCTCTGTTCGCCTCCCATTCACGTGTCTATCAAGATACGCCTTAAACTTTACAAATGTGCCTGTTTCCACCACCTCCACAGGCACCCACTGCCCTCTGTCTGAAAAATTTTCCCTGTTCTTCTCCCCTAAACTTTCCCCCTCTCACCTTGAACCTGTGCCCTCTTGTAGTTGATCTTTCAGGGAAAAAGCCTCCAACTATTCACCCTATCGATGCCTGTCATAATTTTGCAGATCTCTATCAGGTTGCCCTACAGCCTCCATCATTCCAGTGAAAACAATCCGTGTTTAACATGGTGGGCAGACAGTCCTTGAAATGAGGAATCTGTCCACCATATTCAAAGTGGTAATTAAAGAGGCTATGAAACTCACTATAATTCCAACGGATTGGAATGAAACATCTGAAATAATGCAGCCAGTGGATGAGTAAAAGGCCAGTTGAGTAACTTGATTTTTAATGATTTTGTTTGTCAGGACAGATTTAAATGCAGCAGCTGGATTCAGTGACAAACCCTGGTCTCTCAGATGGTAGATATCAGTAGTTCCGATTGGAAGTTTAGCATTTGTTTAAACTTATGAGGATTAGATACCCGAACATTGCAGGTACATTGTGTAAATGGTGCCTCATCTGCACCGCAGCCCATGTGTTTGTAGAAAAATGAGGACGGAGACAACTTCCAGTGAGGGAGAGGGGTGAGAGAATGAAAGGAGAGAACAAAGGGCAGAAGCACAGGTACAAGAGCCACCCAAAATGATAGAGGTTTCTCCAACTGCACAGGGTGAAGGAGCTGCAGAGGGCAGGACCCTCTAGGGCCTCAGTGGTGTTACATGACCAACCGAATTTACAGTGTCAGAATGACTTACATGTGAATATTTGAGGCACAATGCAATAGGACTGTCAGCCTCTTTTGATCCATAGTAACATTGTTTTGTGCCACACTGACTGGGAAAGTAGCCTCCAACTGCATGGGTGAACATCCAGCACCAGTGGCTCTAAAGGTGACGATGGCCTTGATTTTTTTATGCGCGCATGTACAAGTGGTGGCCTATGGGAAATCATCCAGCCTGCAGCCCATCGTTACATTAAGCGTTTTACAGATGCAATGTTCCAATCAGCTCAACAATATATAGAGCTTATAACAGACCCCAACGACCTATTGGAAACGGCCAATGGGTTCGTCACAGTAGCAGGCTTCCCAAGGATTTAGGGTATCATTGGGCAAATGCATGTCACCAGCAAGGCACCAGCTGGCTAGCCCTGCATAATCATCAGTAGAAATGGTGTCCATTTGTATGAGACAACCAGCAAATTCTGCAGGTATATGTCAAGTACATGGACAGGAGCCACAACTCATACATCTTGAGGATCTGACAGGTGCCAGATAGATTTTCTGGACTTGATGCTTTGGAAAAATCTTTGTCAGGGCAAAGGTCTATCTCTTGAAAGAATTGTCAGGGTACCTCGAACTGAAGCTGAGCAAAGGTGCAGTGTCAGCCATGGTTCAATGTGCAGTACTATCAAACCGACTCTGAGTCTGGTTTGGTGCTTTGGTGCAGAGGAGCTCTGCAGTATGCTCCAGCCAGCGTACTCCTGCTGTAGTGTGTGCTGTGCTCTATTGTTGAGAGGGGATGCCTTGGAGAAAGACCAGATGCACAACAAGATTGAATCCTCTGCTAAAGATCTCCGCTGTGGACATGGACAGACCAGCTCATATAGGGAGGAATGCACCATCCTACAAGGGAGCTTCTTGCTGGTGGTGAGACTCACAAGCCATTAATTATTTCAGAGATTTCAATAGGATATACAGTGTACCACTCTCAGTAGCCTGCAGTCAATGTTCAATCCTGCATTACACCTTCCCTGGAATATAATACTACGATTGCTCATCATAATGTCATAGCCATCCATCACCCGTGAGTTCATCTTGATTCACCAACTCACAACAAACCTCATAGACATTATCTGCCTTCTCTTTATTGAAATACAAATAAACTACTGAACCCGGTCAATAAAACAGATCAAGGTGAAGCATCAGCAGAGAATGAGCCAAGGACCACCTTTTGGGTGCAGAGTATATGCAATGAAATAAGACTATACATTTTGCCTGCAGTGAGTTTCCTGGTCCTGTTCACAAGTCCACTGATTAGCTGGTTAGATAATGGGAAAGCGGGATGGTTGTGAAGAGTCCTCCCAAGTTTTAAATGGAGGCAGTAATATCAAGAAGGGTTATTTTTTAGAATGAGCCCTCGATTCTAGCTCCATATGAACCAGTGCCCCTAAATGCAGAACCAAGAAAACCTCTCCTAATGTACATAATGGTATGGAAGAAAATAGACATAACCACTTCTTAACAACATGTGACAAGTTCTCTGACCTACAAAGGTGGTGGTACTGGGGGCATGGTGCAGGCAATGCGTGAACCTAACATGCAGCAACCACCATTTGGTAAAGACGAGACAGTTGGAATCCAGGGTCTGTGCCTAAACAAAATGTAAAATCCTTTTGCATAAAAAAACCAAACATCTGTTTGAAGTTCTTATGCAATATTGCTTTAAGGCAGCAGTGCTGGTAGGAACTGCATTTCAACACCTGTTGTGCATCCACAACTAGGCTCAACTTTCTAGACATTCATGATCAACCTGTTCAGAAATGCTGTGAAGCACTTCCAGTGTGGGCTGGACTTGAATTCAGATCCCTGGCCCAAATTCCAGGGTGTTGTGTTCGATGTGCTCGATAGCAGATTATTTCTCTGCAAACTTGCCATGGAAGGTAGTCATCCAGTGGGAGCGTCATCAATAATTAGGTCCATGAAGGACACTTGAGTTTTACAATTTGCACACTTGAAAGCTTTGGAAGCAAACAACGTGCTCCGGTTATACTAAAATAACTTAATAGAGTGTTAAAAGTTGTGAATCTCTTAGAGATTAAATTATTTACTACATTCTGAGTATCAACTTTGTCTGAACCTAGTGTGCAGAATATAACGCATTGTAATCACTCAGAGAAACAACAATTGATCTATAAGGTTTCTGAACTGCTCAACAATGTGCCATTGTCTTATAATTGCTCCAAACTAGCTACTGGCTGCATTTTCAGTGGTAAGAAAAGGAATTGTCAATGCTGACTTTAATCCTCTGAAATCAGCAGGGATTTCTGGAATCCACATGTATGCACTTAAATGCAGAAATCCAGATCTTTCTGCCAATAATTCTGGGGTTCCCCATAAGATTTTCTGTTTCAGTCTGTAGACAAGTAACCATCGCTGAACGGACCACAACTTTTTCTTTCAGTATGACATTACTGTTAAAATGCTGATCCTTCTTATTGAGGTGGAACTGAGTTTATAAGGACCCCTCTGCCATAATTCTTCTGATGAACCCCTCTGATTCCAGAAGACCAATTTTATATTTGTGTAATGTTGACTTTTTCAATTTCAGTTCCTGCTTGTTTTAAACATAATCTTTTATGTTTTTAATTTTGTTTATCATATTCGAGTTTCTGTGTATATGACAGTCATTGATTGAGCTCTTTATAAAGTCTATTAAATGAAGGATAATCAATACATTTTCATTTCTGGATTGCTCTGTATCAGAATACTTCATCTGACTGGGTCTTGATGACATGACTGCATAGAGATCCCTTTGGCTAAGTGCCAGATTCAAACTAATTTCCAGAAAGGTGAAAATTCAAATCCAGGTTGAAGAGATTGCTATGTTTGTGGGAGACTCATCAAGATCAGCACTGAGGGCCATTGCATCATCACTAACTGTAAAATTCAAGTCTTCTTCCATCTAAATTCAGTTGCACTGACCAAGGTGAACAGCCAAGGTCTTTTCCCCAGATTAGGGGAGTCCAAAACTAGAGGCCCCAGGTTTAAGATGAGAGCAATAAGATTTAAAAGGAACCTGAGGGGCAACTTTTTCACACAGAGTGTGGTGCGTATATGGAACAAGGTGCCAGAGGAAGTGGTAAAGGCAAATACAATTACAACATTCAAAAGACCATGGACAGGCACACGGATAGGAAAGATTTAGAGGGATATGGACCAAATGCAGGCAGTTGTGACCTGTTCAGTTTAGGAAACCTGGTCATCCTGAACGAATTGAGTCAAAGGGTCTGTTTCCATGCTGTCTATGACTCTATTTGACCTGCTTGACCATTTTAAAATAGTTGTTTCTAGCCTTTGCAATGTGCATCACTATCCAGATGGATCAATGTTCTCATGCATAGCCCTTTGGCGATATACAAGAGCAACTAAGATTGACTTGCCATTGGATTTCATGTCTTTCTATTCCAGGATTATCCAGTCACTGTTCAGTACATCCACTGTAATCACTGGATAAGGCTTAGAACTCAAAGAGTACAAACCCTTGTCCTCCTACTTTGAGGCTAGTGACACATCACTTCCTCTAGATGCAACATATATATATATATAGGTTCTTTGAAGCCTTTGCCTGGTTCAAAGTAAAAAAGTAGACGTAAATTTTGTTCGGCATGATCATTTTAGAAACAGCTTTCAAGGCCAATGCTGCAGCATTTTTATTTTCTTGTAATAAAACAAAGGGCTATATTTTACATTCCCTGCACCAGCACATTTAAAAGCAGAGATGACATTTAAATCCACATGAATTAGGAGCAGGAGCCCCTTAATACTGCTTCATCATTCAATAACATCATGGCCAATCTGCTTATTCCACCGTCTTGTCTTCTATTCCTGATAACCTCTTGCTTATCAATAATCTAATTATCTCTGCTTTAACAAAGACTTGGCTTTCATCATCTTTTTAGGAAGATGATTCCAAAGACACTATATGTAAGATTAAAAACCCCTTACTTTTTAAAAAAAACGAGTCCTAGCTCTGGATTCTTCCACAGGAAAAAACGTCTTTTCCACATCCATCCTTTCAGGGCCCCTCAGGATCTTACATGTTCAATCAAGAATCCCCTTACCCTTCTAAACTTAGTGGATACAAGTCTAGACTGCCCAATATTTCTCCATATGATAGCCACTCCATTCCAGTTATTCATCTAAAAAATCTTTTCTGAATTGCTTTCAGTACATTTATATCCTCCCTTAAATAAGGTGAACACTGTTCAGGTGGATGGTCTGCTGCTCACCCCTGACCTGCCTGAAATTTTACAAAGAAGGGCGAGACACTATAGTGCCTCACCTGTTCCTGGGTCTATTATTGGCTTTCTTTACGGTATGCAGAGAGAGGCCCATGCCAGGCTGGAAGCTAAGCAGCTTTAGCTGTCAGGCTGACGTTGGGCAAGGCATTGGGAAGGGTGGTGGAGGGGGGCCACTTTGCAGGGCTCCAGAACTCATTCAGTACAGTCCTCTGCATACCTCCACCTCCCCCCCCGCACCCCACCCATTGTTATCCCACCTCTATGACCCACCTCTCTGACCTCTTAAATCCCATACCCATCTGCCTGGGGGCTACGATGGTAATACAATATGGGTAGGGTATATTGGGGATTCTTTGGATAGAGGGTGCCAAGGATCCCAGTGGTGGGGCTTTCATAGCTATAAAGAATGTAGGAGTTGTCAGAGAACTAGGGCAACACGGTGGCTCAGTGGTTAGCACTGCCTCAGGCGACTGTGTGGAGTTTGCACGTTCTCTCCGTGTCTGCATGGGTTTCCTGTAGGTGCTCTGGTTTCCTCCCACATTTCCAAAGATGTGCAGGTAAAGTTGATTGGCTGAGTTCAATTTCCCATAGTGTCCAGGGATGTGCAGGCTAGATTAGCCATGGGGATTGCAGGGTTATGGGGTCTGGGTCTGGGCGGGATGCTTTTTGAAGGGTCAGTGTGGACTCGACGAGTGAATGGCCTAATTCCACACTGTAGGGATTCTATGATTCTATGGGGTTATAGCTGTTAGGGATTGCTGGAGAGAATTGGAGATTGATACAGAGTTTCTGAGATCACTGGGTGGCAGGAATCAGAGATCACAGTAGAGACACTGTTGTTGAAGTTTGCAAGATGTTTGTGTAAGTATAGATTGACCAAAAGAACTGGTGAACTCTCCTATCATGTATCAAGTGACATAAGTTATTGTTGTATTGTTGATGAATTTCAGAAAGGCATGACTAGCAACTCCATTAGGACTCATCAGTTGTGGTAATGCAGCCATAATGTGTTCATTTTCAGATGCTGCAAAATGACAGTGCCTTAAGCTCACAGAAGTACATGTAAGGAAAGTGCTGAGAATTTTTTTCCTTCAGTACCTTTCCCGTCATCCCCATAGCAATGAAGTCGAATGAAAGGTTGAAACTGCTGCTGCACTGGTCATGGTGGTTAACAAGTTGTTTGCTTTCAACCCATGATCATGCATCCAAGGCAGTGTTGTTTTGGGAAATGTGATTCCCACACATGGCTGGAGTGGCACAGTCAAATGTTTACCCTCATGTTAAGATGTTGTCTAAGCACCACCTGAAACACGTTTAAGTTCTTTTTTAAAAATCCAGACACAGAAATTTATAATGAATGTCTTCCTGTTACTGGGAAGATTCAGAAGATCTAGGAAGAGAGCTGAAGAGTTTGAGAAATAATGGAACAATTTACTCCAATAGTAGCTATTGCAAAAAACAGTAAAAGCAAGACATTGTTACATTGACATTATTTTATCAATTTATTATATAAGCATTCTTTTAATTTTGTTTCTTCCTTTTTGCCTCTCCTTTGGTTATTCATAAAGTTATCATATCAGCTGATAGTTCCAAAAAGGGAATTATTGTTGGAATGGAAATAATGTTTGCTGAGAAGAGAAAGCTACCAGTTTTATTTCTTCTTCATTCATATCAAAATTGCTAAATTTGTGATGGTATTCTGCTCATATTATTAAGAAATCCCTACACATGCATTTTGGTAACTGGGTAGGAAGTACTGCTTTCGAGTATCGCAATACTGGTAAGTGGATGCATTGATGGAATTTTCCAAGCCCTTGGAGGTGGTGAGGTTGGAAAAATGAGAAAAACAATCAGATGGGCCAACACTACTCTGGGTAATTACCTTGTTTTGCTGGGAGCTCAGGGTTCCTTTGTAGGTGCATTCATCTTGTCTCATTATATTGAACTGCTGTTTTGGCAGCAGAATTGATATTCAATGTTTTCACCTCAATGCGATTGATATTATGATATTATATGTGTGTCACTCTGGAAGTCGACACAACCTGGTCACATAGCTCTCACTTGCCTCCTCTCCCTCACCCCCTCCCATGTTCTTTCCCATGGGGTGGTCTAGGTTTCATGCCAACAACACATTTATCCAAGATAAGAAGCAAATTGAGTTAACTCTAGAATCAGTTAGTGGACATTTTTGAAAGGTGTCATAGAATCCGAGTCACACTCACTCATTCATATGGGAGAGATTAGAATGGGAGGGAGGAGGACTGCAAGATTAATTTCCTTTGATAGTTTAATTTGAAAAACAAAATTGCCAGAAGAAGTGGTGCAATATTTAAAAGGTGTCTGGATGGGTATATGAAAAGGAAGGATTTAGAGGAATGTGGGCTGAATAAAGTCATAGATAGATAGGTAGATAGAATCACAGAATCATACAGCACGGAAACAGATCCTTTAGTCCAGCTCACTTATGCTGACCAAGTTTCCCAAACTTTACTAGTTCCACTTATGTGCATTTGGCCCATATCTCTCTCAACCTTTCCTATTCATGTAACTGTGCAAATATCTTTCAAATGTTGTAACTAGAACTGCATCTACCACTTCATCTGGCAGTTCACCCCACATATGTATCACCCTCTGTAAGAAAATGTTGCCCCTCAGATCTCTTTTAAATCTTTCTCATCTCTCGCCTTAAAAATATGCCCCCTAGCTTTGAATTCCCCCATCCTTGGGAAAAGGCCTTTGCTATTCACTTTGTCTATGCCTCTCATGATTTTATAAATCTCTATAAGGTCACCCTGCAACCTCCTACATTCCAGTGAAAAAGTCCCAGCCTATCCTTATAACACAAACTCTCCAGTCCTGGCAACATCTTGGTAAATCTTTTCTGAACCTTCTCCAATTTAATAATATCCTTCCTATAGCAGGAAGACCAGAACTGTTCACAGTACTCCAAATGTTCCTGTATCATACCATCAAAATTTGCCTTACTCCAATTAAGGACTTTAACTTTTATACAAGGCCTATCCTTTTCCATAAATTTTTTAAACTAATAGAATAATGATCACTGGTTCCAAAGTGCTTGCCCACTAACATTTCAGTCACTTGTCCTGCCTTATTTCCAAAGGAAAGGTCAAATTTTGCTCCTTCTCTCATCGGTACACCTACATATTGATAAAGAAAATTTTCTTGAACACATTTAACAAATGCCTCACCATCTAACCCTTAACACTATGGCAGTCCCCATCTATGTATGGAAAGTTAAAATCTCCTACTGTTACAACTCTGTTATTCTTACATATATCTGAGATCTCTCTACATATTTGTTCCATAATTTCCTCTGATTATTGAGGGGTATGAAGAACAATCCATTGAGGTGATCATCCCCTTCTTTTTTTCTGAGTTCCACTCATATAGTTTCACTGGATGATCCCTCTGAAATATCCTCTCTAAGTACAGCAGTAATGCTTTCCTTAATCAAAAATGTCACTCTCCCTCCTCTGTTGTCCCCCTTTGTATCCTTTCAAAGCGTCTATACCCTAGAACATAAAGCTGCCGGTCCTGTCCCTCCCTCAGCCATGTTTCTGTAATAGCTATGATGTCCCAGTCCCATGTTCCCATACATGGTCTGAGTTCATCTACCTTACCTTGAAGACCCCTTGCATTGAAATAAATGCGGTTTAATTCTTCAGAGTTGCCTCATTCTTTGGCTTGCTCTTACCTGCCTTTTCTAGTTAACTTGCTCTTTTTTAATTCAGAACCATCCTCACTCATCTTTCTATCCTCATTACTACTTAGGATCCCCTCAGTCCCCCTCCCGATTAGCACTAGCAAATCCCCCTGCCAGGATATTAGTCTCCGTCCAATTCATGTGAAAACCATCCCTTTTGAACAGGTCTTTTCTGCCCCAGAAGAGATCCCAATGAGCCAAGAACCTGAATCCTCACTCACTGCACCGTCTCCTCAGCCATTGATTTATCTGCCTTATCTTCTTATTACTACTCTCACTAGCACATGGCACCAGGAGTAATCCAAAGACCTTTGAGGTTCTGCTTTCTAACCTTCTACCTAACTTCCTATATTCACTCTGCAGAGCCTCAACCTTTTCCCTAATTATGCCATTCTTACCAATGTGTACAACAACTTCCAGCTTCTCACTCTCCCCTTTGATAATATGCTGCAACCAGTTTGAGGCATCCCTGACCCCGGACCAGCGAGGCAACATACCATCTTGAATCCACAATCACAGCTGCAGAATCTCCTGTCTGTGCCCCTGACAGGACAGTCCCCTATAACAATTACTCGTTTGAACCTTTACAAACCCCACTTAACATAAGATTTATTTTTGGTGCCCAAGATCAGGCTGCCACTCCTCTGAGAGACTATCCCCATCAACAGTAGCCAAAACAGTATATCTGTTTGAGAGAAGAATAGCCACAGGAAACTCCTGAACTACCTTCCTGCCTCTCCTGACAGTCACTCATCAGTCTGACTGAACCTGTGGTGTAAGCGCCTCTCTAAACCAATAGCCATCACACACTGTGCCTCCCATCTGCTTCGTAGTGACCCTAACTGCCTCTCCAGCCAATCAAATGGTCTGATATGCGACAGATCCAAACACACCTCCTGCAGACATAGTCTCCAGGGACAGCCAACTGTTCCCTAATCTCTCACATTCAACAGGAGGAGCATATCACTCCATTGACTGCCATAATTGCCTCTTAAAATTTGCTCACTTAGATTTGCCTAAAAAGACCCACACTTATCTCAAATCCAGTGTTTGTAGACTGAATTCTGCTGAGACGCTATGCTGAGAGAAGTTAAAAACTGCATTCTATATTGAAAGGCCGGAAAGAAGATGCTCTAAAAATAATCTCTTTTTTTAAAAAAAGTGGAAACAAACTACCCTTTCCTTACCTACAGTTTTTAATTTTATGCACGCGAAAGAGAAAAAGAAATAATATTTAAAATCTTAAAAATCCAGCACTTAGCTGAAACTCCCGGCAAACAAAAACAACCTCCTCCTCAAATCCTTTGTCAGTCAGCTCTCTAATCTCCAAATCTGAATAAAGGAATGTCAATCTCTGATCCCCAATTTTATTGAAACCACTAACGTCAAAACCTCGAGAAAGAGTTTGAAAAGATCAATCTTCCGAGTTCCATGCAAAGAAAAACATCTCTCTCTGGAGCCATCGATACCTCAACCAACATGCAGACAGGCCTCTCTCACAAACTCTGTGTAATCCAATGTCTCCTTCCTGACAGTGTTTTTGGACTATGAAAGTTCCAAAAATAATTTTAAACGAAAAAATTTCTGCTTCTGCTCTAGAAAAGCCAGAGGAAAATCACAAGAAAAACCTCCAACTCAGGAACAGTGCAAGATCCACACTACTGTCCTCTCACCTTTTTGTTTAATGCTGGCAAATGGGACTGTATGACTCTCTGGTAATTCTCAGCTCATCAGCATGCAAACACTTCCCATTGACTGCCTGTCACCTGCAGATGGATCAACCTGGAAAGTGCTGAGTATGAGGAAATCACTGTCATTCCCATCAGCAGTATAACACCTCCACTTTGTGCCACCCTCTCTTTCTCCATTCACCTCTGCAGCACACAGCAATCGCAGTGGGTCTACTGGCCACCCTTCAGTTCCTTGGACAGCAGTCCCAGAGATGTTTTCTTAATGGGAAGATTGTCCCATGCCCCAACTTCACAATCTGGAAATCAGACTGAAGACTTGAGCAAAAAATTTGAGCTTGCAACTTTCGAGTGGCACAATTTATAATACAAGCAAGGTTTTTTGGTGATTAACTGAACATAAACTGTGTTTGAATCCTGTTAGAAGCACACCAAGACTTCTTTTCCACGTCCTCATCTACCAGCTGTTCTGCTTTTCATATAAATAGTTTTGAATATCACAGTGTGTGTACCCTTGGCAGTGAAAAACAGTGTGTTTAAATATTCCTTGAAAAACAGTGTGTTTAAATATTCCTATACGTATGCACATAAGTTTGAAATTTAAATTCTTGTTTTCAGATCACACCATGGCCTTGTCTGAACCTATCTCTCCAGCTCTATAGCCCCCGTGATCATTACACTCCTTCAATTGTAGCTTCTTCTTCATCTTTGATCTCTTTTACCACCCCACCATTGGCAGGCATATCTTCAGATGCCTCAAGCTGTGCCCCCTCTATATCTCCCACCCTCTTCACTTTTCTTTCCTCTTTTAGGACACTCTTTAAACCTTGCCTTTGTGACATAGCTAATATCCCCTTACGTGGCTTGATGCCAAAATTAATTTGATAACCCTCCCAGAAAGTCTGATCCTGAGTGTTTACAGCAGAGAAACAGGCGATTTGTTCCATGTTCATTTCAGTGTTTATGTTCTGCATAAATCTCCTCCCTATCCTGCTTCACCCTATCCTGCACAGTATATAGAACCATAGAATGGTTAGAGTGCAGAAAGAGGCCATTTGGCCCATCATGTCCATGCCAACTCTCCGTAAGAGCTACTCAGCTAGTCCACTCCTTTGATTTTTTTTAACAGTAACATTGCATTTTTTCACCTTTAGATCATTGCCAATTCACTTTTGAAAGCCATCATTAAATCTTCTTTCTTCAAAATCTCAGACTGCTATTATTTTTACCCTCATGAATTCATATAGATTCCTTTTAAGATCTATTTTACTGGGCCCTGATCTTTTATTTCAGTCCATAAGGATTCTGTTTCTGATAGTTCAGTGCAATTTTTTCAATTGGTGTTATAATATTATTAACAGTTTCTGCCACCCTCCCTTATTGTGTTATAGGTATTTTCTAATCATCAGAGTGACGATAATTCATACTCTAAGGCAGATGGGACTTGAATCCAAGTCTCCTGGCTCAGTTAGGAACACCACCACTGCACCATAAGAACCTTTCTTATTGTGTTACATGGGATGAAGTGGTTGAGCTATCAAAAATGGCTAAACAGGTTAGAACTTTACTCATTAGAGTTTAGAAGAATGAACCATAGAAGACTCTGAAGGGGCTCGACAGTGTGGATGTTGAGAAGATGTTTCCATGAGTGTTGGAATCTTGAACTAGGGGACATAGTTACAAAATGAAAAAAAATCTGAGATGTGAAGGAATTTCTTCTCCCTGAGGATACTGAATGCTTGGAGCCCAGTGAGTTATGGAGGCTGGATCATTGGAAGTATTTAAAGAGGAGTTTAGAAATATCAAGAAATTGAGGGCTATGATAAGCTGTTAAATAAAAGAAATTGAAGCCTTGCACAGGTCAGCCATGATCTTATCAAATGTGGGAGAGGTGTGAGGGGCTGAATAAACCACACCAGCTTCTGTTTCTTAAATTCTAAGCTTTTAGCTGCTGATCTTTTCCTTCCTGTAGGCATTCTCAATTATCCCTGTTGCCTCTTAGAATACTTTACTTTGTTGAGGATAGGATAGAATAGAATACATACACACTTTTCACTGTATTTTATACTGAACACATGTGACAATAAAAGATATTCTATTCTATTCTATTCTATTTGGTTAAAAGTGCTTTATGAATGTATTCTGTTCTGGCTTTAAGTGAACTTCAACCATGAATCTGTTATTAAAAAATTAAAAACTGCAACTTTCAGGATTAGCTGCATGGCCAAACTGGGTTATCACATTGTATTTTCATCATCCATACTAGTGGATCACATGCCCTTGACAAACACTGAATTTTCTATTGCAGGAAATATTGCTGTTTGGTAAAATAAATGTAATAACTGCATTGTCTTTGTTTTGGCATAAAATGTCTTTATCACCCTTAATGCCTGGATGAATGCACTGTAGATGACAGCTTTCCTGTTTGTTCATTGCAAGAGTTGAGATTTTACTCACTTCAATCATTCATGGAGGGCATGAACTCGTGTTACAAAAACTGGCATGAATTCTGCACAGATTGAGACAAAATTTACATTCTGGCTGAAAAATCAAGTTGCATTTAAGATGGAAAATAGAAAGAACAGACTAACTCCACATGAGTCAGTCTACTGAAGCAGTGACTTGTTCCATTAAAACGGTAGGAGATTTTAAAGATATAGGATCAAATATTGGTCAGAATGTTACCTCCAGGACCTGCAAATTCACTTGTAAGAAGAACAGTGCTGTCTTCCAGCAGGCACGTTTTAACATAATATAATTGCACACTGCTGATGGTGTATGCAATTTATTTTTGTCTATGTTGGAGACAAAGTCTCTTCTCCAATTTGAGCATACCCTCCATTGCATGCCACAATGCTGATTGAGATAGATTTTGAACAGATCTAGCAACTAAGGTTTTCTTGAATGTAAGAAAGTGGAATTTTATTACTTATCAACTCCTCCAAAAAAAAATAAAAATGCAACATCAAAAATACACATGAAACCAAGTAAGTTTAAAAAGAGGGGTGAAAGTATCCAGGTAAAGGCAATTGCAGTTATAGTTGTTAAAGTCTTTGGGCTGTGAGAATGACCTGAGTCCCAATGCTTTAGCTGCCGTCTTATTTCTTTAATAGTAGTAAAGT
Organism: Rhincodon typus; assembly: GCF_021869965.1. NCBI lineage: Eukaryota > Metazoa > Chordata > Chondrichthyes > Orectolobiformes > Rhincodontidae > Rhincodon > Rhincodon typus. Next base: position 126,703,096 of record NC_063333.1, read on the forward strand.
TTAGATATATCCTTGAGATCATGGTGAATGGTTGTTTTTCAAAGTTGCTTTTCCGCAGGGCCCTTTTTTATGTTAAGAGAGACGGGGATGAAAAACTGTGCAATGTCTTTGCTGTTATCATTTCATATTTCTTCTCCATACCTTTGCTGCTAAAAGCAACTGTTGATATTCCTGAGACAGCTCCATTGTCCTTCCAAGTTGATTAATTGCAGGCGCCCTTTTGATTCCAAGTATGTGCAATTTACGACAGTAGTATTTATTAAGCAGGAATTTTCTTAACCCAGATTCAATTACCTATCTTCAGACTTAGGATAACACGGTAATCTCATTTCTGAGAGGTTTCAGATTAGTCCATATAGGTAAACAGGACTTGCTGCATTCTGTGGTCAGGTGATCACAGCAGCCATTTTAGGCCTTTTGTGTTTGGTCTTTTTTTAGAAACAAAGAATGTTTCGGGTACTAAAATCAGATGACGGTAGTTGACTATTTGTATTTTATGCTTACTATTATCTTAACACTTTACATAGTGACAAAATAATCATGTACAAATGGGTTAAATGTTTGTCCATTACTATTGCCAGTAGTTTCCAAACCAAAGTCTATCTTTTTTCATCCACTAGAATAAAGATTCCACTTGTAAACTGCAGTGCACCTTGGGTATGCAAAACAATTCTTAATGATCAGTACCTGAATTAAAATATATTTGAACAACTTATTGTACATTTAATTATTGCACTTCCAGTTTGGTAGTGGCTTGTTACTTGTTGCTATAAGTGTAGTTTTAAGTTTTATTATTTTTAACCTACCATAAGTGGAATTCACATCTGGTTGGTTAAAACAAATATACAGCTATGTCAGGAAAGGAGGGAAGGGTCAGGTCTGCTTTTCTAGTCCAGACTTTTTGTCAGAATTGGAATATGAGCAAACCTCATTCTTGGACAGAAAAGAAGTGGCAGGAGAGTTTGTAATAGTCCAAATTTTACAAGCCATTATCTATACTTACTTCATTAAAGTTTCTTTGATGACTCAGATAAAAATCCATTGACTCCCAAAAATACTTATAACCTACTTCTCCCAATTCCATCCCTCTGCTTTCGTGACTTCAGCACTGGAATTCATTATTATACACTTAATATCTCTTCTTGCCTTATCCATTCTTCCTCCCTGTGCTGGTTTGATCCTTATCTTCCTACTTCCATTTCTGATTATCTGCAGCTGAAATGTTCACTTACATTTTCCCTTTTCAGAACCTGACCTACCTGCTAAATAGTTCCATCATGATCTCCCCTTTCAATTTCCAGTAATCATATTTATTCCTTTTCACAGCTTCCTATCAAGCTGGTTATGATCATTTTCAGCTCTTTCTCCTGCAGAATTTGCTCTTCTCTTGAATCTGAGGCAGTGTAATTTTTGAGGAATACTTTTGTTTGAAAAATGTGCAGGCCATAGTTACCCTAAATGGTTGATACATTGTATCTGGCCCAAAGTTTCAGTCGGAGAGCAGTGGATTGACATAACAGTTCAGGTTTGATCTGATTACAAGAAGAAAATGGTATCTTAGAAATAAGCTAAAAGGGACCACCTATTGTGATATGTCATATAATTATTTCCTTAAAACCTGTTTCTTTAACCAAGCTTTAGTTCACATGTCTTCCGACACAGCGAAATACCACTGTGAATTGCCTTGGAGCATTAGAATTCATGTAAAAATGTTTGTTGTTTTTGCTGTTTGGCCTTTGTATTTGTAAGCCAACTGGTTTTTGAACACAAGATCTGAATGTCATTTGGAAATGTGCCTTCGTGTTATAGTTCTTCCCGTAAACTTCTGTCTACTCGAGAGATAAAGCAAAAATAAATTCTTGGAGTTAGACTTATTGACTTTGACAGAAGAGATAATGTTATTGGTAAAGAATAACAGTGTGAACATGGCGCTTGCCATATGGATATAAGTTAGGAATCAGTGGATCATGAGTAAAATGGTGCCTGTGCAGTTCAAAACTCTCCAGTTAAACTCACTGAGCACCAAGAGAGATGAAGATGTATCTTACATTGTACAGAATCAACAGGTTGCAAAGGCTCGGATTCATGCATTCATCTACTGCATGCATTTAGTTAAGTATTTTGTTCATGGGATGTATATTTTTGGCTCCGTTAACTCAGTTATGGTACATAGGGATTAGATGCAGCTACAAAAACAGCTGCACACACAAATAATACTTGCTTCCTGAAGGCCTGCTGGTTTGTCATCCAGCATAGGCTAAGCGAGAATTCAAGTCACACCATTTAAGGATGAGTATGCTGTGTGATTTGTTCAGATATGCACTTGATTGTCAGCTTTTTGAACTGAATTGTCAATTATGTAAATTTGTCCTGACTCCAGTTACAGTAATCAACTTCCTTCTTTTCAATACCTCAGAGTATATCTAAGCTTTCGCACAAAGAAGAGCAGTCCAGCAATCTTTGGAGTGATTCTGTCAGAAACCTGGCCAGACACTCCTGTAATTGGTAAGAATATAAAGGAAAACATTTTTTTTTTATAAATTAAATATATAACATATTGTACATATCCAATAAGCAAGCAATTAGCATTGTCCAAGATCCAACAGGTAACAATAGAAAGAATTATGCTACACCGAAGTGTATTTGACACATCATGTCATTGCTAGCTCTTTGTATAAACAATCAGTTTGTCTCAATTTGAACCTGGGCCTCCCAGACCAAGAGTTAGGACAGAGCTACTGAGCCACAAGAGGGCCATCTATCACGTATTCAGTTTTTTAATTCTTTTACAATTTTTAATCTAACAATTTTGTCTAATCAATCTGTCAGAGATGTTATTACACACCTCTGGAGCAGGTGGGACTTGAACCCAGGTCTCTCAGTCCAGGCATAGGCCCACTAACACTGCACCATCAGACCATACTATGGCTTTAAGGGGTGTACTTTGTCTTGGGTTTTTTTTTGAAGAGTAGTTTTATGCCATAGGTATTGAGCTGCCTGGTCCAAACCAATAAAGTAAATAACTTGTGAGGCCTTGGGTTTATTTTTAAAGTTGGAACAATAGAAGCAGCCTGAATAGGTGGATTCAGGCACCTCCTAGAACCAGGGTTTTAGTTTAGTTATCAGTAGTTGCTGGGTTTTTGAGGCTGGGTGTGGAAGCAGCTACATTTCTCTCTCTGTTACAGTGGAAAACTTAGGTTCTGTTTCTGCTGCCAGAATCGAATGTGAGACAATCTGTTTTACAGTCTTTGCTTTTGCCAAGGGTGTGTTTATGGGATGTTACTAGATTGGAACAGTTGCTGTTTAGTAGTTAAATAATCTGTTATTTTGTTGGGCTTTCCAATAGTGTTAAACTTGCACCAATGCTTCTTTCTTTAGTTTGCATTTCAACTGGGGTAAGCATAAAGTTTTCAGCCTGGAGCTCGGTGACCAGTGGTGTTCCACAGGAATCTGTTCTGGGACCTCTGCTCTTTGTGATCTTTATAAATGACTTGGATGAGGAAGTGGAAGGATGGGTTAGTAAGTTTGCCGATGACATGAAGGTTGGTGGAGTTGTGGACAGCGTGGAGGGCTGTTGTAGGTTGCAACGGGACATTGACAGGATCCAGAGCTGGGCAAAGAAGTGGCAGATGGAATTCAACCCAGAAAAGTGTGAAGTGATTCATTTTGGAAGGTCGAATTTGAATGCAGGTTAATGGCAGGATTCTCGACAGTGTGGAGGAACAGAGGGATCTTGGGGTCCACATCCATAGATCCCTCAAAGTCGTTACCCAAGTTGATAGGGTTGTAAAAAAGGCGTATGGTGTGTTAGCTTTCATTGGCAGGGGAATTGAGTTTAAGAGCCGTACCGTAAGGTTATGCTGCAGTTCTATAAAACCCTGGTTAGACCACACTTGGAATATTGTGTTCAGTTCTGGTCACCTTATTATAGGAAAGCTGTAGAAGCTTTAGAGAGGGTGCAGAGGAGATTTACCAGGATGCTGCCTGGACTGGAGGGCACGTCTTATGAGGGAAGGTTGAAGTGGCTAGGGTTTTTTTCATTGGAGTGAAGAAGAATAAGAGGTGACTTGATAGAGGTTTACAAGATGACGAGAGGCATAGATAGAGTGGATAGTCAGAGACTTTTTCCCAGGGCGGAAATGACTATTACAAGGGGGCATAATTTTAAGGTGATTGGAGGAAGGTATAGGGGAGATATCAGAGGTAGGTTCTTCACACAGAGAGTGGTGGGCATGTAGAATGTGCTGCCGGCAGTGGTAGTGGAGTCAGATACTTCAAAGACTTTTAAGCGACTCTTGGATAGGCACATGGAGGATAGTAAAATGTAGAGTATGCAGGGTAGATTGATCTTAGTAGGATAATAGGTCGGCACAACATTGTTGGCTGAAGGGCCTGTACTGTGCTGTACTGTTCTATGTTCCGTGTTCTAAAGTGTGTTTTGCTTAAAGTCTGGTTGTGTGACCAATCCAATTAGGTTTAGAACACAGTATCTTACACTTGCCTTTAAATAAGACAAAAGTTACGGGCTTAGCTATCTCCTTGATATATTTGCAGGGGGAGGGTTGGTCTTGTCAATAACAACCACATTAGGGCCCCTCTTCTATCATGTTTTTACCTATTTTTCTAATCACGCTGTTCAGAGATGTTATTATACACTTCTGAAGTAGGTGGTTCTTGAACCTGGGTCTCCTAGCTTGAAGGTAGGGACACTACTACTGCACCACAAGAGCCCCTTCAAGCATGTTTTCATGTAGTGCAGTCTAAATCATAACACTTGGCGGAGTTAAAAAAAACTTCTTCTCTGCTCTCCCCTTGCTTTTTTTACAAGTGTTTGAAAGTTTTCATAAATAAGTGTATCTGGTATTATTTCTTTACATATTAATTTATTGTTCAAACGTAAAACTAGTTAAATATGTACCATTTAGTCATCTGAAAAAAGAAGACTTTCACATGTATAGGTCCTTTCACAGCTACAGCCAATGAAGGACTTGAAGCTTAATCATCGTTTCATTATTGTTAAAAGAAAATAGCCGTTGGTACACAGCAATAAGACAAATAACTAGATAACGTATTTTAAGTGTTGGTTGAGGGTTAGATATTAAGAAGGATTTCGAAGATATCCAGGAAACAAAAAATATGGAAATTAACCACAGCAAAGACCTTTTCTTTGTTCTCCTGGCTGTGCGCTTTAATTTACTTGGATCTTGGGAAAGTACACACACTGTCATTTATATAGGGAGTGAGGGGTCATCTTCTAAATGTAATCTGAAACACCGAAGCCAAGTCAAAATATAAAGTTAAAAAATGGTAAATTACACCAAAATGTATCAGCAAGAACAAAGTTAAGAATAATAGCTGCTTTTCAATAGCCCAAGGACCTGAGGGAAGAGACTGGAGTGATAGAACTGGGGTAAATGAAAGGGAAGAGTGAATGTACAAGGTATTTTTGTAACAATTAATTAGCTACTTATGCTGACATTGTTCGTGACAATGAACACTGCATAAGTTTTGTGTTTATTAATCAGTGGTCCAACAGAGCATCCACCAGTACGCTCACAGCAACAACTTGCATTCACACAGTACTTTACTGTAAATAAAATATCCTAAAATGCTTCACAGGAGCATTATAAATCAAAAATGCCCATGTAAGGCAATATTGCGCAGATGACCAAAGGCTCAATAAGAGACCTAAGTTTAAAGGGGCACCTTACAGGAGGAAAGTGAGGTAAAGAAATGGAAGGATTTAAGGTGGTGATCCCACAATTTAAGGACTCGGCAGCTGATGGCCTACCACCATTGGTGCAGAAACTAAAATCACGGTCATTCAAGGGACCAGAATGAGACGGATGCAGATATCTCAGAGAGTTGTGGAATTGCAAGGGAATACAGAGGGAAGAATGGGCTGGGGGATTGAAGAACAAAGATGAGTATTTTAAAATCAAGGTGCTATTTATACCCTCTAGTCAATGGAGATTATGAACACAGGGGAAAAAAAACACAAATAACTACGGGTGCTGGAAGTCTGAAACGAAAACAGAAGTGGAAAGAGAGCAAAGTTAACATTTTGGACCCAGAACTGAAGAACATTCTGAAGTTGGGGCATTGAACCCAAAACGTTAGCTTTGCTTTCTCTTCCCAGATGCTGCCAGGGCTGCTGAGTTTCTACAGCAATGTTTGTCAATGAATACAGGGTTGACTGGTGAGTGTAATTTTGTGAGAGTTAGGTCATTGGTAAGTAATAGTGTTTTTGATTAACACAAAATGAGGATAGAATGGGGAGGCCAGCACAGGAGCATGTTAAATTCTGTTAGTAACAAAGGCATGAGTGAGGGTTTCAGTAGCAGAAAAGTTAAGGCACTAATTGTGGATGAACAATGACAATAAACCCTGGAGTAATCATCAGCGTTATGGGGAAGATTGAGTGTGAAGTGACCCTAATATGTAAAGGCAGCTGAAGATTCTTTTTAAAAATGACAAGGGACGTACATCTCTGAGAGATAAATCATTAAAAAAAATTAAGATTTACTGACGGTGTTTAATCCTTGCCTAAGATACTATTTATCGTGTTCTGCAAGACACTAGTACTTAATGTGAGCACCTTGACAGCAAGGACAAGTTAACAGTGTTAAGATGGAGCCTCTAATTGTAGCATTGTTGACTTTGAGTTTGGAAGCTTACTGATGATGGTACGAAATCAGAGAGTTTAAATCCCACCATAGAAGATTGTATCGTTCAAGTTAGAATAATCATCTAGTTGTGCACTGAAACCTTTAAAGAAAAGAAACAAAACTGCCTTACTCATGTGCTGTCAGAAAAGGAACCTGACTAGGATTTATGCCTCCGGTTGCACTGTCCTTTGCTAGTGATACATCCCAAGGTCAAATTAAGATAGAAGATGCATTGTTTCAACAAAGGTACCCAAGCATCGGGAAGCACTCAAGGAGAAAGATTATTCTGCTTGATCCCAATGATCTAATTCTTCAAAATTTTCCTTTAGCACTGGACTCCCACTTTTTCGTGTTACCAACATTGCTTAAGGCAAGTTGTAGGCTGATTCACTATTTAAGAGCAAGAAGCATATTATTGAGAGTAGGCAGCACTTGATTAGAAATAGAAACACTGTATTTTGACTGGTATCAAATATTAGTTAAAGAACAAAGAACTGCATTAAATTGGTGCTTTTCACAACTTTAGGATGGGCCAAAGTGCTTTACTACCAATTAAAGTGTTGTCACTGTTGTAATGAAGAGAAAAACAACAGTTTATTTGCACACAGCATGGGCACATAAGCAAGAATGTAACAATGACCAAATGATTTGTTTTTTTTTATTGACTTTGGTTGAGACACAAATATTGGCAGGAATGTGGGGAGATTTCACTGCTGTTCTTTGAAATAGTGGTGTGGGATCTTTTATAATTCCCGAGAGACCATGTGGAGCCAGGATTTAACATCAAATCTGCATGATGGCAACTCCACTAATGCAGTGCTCCCTCAGTACCACACTAGAATGTCACACTTGAACTTCTGATCAACTCTTTGGAATGGAACATAAAAGCATATTTACACTTAGCGATGACAGTGCTATCCGCTGAACTATGGTTGCTATGAAGTTTTTGTCATCCTGGAACAAATTTCTCAAAGTCTGTGATAAACTATCAGACGTTCTGGGCAGAGCCTGCAATTTTCTGACCCAGTGGGAGTGGCAGATTCATAGAATCATAGCATGATGCTGCATGGATGGAAGCCATTTGGACCATTGTGCCTCTGCAAGCTCTTTAGTAGAACTACCCAATGAATTCCACCATCCCACATGCACTTTGCCAAAATTCCTGAATTATCTCCTTTTAAGTATAATCCAAGTTCCTTATGAAAGTACTCCCCCACCGTCCTTTCATACAATGGATTCTATATTACACCAACTCATCTTTAAAAATTGTTATCTCATGTTGTTTCTGATTGCTTTGCCAATCACCTGAAATCTGCATCCTCTTTGTACTGACCAAATGTGACCAGAGTTATTCTCCCAACCCTTCAATTTTTCAATACTAATTCCATGTATTTTTTCTTATTCCCTCCAATTAATTCTGATTGCATTAAATTCAATCCTAATTACTGTGATATAATTTTCTTTAGGGAGTTTGTGTCAATGCCTAAGTGGCGCAAAAAAAAGTCTTCTTATTAGACTAGCTTTCTTAAATATGTCCTATTGACCAGTAACTGAATATGCTCTAAACACATTCTTCAATATACTCCATCATATATTTTCACATGTTAGTTATTTGACACATTTATGAAGGACATTTGCTGAACCACAAATGCTTACTGACATTAGTATCTCAACATAATGTTTTCCTTCCTGGACTTTAGGTGATCTTATCAAAAGATCAAGCAATGCATACATATGTGACGGGGTTCTCTACCTGTATCATCTTGCTTTCCTACCCCTGCATGGGACTGATACCTTGGATAACCACCAGAACATCAAATTATATTCTCTTAAAACCAAATAACAATGATACATTACCAAGAGAAAATTGAAAATTACGAATCTACTCAATTCCAACTTGCTCTAAAATGTATATGGATGTCAGATTACACCCATGATGTTTAATCCTAATTTAGTATTGTATATTTTTCCTTAACTCTAACTCCTCTCCTCAAACACTTCCGCCCATACAAGTTAAACATTCCACTAATTAGTATCTGACCTCATTCAAGAGCAATGAAATAACTTTACTGTTCAACAATATTTACTTATTGGGGCCTGAACAGTGTGGGCTCTCATAAGAATTGTAATAGAATCTTACAAGAAGTCCTATCTCAATGTTGGGAGCAACTTACAAAGTTCCAGTTGTTGAGGCACACTTATCACTCAAGAACTGCAAGTTGACTGTTAAAGGGAAGTATTGCTTGTTAATGACCTTATTAATGACAGAACTCAACTCATGAACGTGCAGCTTCTTACATTAACACCCACTGCAAGCAAACTAGATTCTGAGCATTCTCGACATGGATTTCAGAGTAGACATCAGGGACATTCATGTTGGACACTAGGCATGAGCCTCTCAGGACGTGCATCATGGGCACCAACCACATGCACCTCATGTCCACTGACTTTGGCACCTGACTTGTGCCAGCCTCTAAGAACCGTCATGGCACATTTCCAATCCACTTACATGACGCTTCTGCACTTCAATGCTGCACCTTAGAGTGAAACAACAATGATCAACTGCAGGAAAGGACACTTTGTTCTCAGGAGTGCAAATGCAGGCCATGGACTGGACCAGGCTACATGTCCAAGCTGTTGGCTTGCTCTCATAGTACATCCAGATAAGCTCAGTGTAAGTGAGCACGATGAGAGCAAGCAAAGAGCGTGGAGCTGCAGCTTGGTCCAATCCATGAGCTGTGTGAATGTTCCTGAGTACAAGGTTCCTTGCTGCAGCATTGCAATGATAGTTGACAGTGCAGCATTGAACTGTAGAAGTGTCCTGTGAGTGAATTGAAGATGTGCTACAAGGTTGTTTTACACATCAGATGCTTTGTATGTGGACATGGGGTGCATGTACCTGGTGCCTATGGAGAGTGCCCGAAAATTTTGGTACCCAGTTCCAGCATGGAAGTCCTTCAGAGGAAACAGTGAGCTGAATCTGCTGGGTACCAGCCTCCAATTTCATGTCCTGTTTTCCTGATATCTAGTTGATCAGACAAGTTTCGTAAGGTCAGAACCTGAAACTGATAGGGCTGTTTGATCAAAGAGCTTAACAGGAGTTAATTCCAGTTAGTTGGCAACATGCTGCTACCTGCTGGGAATAGTGCCAGGCTGCATGTGAAAATCATGAAAGGTGAAGTGAGATAATCCCGATGTTGAGATGGGCCTTGCCAGACTTCTTCTCCAATTCTGTCACGTATCTCACAATAGCTGATGTCGCTCGGGTCCTTGTAAGATTCTGCCCCTCAGGCTGAGAGGTGGCCCTTGCCACCTAAGGAGGGAGGACTTTATTCTTGACAGAATAGAATTGAATAGCCATTTTTGTCACATATCCTCAATGATTAGAGTGAAAAGTTTATACATCGCCAATTACAGTGCCTGCTTAGATACAAAAGTATGTAGGCACAACTTTAGTTACAAGATCTTAGACAACAGAGAGATAAAACGTCCAGCATTGCAGAAAAAGAAGTTCAGTACACTATACCATGCTGGCATTAGGCTTCTGGTCTGCACCAGGCCCTGGGTCCACCTCAGGCCAGGAGGCCCCTATGGGAGGAAGTTACCACATCACACCTGGAGGCCACTGCACTAGGCCATTGCCGGAGGGCTGGGAGTCATCGCCAGAGGGCCGGGAGTCATCAACGGAGGGCCGGGAGTCGTCGCCGGAGGGTCGGGAGTCATCGCCGGAGGGCCAGGAGTCGTTGCCGGAGGGTCGGGAATCATCACCGGAGGGCTGGGAGTCATCATTGGAGGGTCGGGAGTCATCATTCACCAGAGGCCAGGAATTGTTGCCGGAGGCCGGGTGCTGTCACTGTAGGATGGGAGTCGTTTCCGGAGGATAGGAGGGTCAGGAATCATCACCAGAGGCCAGGAATTGTCACCGGAGGCCGTGAGTCACCAGAGGCCGTGGGAGAAGAGAAAACACAAGCACCGAGAGGAAAAGAAAGAGAAAAAGAAGAAGAACGGGCTGAGCAGATGAGCTCTGGCTGGAGTGCCTCTGATGTTTAAACCATCACCTCATTAACTCATAGATAGCAGGAACTGCAGATGCTGGAGAATCCGAGACAACAAGGTGCAGAGCTGGATGAACACAGCAGGCCAAGCAGCATCATAGAAGCAGAAAGGCTGACGTTTTGGGCCTAGACCCTTCATCAGAAATTTCTGATGAAGGGTCTAGGCCCGAAACGTCAGCCTTTCTGCTCCTATGATGATGCTGTGTTCATCCAGCCCTGCACCTCATTAACTCATGGCAGTCATTACTATTCTCGCCGCCTCAGAGAGGAAAATCATGCCTTTGTCTTGAAAGATAAATAGTAAACAAATGATAATGAATGAGCAGAATAAATTAACACATTTACTCCTTTCTAAATAAGGCACAGCTTTCAATCTGAATCATCATCACATTCTGAGCAATGTTCTTAAATTCTTGAAGCAGTTGAAATTGATTGCTGTCTGTAATCACGTCAGCCACCTATTCAGAGAAACAAAGGCCCATTTGGATTCACGCCAAATGAATTAATTTAGTCTAGACATATTTGACAGTTTAGCAACTTAGAATATCATACCATCCAATGCAAAAAACTTGGCTCAGCAAACTAGATGTGCTGAACATAGCAAAAAGAGTTGGCGCTGCTGGCTTGAAAAACAGAGGACCCTGACAACCACCAAATTCACTGTCCCCTGCTGAACTCCATTTCAATAGCACGCTGCTTTTTTGCAAATGTGGAATGCCTCTGTGTATGATGTCATTGGAATTCTATACAATGTTTCTGGAATTGGGCACAATGCACGGTTGCAAATGATGCTGAATGTCAGTAGGCACTGGCTAAAGAAAGCCCAGGGATAAAGTATCACGTGTCTAAACCAATTCAAACCTTATTTTGGAAAAAACGTGGAGAATCCTTAAAAGACCTCCTGATTTTTCCTCCTTGTACAGTGTAAACTATTTAATCTGTTTCTCTAAATTCCTTTCACTTAAATTATTTTGTTTTTTCTTTGGTTGACACTTCTGAATTTAAAACGCCCAGACTGTTTCAGTCATAAACTTTGTAGGTTTCAGTGAATCCAGCTTTTAAAAATTCCATTTTCCTTTGTGAGAATTGTGTCATGGATGAAATTCCTGAAGATTGATCATAACGTGCTCAAACAGAGATTGTGGCCAGCAAACATAATTCAAGATTAAGTAATTTAAATTTATTTTGTTTAAAACTGCACTTCCTTTTCAGTCAAACCTACAATTCTCACTTAAACTTAAAATTTTGAAACTATTATTGCTACTGTTAAAAATCAACTATTTGCCATCACTACCTACTTACTGTCCATTAGCCTATCTTGTATTCAGATTGCTAATGTCCCTTGAAATATCAGTTTTGTTAATTACATCTATTACATTGTACTTCTTCACATGCCTCCATGAGCACAAAGTGTCAGCTGGTATACAAATGCATAAGTTGACACTTCAGGGTAGGGCTGTGGGAGGTGCCATTCCTTGATAAGGTGATTAATGGCCTCATCTGCTTTTTAGATAACCATTTCAAAGGGGAGATAACAAGAACTACAGATGCTGGAGTCAGAGATAACACGGTGCGGAGCTGGAGGAACATGGGAGGCCAGGCAGCATCAGAGGAGCAAGAAAGTTGACATTTCGGGTCAGGACCCTTCTTCAGAAATCTGAAGCCTGACCCGAAATATCAACTTTCCTGCTCCTCTGATGCTGCCTGGCTTGCTGTGTTTGTCCATTTCAAAGGGGAGTTAGCCCTTACGTCCTGGACCAATAGTTATGCATCAATCTGCATCAGTTAAATGAAAAGTTATCTGACCATTATCACATCGCTGTTGCTAGAACTTGCTGCACACAGAATGATTGCTGCATTTCCTATATTTGAACAGTGACTACACTTACAAAAAGTTAATTGGACATGAAATGCTTTGGCATGTGTATATAATGCCTTCTGATCTTAGTGTAATTATTAGCCCTATCCAAATATATAATGTTGCATGTACTTTGGAAATTGATACCTTCAAATAGATTTGAAATAAGTTTTATTTGTAGCTGTAAACCCAAATTATAAAAGCTATACAAAAGATCTTTTTCTCCATTTCTAAGATCCTTTGTGATGTAATTTGGATCCTTTTTAAGTATTAAGTGTCATGCATATTTCTGAGGCATTTTTAATTTAGACTGATTTCAGAAACAGTTCATGTAGCTCCAAAACTAATGAGTCTCTAACGAAGCTGAAGAACAGAGATATTTGCACTCCTCATCTCATGAAGAGTGATCGATATGTGGAATAATTAATGACTGGCAATTTTTAATAATTGGGCATAGGCCTGATTGATAATAACAAAGATTATAAGAAAAACTATAGTCCTTGATATTTTGATGACCAGACAGTCTGGCGCATGATAGTTGGTATCTCATTGAAACAGTTGAAATGCATTTGTCAAGCAAACGGTTCAGCCAGGAATGTAAATGTTAGATTGATATCCTGGATTTTATTTTTCATTCTGGTATCTTCACCAGCCAAGGAATTTCATTTTTCATTGAAAGCTGGACCTTTAATTAGAAGATTAAATAAGTTAATGTGAATGTTTGAAAAGGCTTCTTTCTTTGTCTCTTTGGCCTCAATCTTGCACTTGCTACTGCATCAAATGTGAAGCTGCCTATACGTCTGATGCACTTTAATATCAGATGCAGATAAAAAGTAACTTCCTGCAAAGTGGAACATACCGCTTGCATCAGAAGATGTGAAGATCTCATAATTTAAACAGCCTGGACAAATGTTTGTATCCTCTTACTTTTCTACATTTCAATCTAACACATTTGTGGACCCCAGTTGTTAACTATATGAGAAGGGATTCTGGGTCAACCAGTTTAATTGGTTTGCGTTAGAGCAGCTGCTATCAGGTGAGTACAAATGTGTTGCAGGTGGCCAAATGTCACCTCAGAGAATATTCAGGTCGAGAAGAAACTCATTAAGGAGAGAGAGAGAGAGAGAGAGAGATATAGATATAGATATAGATATAGATATAGAGAGAGAGAGATAGAGAGAGAGATAGAGAGAGAGATAGAGAGAGAGAGATAGAGAGAGATAGAGAGAGATAGAGAGAGAGAGAGAGAGAGAGAGAGAGAGAGATTTTGGTCAATGAAGCAGCTATTAGAAAGTTAGACATTTCATTATCTTTTATTATTGTTAGAAGGTATGCCAGTACTTTTTGTCAGTCATTTTTCTCCTTGTCCTTTCAAAATCTATGTATTATTGTATTGGCTGATGGATGTGATGGCATGGTGGCTCAGTCGTTAGCACTTCTGCCTCACAGCACCAGAAACCCATGTTTGATTCCAGCTTTGGGTGATTGTCTGTATGGAGTTTGCACATTCTTTCCATATCTGCGTAGGTTTCCTCTCACAGTCAAAAGTTGTGTAGATGAGATGGATTGGCTATTCTAAAATATCCACAATGTGTAGGTTAGGTAGATTAGTCATGGTAAATGCAAGGTTCAGGGGTTAGTGTAGTGGTCTGCATAGGATGCACTTTACAGATTTGATGGGCTGAATGGCCTTTTTTCTGCACTACAGGGTTTCAATAATGTAGCAAGGTCAGCATTTATTGTCGATTCCTAATTGCCCTTAAGGAAGTGAAGAAAGCCACCTTCATAAACCACGTGCAGTCCTTCTGGTGTAGTACAGTGTGCTTCATATCAGGAGTTCCAGGACTTTGAGCACATGATGATGAAGGAATATGATTTCCTGTCAGGATGATTTGAGACTTGAAGGGGAACTGCAGGTAATATTGTTTGCACACACCTACTGCCCTTTATCTTCTAGCCAGTGGAGATGGTATGTTTGGGAATTAATGCTGCTGAATCCTTGGCATCCCCAACATCGCTTGTAGACTTACTTAGCCAGATAGGAATCTGACAGCCATAATCAGAATCATTTCATTCACTCAGTTTGTTGCCCTGCTGTGTGCAAGGAGTGTCACCAGTTTCTGGTTTCCCTTTCAGTAGGAGAATTGCTACTATTTTTCGCTTCATACTGCTGTTAGTTTATTTCTCTTGTTGGGTTTCCAGACTCTGCCCAAATCTACTCCACACAAAATGCCAACATTTGAAAGAGCAAATTGCCATTATATTTCAAGAATATAGGTATTCTTGCAGGAATGTAAACAGACATGTTAGATATAATTCTACTTAAGAGATATTTGTGTAAACTTTGATCTTAAGGAGCATCTTGAAGGAAGGAAGAAAGACGGAGAAGCTTCAAAAGAGTGTTGTAAACCATAAGAAAAAGGTAGCTGAAGGAATAGCCTCTATTGGTGAGATGAAGGAAATTGAGGCTCCCCAAGAAGTTAGAATTGAATGAATTTTATTTTATTTGTTCATGAATTGTGTCTGTTGCTGGCTATGCCAGCATTTATTACCCATCCTTAATGGAGTAGACAGTGATGGGCTGACTTCTCGAACCACTGCAGTCCCTCGGCTGTAGAAAAATCCACATCTGGAAGGGAGTTCCAGGGACAGGGGAAAGACAATGATATAGTTCCAAGTCAGACTGCTGTGTGGCTTGGAGGGGAACATGGAGGTTGTGGCGTCCCATGCATCTGCTGCCCTTGTCCTTCTAAGTGGCAAATGTTTGGAAAGTACAATCGAAGGAAAGATGACTCGCAAGGTGCAGAACATGGAAGATGACTTATCTCTGACAATGTTATCCGTCAGCCAGTTACTATGACGCACATCAATGTAATCTGGTTTTGAGACACCAGCAATATAGCCTCCTCCGCTCTGGGGCATAGACTCATGCCAAACTGGCCTTCACAACCTGACAATCCGACTGACATCTGCGGCTTCCTTTGTGAATTAAAGGTGTTAGCATTTTCACTCCATAATCTAGCTGACATTTTTCTTGCCTTTGTGAACAAATTATCTTGGTTATTGAGAAAGCATTGAAAAATCACGATGTTGTAGGAATAGTAACAGAAATGGAACCTTTGACTGATGCATCTATCCAACTCCAGCTGAAGTAATCTATTTTCTTTTCATGAATTTTTTGTTTAGGTAGCGCTGCCAGCACTGTTTTTGACACTGGAATGACAAATTTAAGGGTGGAACAGAGTTCTTATTCTTTACCAGGCAGATGACACAGTAAGCACACAAATAAGGACTTAAGAATGCTGTTAAAGACGTTAAAATCAGTCTTGCTATGCTGCTGATGTCAAGCTCAACTAGGTTTGTGGCCCTTCCGTCAAGTAGGCATTTAAAATGCTCATAGAGCATAAAAACATAAGAAACAGGAGCAGGAGTAGGCAAATTGGACCCTCAAGCCTACTTTAGCATTCAGTAAGTTCATAGCTGATCCCACTTTCCAGAAGCCCCCATAAACCTTGACTCCCTTGTTTGTCTAACTCAACCTTGAAAGATCCAATCTCCATCACTGTCTTGGGTAGAGAATTCCGAAGATTAATAATCCTCAATGAAAAGAAATTCCTCCTCAACTCCAACTTCAATGGGAAACTCCTTAATTTGAAACTGTGCCCCCTCATTAGATTCCGTAATGCAGGAAAAATATTCTCTCAGCATTTACCTTGTGAAGCTCCCCTTAGAATTTTACACGTTTCACTCAAGTCTCATTCTTCTCAATTCCAGTATATCCAACTCATTTTCTTTGGGAGGTGGAGTGATATAGTAGCAATTTCACTCTAATGCAGAGCCATCAGGGTAATGTTCTGGGGACATCAGGTAGAATCCACCATGACATTTGGTGAAATTTGAATCCAGTAAAATCTGGATTAAAAACTGGTCCAAAGACAATCATGTGCCAATTGTCATAGAAACCCATCTGGTTCGCTAATACTTTTTAAGGAAGGAAATCTGCTGTCCTTACCTGATCTAGTCTACATGTAACTTGAACACACAGCAATGTAGTTGACTCTTAACTACCCTGGGAAATAACCCAAACAGCCAATCATTTCAAGGACAATTAGGGATTGGCAACAAATGCCAGCACTGCCAATGATGCCAACATCCCATGAAAGACTAAAATAAACCTGCTTAACCTTTCCTTATAGGACATCCCCTTTAACCCAGGAATCGATACAGTGAAGCTTCCAATGCAAGCTTCCCATCTTCATTAGAAGACCAATTGTACTCAATGTGTGGTCCACCAACACCTACTCAGTTCTAACAAGACTTTTATACTTCACCCGTCTTGAAATAAAGGCTAACATTCCATATGTCTTCCTAATTACTTGGAGTATACTCCCATGTTGACTTTTTTTTGGGATTCATGCACAAGGACACCCAGATTCCTTGTACTACAGTTTTTATGGTAACACTCTGTTGACATAATATTTTGCTTGACTATTCTTCCTGTCAAAATGGGCAACTTCACCACATTATACTCCATCTGTCAACTTTTTAACCACTCACATGTTTAAAAACCCAATAGATCATCAGTTCCATAGCTACTTACACAGTGTGTTGAGTGAAATAGTTTGAGCAGTGAATGCTGTCCCATAGTTTATATTTCACGCATGGCAATGTTTGCAGATTGGAGCTGTTTAAGAAGATCATTAGGACTTAGTTGGAAGTAACATTTGTACAGCCCCCTTCAGAATGTTCCAATGTGCTTTACAGCCAATTAAGTACCTCTGAAGTGCAGACACAGTGTAGTGTGTTGATGTGCATGAAACATAAAAAGTTAGCTCGTGGCTATAGCAGGTAATTGAGAAGATAAGTTGAATTTTGGCCTCTTTTCCTAGAAGTTGAAGTTTAAAAATATGAAAGTCTTGATATAACTGTACAGGCTGTTGTTGAGGCTGCACCCAGAGAAGTATGCACAGTGTTGATGCCTATAGTTAAGAAAGGATGTACTGGTATTGAATGTAGTTCAAAAGAGATCCATTAGGCTGACTCCTGGGATGAAGGGGTTGACTTATTAAGAATGGCCAAGCCAGTTAGATCTTTATTCATAGATTTTCAAAGAATAAAGGGTGACCTTTTTGAAACGTGCACAATTTTGAGGGGGCTGCCCAGGATAGAAGTTGAGAAACTGTTTCCACTAGTGGATGAAATTCAGAAAGGGCTTTCTCTTCACCAAAAAAAGGGAGTAACTAAAACAGTGGCACGGTGGTTAGCATTGCTGCCTCACAGCTGGGTTTGACTTCAGCCTTAGCTAACTGTCTGCATGGAGTTTGTATGTTTTCACCATGTCTAATAGGTTTCCTCTGGGTGCTCCAGTTTCTACCCACAGGCCATAGATGTGCAGGTTAGGTGGATTGGCCATACTAAGTTTCCCTGTAGCCTCCAATGAGGTGCAGGCTAGGTGGATTAGCTGGATTCCAGGGCTAAGTTGGTTGGAGAGGAGGGAATGGTGTCTGGGTAGTGTTGTCTTTTAAGGGTCAGGGCAGACTTGATGGGCCGAATGGCCTGTGTTTGCACTGTAGGAATTCTATGAATCTATGAACACCTCCCTCCTCCAATACTTATTTTTCCCATTACTCTTCTTCAACCTGGGAATCCAAGGGGTGTTGTGCCAGCAGCAACCATGGCATTGCTGAGTTCTGGACCTGCTGCCTTCTGACTGGCTGCCAGCCCTTGGCAGCTTGGACTTCCTCATCCTTGATGCTAATTCTGGTGGAATCCCTGCTGACAACCAATCAGCTGCTCGATTGCCAGATGACCTGGCCAGATTTCCATCTTTATAAGCCATAAGTTCGAAACTCTCCCTCTTTTCGGCTTCGTCCAGAAACAGGAAGGTGCCCCTTTGTGAGTCGGATCTCCGTGTGAATTGATGCTTCAGAGTAAAAACTCAGATTTATAGAAATAAATCTATCATTCCTGGTTTTTCTTAGTAGAAAAGATATTTTCAATGCTATTCATATTGCAAGCTCTTTTTTGATGTGTTTTAACCACAATAACTCTAAATTATATTTGCATATTTTGATGAAATACATGGTGCTTGCTATGTTAGTATTGTTGGTCTGAAGTCTTAAATGCAGCCCAGAGCATGACAGGAGTAGTCAATCGTGATTACCTCAATCAAGCTGTAAACTAAAGTGGTGCTGCTTCATTAATCGAATTTGAGTTTTTTTGGCATAATTCCTAGCATGATGTCTCCCTGTTGACAAGCAAACAATTGCGCTAGATTTGACCCCGTTCATATCTGATGGCTGTTTACTGTCTCACATTTTATTTTCTCTTTGCACTGTTATCGTGGTTAATTTCTGTAAAGTGGTTTTTTTTTTGCTACTTCATTCTCAGACAGACATCCATAGCTTGTAAGGATATCATTTTATTGCCAATCCTTTGTTGGCTTTGAGAAGATGTGAACATGTTTGAATGGTACAGCAGTACCTCTTTTGGATGGCGTACACGCTTCTACTGTGCCATGCAGTTGGAGGGAGTGAATGTTTAAGGTTTTGGATGGGGTGCCATTGACCAAATTGTCTTGAGTGTCATTGGAGTTGTTCCCTCCAGATAAGTAGAGATACTCCATCGCACACATAGCTTGTGCTTTGTAGATGGCGAGAAAGCTTTGAGGAGCCAGGTGGTGAGTCACTGACAACTATTTATGCAGTGTGTCACCTTCCTTTGTGGCCATGGTATATATGAGATTGGTCCACCGATGTTTCTGCCAACTTTGAGGTAAGTGAAAGTAGTGGTGTTCCCATGCACCTGCTGTCCTCGTACTTGTAACTGTTAAAAAATACGAGTTTGGGAGGTAGTGTCAATTCAGCTTGCTGCATGCTCTGAAAATGTTATTGCATGCACCAGCATCTCTCATGCATGTTGAAAACTGGGTGCCGATATCTCATGGGCACAGGCTACATACACCCTACACCCACAGAAATTGACATTCAGCATGTGCCAGTCTCTAAGAACCCTCAATGGCACATCTCTGACCCACTTACATGTTGCTTCTGCTCTTCAGTGTTGCACCTCATTGCTCACAGCTTCCCTGCCTTGCCTTGCCTTTTCACATTTTGCCTCTTCAGTCGGAGATGCAAAGTTCATATTACTTCTGCCTTGTTGTTTTGTGCAGGCACAAAGGAAGCAATCATGTCATGTTTGCCAGCAGGCCTCGGTCAAGTCAAGGAAGGGATCCTTCCTTCAGGGGCTTCCAGGACAGCAGGTCACAGAAAGCCTCTGATGCTAGTCCAAGGGATTGGGAATGGTCAGTCAATCATTCAGGATGGTGAGAACCAAGGTACAAGGAAGAGGTGATGAGCTGAATGTTGGGTAGCCCACCACCCATCTTGAATCTTTCAGCCCTAATGTGTGTTGTTTCCTCCTGGACTGAGAGAGAGACAGAAATTCAGGAAGATGAAAGTGGGTATCACAGCTGTTACTGTTGGCACAGGTGGGGAGGTGTACCAGCTAAATGATTAGGCAGTGCTGAGGGCGTTCAGGGTTAGTGGGGTTGGGGGTTGGGGACAGGTGAGAGCAAATAAGGGATGACGTTAGATGTGAACGTGAGAGTGGTAGAGCATGAGCCTTGGTGGTGTGGGGGGGGTGGGGGGTACAGTGCCAGGAATAGAGTGATTGTGAGCTATTGGGTGGCACTGACACTGGTGAAATGTTGAAGGTCATTGGTCTTCTTCCTACACACTGGGCATTCCTCCAGATGGCCAAGACTGCACTGACTTGGATGGCAATCTCTGACCAGGCTGGTGTGGTCTTGTGACATTGCCTCCACTGCTGTTCCTGGGAGAAGAAGTCGTCACACCACTGCACTTGCTCATCGAGCAGGACCTTCAGGTCCCTGCCCAGAGAGCTAGGCACTGATTTCACCCACCTGCCATTTCTGAGGCAAATGTCTAGAATCAGGGAAGTTCCAGACTGACAGCGCTTGCCTGGCCGTGGAAAAGCCTTGTAAAAGCTGCCAAGAGTAGAACAGATGCTGGTGAATTCCAGGCTATCTACTGAGAGACAATTTGTTTTGTATGTGGCAAATAGGAAGGTGGGGCTGGAATCAGACTCGACGATGCCACAGAGCAGGGTAGGTAATTAGCTAAGCAAGTTTTGTAAGAAACAGTGAGAAAACTTACTAGGCCTCATGGTGGTATTCCTTCCAAACAACTCAACACAACTCAGACGTAGAGTCAGCTTGACTACAGATTTCACTGATTAATCAAGCTACTCTGTTATTTAAATAGATTGGGCTCAACTTTAAAATCATGATTGGGAACCCAGCATCCAAATAATTTTAGAATCCTGCGCCCAAACTGTACCTCATGCAGTTCTGTTTTGAAATTGTAAGAAAGCCGTTTAGGCTGGAAGTGATATCAGTGCCCAAATAGTGGCAGCAAGTGTAATTAGGAGGTGGGAGCTCACGGTCGAACACAAAAGGCAAAAATTCAGACCAGCCAAAAGAATGCAGCAAGCAGCACTTTGGAGGGCCAGCAGCCTAACCATGCATAAAACCACGCATACACTCAAAGGAGAGGCAATGCAAGGAATCCATTGCAAGATCCTCCAAGTCCTGACATTTTCTACATTACAAATAACCTTTCAATTCTTCCTGCATTAGTCCCAAGAGCTGGGCACTGATATGCACCAAGGTTTGTCTTCACCTCGTTGCAAACTGAAAATTCCATTGTCACCCTCCCATTGTCATCTTTTAGTGTCAACCATAGCACAATTTGTAGCACCCTTGCCTCTGATACAAAGGGCGGAATCTTCTGCTCCCAGGAAATGATGTGCTGGAAAACAGGAGGGGCATTCGATTATGACGGAAGGCCCATCGTCAATTTTCCCATCTCACCGTCTATTGAGGCTCTTAGGGTCAATTAATGACCACTTCAGGGCCTGAGCGTTTGCCAGCTACAGACTGTGCAGTGCTCCAGATGAGAGCTGCCCTGTAGGTAGCTTGTCACCTCAGCAGGGTTAGGGGTCCCTTGTTCAAAAGTAACATCAGACTTCAGATAGTGGGTGCCCACTGGGAGCCGCCCACTGGGAGCCACCCCTGCTCTTGTTCTGATCCCATGTCCCCATTTCTCAATGATCCACTAACCCAGAGTATCACTTGCCTTTGCTCTGAGACCTCTGTAATTCTGGGACACCAGGGAGACTCTCCATACTACTCTCAGCCTACTCCATGAAACTGCTGAGCACAAGAGCTACTAACCTCTGCCTGGCTTCTCTCATTTGGCAGGACTTCCTCCTGCTGGGTCTTAATTCCAGACTAGGCCTACTGGTGGCCTCACCACTGCTTGATTGACATGTGCCTTGATGGGCCTCCCTGGAGCATGGATCTCTTGCCAGTTTTCCAGATATCTGACAAGACTCTTGATGCCTCAACAACCTTTCATGCATGAGTTTCCAGGCACAAACTGATACTCCAGTGCAGCTCTGAAGGAGCGCTACACCGTTGGAGGTGCCAGCTTTCAGATGAAATTTCCAGTGGTCTTGAAAAGGGGCCATTGAAATGCAAGTTCTATTTTCCTCCTTCACAAACTTAACCAGCCTTTAACTGGTGGCAAGCAGCTTTTGAGTTTTTCACCGTTTGTATTCCTAGTGATGCCAGGATCCATTCGTGTATTCCACAATTTTTAGATTGTGTCGGACCCATTCCCGACTCTTCTAGCAGCTCAAAATCGAGCCAGTTCTGTCTCCTATCCACGATGAGGAGGGTGACCAGCTACTGCCTTGGAGGGAATCCCAGAAGGAAAAGTGAGTAAGACTTGTGAATGATATCCACTGGTCCAATTCGTTGTATACTTCAAAATGGAGCTTCAGTATGCCCTGTTCATTTATTTCTCGATATCCGCTTTTAACTGGTTTTTCACTCTGGCATTCCCAGAGAGTGGTCAGGATATACACTATATTCTCCTAGTATTTCCTATTTGTGGTCTGGTAGGGCCGAAGGCAAGGCAGTTACACACACATGTTTTCGTTGTTGCCTACATCTTGTCTTTCATGGGAAATGCTTGTGATGAAGAAGGAGCCATTGTTTTTCTTGTTGGTGATGCAGATACGTACAGGTTTGGGATGGTAAGCCTCTCCTCCATATCCCATCCCTCCACCCCCAGATTTCCTTTGACTTTTACTTGAGATATAAACTGTGCATTCCTTCCTCCCTCTGTAATCTCCTTCAGGAATAATTGCTGAGCTCCCTGCTTGGCTCCAATTTTGAATTTTTTTGTGCATTCCTGATTTTCCTCATTCCACCTTCAGTGGCTGAATCTTCATCTGCCCAAACCATATAAGCTTTGGAACACATACCCTTAACCTTGCTGCCTCTATATTGTTCAGTCCAGTTTAATTTGCTCCTGAAAACCTACCTCTTTGATCAAGCTTTTGGCTCTAGTATCTCCCACTATGATAAATTTGATGTGGTAATGTTCTTCTGAAGTATGCTGGCATATTTTCTACTTCAAAGGCACTATATAAACACAAATTGTTCTTGTTGTTGTTGACACAAAGGGAAAAAAAGGGCCTGCACTCCAATCTCATTATCTAAATATGCATTCAATAAAAATGCTACGAATGAATGGCTAAATCCTGGTTATGTGTACATTTGTCGCAATCCACCTGCACCTCACAGTCAGTTGGGGAACAGATTCAGAATTGACATTTTATGGTTTTTATTGCATTTTTGCAATGGAAAGCATGCAGATGCTTAGAAATAGAATGATTTGAGATTTTTAACAATGTAACTGTCACTAGCTGTGGCTAAAAGTGAAATGACTGATACTGCAGCATGTCAATGGAGATGTTGCATGTTTGAATCTGTCTCCGTCTCTCTCTCTCTCTCTCTGTGTTTGCTTAGGACACCTGAGCAAGTGACAGCAACTGTGAATGCAGTTGCCTAGTAACCAGTGCCATGGGAAATGTGAAGTGTATACATTTGACAAGCTCGGCAGTGCTGGTGATGATTATTAACTGGAGTTAGACTGTTCCTTGTGTGTGATTTGATTCTCTTCAGTTACCAAAAATGAAGTGGGTTGTGGAGAACGACATAAGGAAAATACATCTGCACTTGTATGTTATAAACTAGGTTACTGAGCATTCTTGTGACACACAGGTATGAATATCTCCATCAGTTGGCCATCTTGAAGGGAGCTTCAGTGTAGACACATACCTTTTTTTGGCTTTAACAATATTCTTGGACTAAAGTAGCAGAATTAAACAATTCTGAAGATAAATCTACCTGCCCTGTCCACTTAAACTGAGTAGGATAATTGTAAACATTGCCCTTTTATAAGTCAAAACAACATTGATTGTTGTATTAACATTATCATAATACTGTGGATACAAGAGCAGGTCAGAGGCTAGGAATTCTGTTGTGACTCCCAAAAGCTGTCTGCCATCTCCAAGGCACAAGTCAGGAGTGTGATGGAACATTCTCCACTTGCCTGGATTAGTGCAGCTCCAACAACTCACCAGAGGCTTGACACCATCCAGAACAAAACAGCCCACTTTACTGACACCCATTTCACTGTCATAAGCATTCACTCCCTTCACTACAGACATGGTGGCAGCAGTGTATACCACATATAACAGGTGGCACGCTGGCTCAGCGGTTAGTACCGCTGTCTCACGGCTCCAGCAACCTGGGTTCGATTCTACCCTCAGACGACTTTCTGTGTCGAATTTGCACGTTATTCCCCTGTCTGGGTGGGTTTCCTCCCTCAGTCCCCGCAATGTTGATACATGCGCCGTACTGCCCTGAAGGGAGTTCCAGGATTTTAACCCAATGACCGTAAAGGAACAGCAGTATGGTTCCCAGCTTGCTCCATGGACACACATCCTGGGACATTGGCATCTGAAATGTGCAATCTCTAAGAACACTCACGTCACTTAATCTGATCCACCGACTATACTCCTGCACATCTGTGTTGCAGCTCAGGCTACCATGGCAACTATCGTTGTTATGCTGCTGCAAAAAAAAAACTTTGTGCTTAGGGACACGCACCCAGCTCATGGACTAACTGGGCTGCATCTCCATCCTGTTCGCTTGCTATCATTGCGCTCACTCATTCTGAGCCTCAGCGTCCCTGCCTTGCATTGCCTTGCCTCATCTTTTTGCACTTTACCCCCTGAGCCAGAGGTATCAGGTTCACAGAACTGCAGTACTGTCATGCCTGTTAGCACAGATTGTGATGGTTGTCAACAGTCCTCAATCACGTTGCCTTCGCCCATGGGATCCTGGCACATTAATTCAAGGACAGCCTCCCATGCCAGCCCAGGGACTTGGCCGCTCTGAGTCAGGCCACGTAAGGCTGAGCAGCGGAATATCAGTCAGCTCACCACTTGTCTTGGATCTTTTTGCCGTTTCGTGGGCTCTTTCCCCCCAGAAATGATAAAGAAGCAGAAATTAAGGGATATCAAAGTGGGTGGCACAACAGTTACTTTTCTTGCAGATGAGGAGGTATCCTGAGTGAGTGAGCAGGCAACATAGAGGGCATGGAGGGTTAGCGTTGTTAGGCGACAGCATGTGAGTGAGGGTGTGGAGGCAGTATTGAGAGTGGTTGAGCATGAGCCTTGTCAGGAGGTGGGTACTGTAGCAGAGAGAGAGTGAGTGTGAGGTATCAAAGAGAAGATGGTGGCACTTATACCAGTGTAGAAGATCAATGACTTTCCATTTACAATGCTGTGCATTCCTCCAGCTGGCCAAGACTGCAGTTATCCAGGTAGCAATTGCAGACCAAACTGGCAAGGTCTGGTGCGGTGATACCCCCTCTGCCTGTTCTGGTGGAAGAGGTTTTTTTTTAAGAATCCCTACAGACTGGAAGCAGGCCATTCAGCCCATCACGTCCACACAGACCTTCCGAAGAGCATCCCACCCAGACCCACCCCATCCCTGTAATGCCATATTTCCCGTGGCTAACCCACTTAGGGCAATTTAGCATGGCCAGTCCGCCTAACCTGCACATCTTTGGACTGTGGGAGGAAACCTATGCACACATGGGGAGAATGTGCAAACTCCACACAGACTGTCGCCCAAGGGTAGAATTGAATCTGGGTCCCTGGCACTGTGAGGCAGCAGTGCTAACCACTGAGCCACCGTGCTGCCCCATCCTGCAGGATCTCCAGGGACCTGACTACAACGCATGGCATCAATTTCACTTGTCTGCCACGTCCAGGCAAATGTCAGGATCTATGCAGGTCAGCTATGAACAGCAATTCTTGTCCATGTGTTCACTGGCCTTTTACAGATGTTATAGGCACCAGGAATGCCAATCAATTCCAGGACATCCTGACAGTGGTGAGTTGTTCCAGATATAGTGAATGATAAAATGGGGCTAGAAACGGATGAAGATGGCATCATCAAGTGGGATAAACAGTTATTGAGGTAAGTTTTCTAAGATATTGCGAGAGATCCTGTTAAGCCTCATGGTGAAAAAACATCCAAAACATTTGATGCAACTCGCACTTAGCCAAAAAAATGTAAGATTCAGCTAAATAACACAATGGAATATAAAAGTCATTGTTTTCATATTTTTATTGTTTGATAAAAGAAATATAATTGCCTACTGCATAGTACAGGTTATTATGTTGCTCTTTCCTTTCTAGGATCTGGGTACAGTGACAGCCTCTGTCTATTGACTATAATGGTACATGAATGACACTATTATGAAGAAGAGCACAAAGTTCTTCCCAGACTCCCAACCAAAATTTATTCTCAACCCACACCATCAAAACAGGTTATTATGACATTACTGTTTGTGGGAGCTTGCTTTGAGCAAATTGGCTGCTACCTGTCCAAATTTGCAATTATGATGTTTGTAAAGTGCTTTGTTAACTATAAGGTGACATGAGGTTGGGAAAGGCTACAATCTGTCTTTCCACATGGGACCCGGGTTCGATTCCACCCTCTGGCGACTATTTGTGCGGAGTTTGCACATCCTCCCAGTCTCCTTGTGGGTTTCCTCCAGGTGCTCCGGTTTCCTCCCGGAGTCCAAAGATGTGCAGGCTAGGTGGATTGACTATGCTAAATTGCCCATAGTGTCCAGGGGTATGTAAGTTAGGTGGATTAGACATGGGAAATGCAGTGTTACAGGGAAAGGGTAGGGGGAATGGGTCTGGGTGGATTGCTGTTTGGAAGGGCAGTGTGGACTTGTTGGGCTGAATGGCCTGTTTCCACACCATAGAGATTCAATGATTCTATGATAAGAGAGGATTGGAGAGTCCAAATATAGTAGAATGAAGATGGCCCAAATATACTCGGAACTGAATGTGAGGTGTTCAGAGAACAAGTACTGAACTTGTATTTTTTTTCAATGAGGCTGTGAGATGACAAGAGAAGAGCAAAGTAAACAACTGTATTCTGACACTAACATTACCTGAAATGTGAAAATGTCCAATTCCTCATGCCTCAGCCTATTGAACACAAATTTGTTATGGGCCTGGAACACACATACTTCCTGATGTCTGAGGTCAGATAAAGTTTCAAAAGCAAAGCATTGACATTCAGTCCACATATATCACATAAAAGATAGTACTGACTGTTGCGCAATGCAATTTTGTTTGGAGACATAAGATAGATAGAGCAATACACCAGCCATTCAGCGGTATTAAAACATCCACATACAAACGTGTGCAATCATTTAAAAAAATGCCTCATTGTGATCTGTAACTAAACCTTTATGCAGTAATTGTCCAATTAACTAGATTACATTGTAAATCTCAGTTGTCAGAGAATCAATTTTTCATGAGATTTCACTTCTGTCACCTTAATACCTTCCATGTTTTCAATATTATTGGGGAATGAGACCAGTTTGTTGATGGTGCTGGCACAAGTGTTGTAATAAAGAACTCCAAAACTTTTTATGATGTAAGTTAATTAAATCATTTTTGGTAATGGTTTTACTCACCATGCCCTCCCTCCTTCTTAGCTTCTCACCCCTTTTACTTTACAACATCCTTTTCTGCCCATCTCTTGTATTGAAACGATGTGGTTAACTTAAGGTGCAACCAGTGATGTCAATACCAATTGAGCTGCTTTTGTCTCCCCAGGTTTCTGCTCAAACGTATTTGCAATTCACCGAATGAAAATCTGCCTCGAGCAACACAATTGGGCAGTTTTTAAAAAAACATTTACACTTAATGTTACTTTAACATAGCTAAGAGTAACACCTTGGGGGGTTACATTTGATTAATGCAGGTAAAAATGAATTTATCATAAAAAGCATTTCAATTCACAGTGACAACCCACCACCGGTAACACGATTCTAAATTGCCAACAAGGTACTGAGCTCATAAAAACTATATAAAACCACTTTTGAGTTAGATCTGGATATAGTAGCGAGTTCCTTAATAAATTTAAAATGAATTACAATGTAGATACCAGGACCTTGTACCTAAAAAGTCTAACTTAATTTTTGTACCCTACTCAAAAGCCTGCAAAGTGAAACAATTTGCAGAAAACCCTCGGAAGAGGCATATCTGGTTTTACACGTGGAACTGTTCCAATGTGATGTTATTAAAACTAATGCAAACTGTCACAGAAATTCAATTTGCACAGAATACAATTTGCGCTTAGATATCGGGGGGAATGTGCCGTAAACACAATGCAAGTTAAAGTAATCTCAAGGTATACATCTTTCCATGTTATCAGTGCTGACTGACGTTTAGCCTTTAAAAGTATTGATTGTGCTTTGATTGGTGAGGGAATCCCCAGCTAATGAATCATTAAAGAATAGCAAATAGTTAATTGCATACATCAGTGAAGATTCAGGATGAGTACTCTCCATCAGAATTCTGTAAGATCAGTCACGTAACCCTTCTGCATTCAATACTCAGGCAACTACACTTACACTGTATTTACAATCAGTGTTTCTTATTACTAACATAGTGAATGCGTCGTAATCTAGAGCTTTCTGTCTTTGTTCCCTTTTATACACATTATCATTCGAATGACTAAAACTAACATTAAAACGATACACCATTACCCTCTTTCACACAATACATGGTTGTCGACAAAATGGTATGTAGTGATAGGATTTGACCTTTATAACACTTTCAACATTGGTAATGTAAATTGTTGATTGGAATAGGGTCTATCAGATGTCACTAGTATGTAACAAAAATTCAAGAAAGGGTGATTCTTTCACCTAATTCCAGCAACTTCTCTGAAAGAAGATTTGTTAATGTCACAGTACATCAGAGTTTTTTCAGTTTGACAAGTTAAAGCCTTTGTACCACTGAATGCTGGGTATATTTTGGGAGACTGGGGTGCATTGGAGCTAAGGAAAATGCCAATGTTTCTCGATCACCACTCCCATTTCCATTTGCCCTAAACAAAACAAAGATTTTGCAATCGAACAGAAATATTCATCAGCAATCAGAATATGTTATTAGGCATTATTTAGAGGCAGGATGACCTTTTTTATTAATGGGGGAAAGAAGAGACTGCCTCTGTCTGGCGATGCACAGAAAATGATAACTTGTTGATGTTTAAAGCTGCATTAATGTGTATAATATCATGTCAAATATCATCTACCCTGCATTTGGTGAATTAGAATTAGCTTTATTGTCACACGTATTCAAATGAGTACAGTAAAAAGTGTACAAATCACCACTTATGGTGCCACCTTAGGTACAAAGTTCCCTTGGTACAGTTTTTTTCAGTTATAGTTATTCGTAAAATAGAGAAGTAAAAATGCAGCATTGTAGATTTTAGGAACAAGTTATAAAATGGAGAAAAAACAGTTCAGAACAACAGGCTTCCAACTGAGTCCACGCTGGCACCTAGTATCCAGTCTGCACTGGGCCTTGATTCCAGATCACTCCAGGCTTCACCTAGGGGTTCACTAAGCCAGAGGATTGCTCTGGAATTGCCTTGAGACCAGAGGTCCATGCTGAGGCCACGCCAGGTCGAGAGACCACCATGTCCCACTAGAAGATCACCATGTTGGACAAAGACACCGCCACACTGGGCTGGGAGGACACCTTGCTAGGCTGTTATGCCAGGCCAAAATGGAGCCTGGTTGGACCTGTGCTGACACTGGGAGTTCCAAGGCCACGAGTTCTGAGGCTGGGAACTTGGGAATCATAAACAATAGTGGGAAGTGGCAGTGTTACTGGACTGGCAATCCAGAGGCCCTGAGTAATTTCCTGTGGATTTGAGTTGATGTGCTACCACTGCAGTTGATGAAATGTAATTAATTAACAAATCTGCAGTTTTATAAAACGCTGGTCTCTGTCATGCTGATCATGGGTTGAACTTTACCAAAAATCTTCTTAAGATCAATTGGAGGCTTGATCTCTGTGAGCTGTAGTGAGCTTTCTCATGTAATTCTCCACTGCTCACCTCATAATGTATGTACTATGCTTCTGTGGTGCTGCTCCTGCCCTATTGTACTCTCACTAACAGCAGGGTACTTGCCACTGCTGGGACCTACCAGGATTTCTGCTGCTGGCACCATATTTAAAACCCATCTGTTCACCGGGTCAATTGCTTCCAGCCATCAGTAGCCCTTCATAGTTCATGTATTGAAACAGAAAAGTAAAAGGAAAGCTTCTGAGGGCACATCGGTAACACGGGTGACACTTCATTACAAATGTATTGCTACTTTACATCATTGCCTGTCTGATTGTCTATCATTGTAGTTGCAGCTACAAGAATCAGGCTACATAGGCTACCCGTCCTTAGTAACCATATCATGTTTGAACCTTGTTTAAGGGAGTGGTACTCTTTCTCTGATGCCCGGCATAGCATAAAATCTCATCTGACTGAGGCCACTGCCCCTGATCGACTTTGAGGGATAGTCCCAATTAATGAGTGACTAGACTCCTAACTGATTTCTGTGCACCTCCCAACTGACTTGATCCCCTTTCTGACTCTGCAGGACTGACTGTGGCCCATTGCCTGGATTGTAATCTTATGGAACCACTGACCCAGACTGTCCCAAATGCCAATTTACTGTTGACAACTGATGATACTCCCCATGAATTGATTTAAGGGCTACTCTCCTTAGACTTTCAGACATGGCCACTTGTTTGAAGTACTCACGTTTGTTGTGTAAGCTGCTGGTACATGATGTAGTTGTGACATCGATGTAACGTGGTGCCATACATCAACATACATGCTCTTTTGACTGATCATTACTGGCAAACATGACATCTGCCTGGCTATGAGTCTGCATTAAGAGGGAAGGCAAGACAAAAATACTGCAAGCCCACAAGCTCTGAATGATGTGACAATGTGCAAAAAGACAAAGCAGATATCCTGTTAGCATCCAGTAGATGCAGACTAAATGAATGCTAAAAGAATGAGCTAAGAACCCTTAGAAGCATCCTTATTTTAATTAATGAGGTATCTGCATATCCCTGTTTGCAAAGTGGCCTGACAGCACCATTACAATACAACGTATCAGTGACTTCCAAAGTGCAGTCTCAAAGTACATAACTATTCTGAGTGAGTTGGAGCTGTGCCAAGATGTAGTGGCGAGGCTGATGCCACATCTACGTGGACAGAGGTGCAGATAGTCATCACTATAGAGCATGCCCTGAGACAATGGAGAATGGCTGGCCAAGATGGAGGCATGGAGAAGCAAGTGGCAAATTGAAGCAGCCAGATACCTGCTCTGACTTCCTTATTCACCGTCCAATTTCTCTCTGCCTCGGGGGAGAATAGAAAACTGCACATAAATGAGGAGAGGAGAGATACCTGTAATATTGAGCTGTTGATTCATGCAAATAGACACCTCACTAGCAAAATCCTCATCTTGGCACCCAAACCTTGAGTGCAAAATCAGACTATTTTCTTGACACCAAGAACCTCATTTTTCTGATGTCACTAAATTTTCCCAACTGACTCATTATTGCACACATCATTTAGAAGTTGGGAAAGTTCAGCGCCATAAAACTACTAGTTGGCAATATCTTCTGCATAGAGTATCCACTGGGGGTTTGCAGCTACAAAGTCATGTTATTACTTGTAGAATCTTCCTGTCAAGGAAGAATTTTGTGTAAAAAGACATCTTTGCATTTTGTTTTGTTTGGAAAGAGGATGTTAAATTGCTATCCTGTGATATTCCCTTGTCCTCCTGACAGCACAATCCCCAGGACTTTAAACTCCATTACAAAACAGAGCTACTTAATATTGAGAACTAATGAGATTGTACAATCTGTAATACATGTCATTACTACATATGTCTCCTTGTGAATATTTTATGGTTATTTTCTGAATCTAAACCACAGAAGTAATGAGAAATACATTACCGAGAGGTAAACAGTAAATATTGTCAAGGTAGACACATGAATACCCAGCAGAAGTTATTGGAGATCTGCACACTTTTTAAAATGGATGTAAGCTTCAAACGCAGGAATTACACAAACTTATCAAACAATCAGTCATAGCTAAAATTCAAACCAAAGCTTTTCCAAGGACTGGCAATAAAATTTATTTAATATGTTTCATAAGAATTTAATCAAATAAGGAACAGCTTGCATTCATTGGGCTGAATTTAATGGTTGCAGCTGCAGTCCTGACCATTGGCCAGAAAGCCAAGAGCAATTCCATTGCAGAGATTCCCAGCAGCCCAACAGATGGCCATCAGGCAGCTATCCCTGCCTGGTATTTGGCCATTCGTGCCTTTCATGGTTGAGGCTGCAGATACAAGAGCTGTTGACCCATCTGATGGCTGGCAGCGCTTTGGTGCCAGTTATACCAGTTGTGGAGGCCTCTGCCAGGAGTGTATCCAGTCCTGAACAATGCTGTGTGTGTGTGTGTGTGTGTGTGTGTGTGTGTGTGAGGTGGGGGGGAGGATCCCAGTGAGGGGAGTCTGTTAAGGGTGTTGTATAGGTCAATGGTTCTGAAAACTTTAATGTTGAATTTGGATTAACTCCACTTAATCAGATGGTGTTTGGATGGAGATGCAAGGGAATTCCACACTAGCCTTCATAGGGAGCAGATTTATTCTGTGCAATTCCTGGGAGTCCTTCATAATTATCCCTGCCTACCAATGTAAATTCTACTTAATGCTGTCACGTGATTAACCAAGTGCCTCTTCTGTTTAGACTTATTAGTGGTCCATCTTCCGGCACAGATAATTCGACAGGCCACAGGCACAGGATAGACAAAAGAGGATTGATTCCTCCTTTGTTGAAAGGGTGATTTTAGCCCTTCATACTCTCTTACACCAGACGAGTTTAAGGTTCCTTTGTTTAAATATTTATGCATGGGAGATGCACTTATCCAAAGCTTAAATCTTTATTTCAAAAGCAAAGGTTTTATATCATTTTTACAGATGACAACCTTCCAATCAACTATTCCTGGAAATAATAATTTCCAAACAAAATATTGGACTTTTACTGACATGATGTTACCCAATTGTGACTGGCGTAGTTTACATGACTATATTATCCAATCACGTTCAAACTAATGCACATGCTTATATTATCCAATCATATGTTGGATGTTCAACATGTTTACATCTCGAACTGTTAGTATGTACTTTTATGGATACGTATAAACCTACACTGTCTTATTTTCCCTTTCAGTCCCTCCCATTGCCTTTACTGTCTATTTTCCCATTCAGTAGCAAATTACATCAAATAGCCCTAACCAATGCTGTGCCACATACTATCAGTGGTTGTTGGTGCTGCAGGTTGCCAGCAGTGATAATCCGGGCAAACACCACAGCTGGGATGACAGTGGCGAACTTTTTGCAGGGGACAATTCTGCCGATCACTGTATGCTTGATCGGGAGGCACTCCGCCGAGTCCTCAAAATGTCTGTCAGCATTTTCTGGGCAGCCTGTTAACATTGAGTTTGCTACCCTTCACCCATGACTGGGAGAATGCCACCCGATCTCCTAACCTGGCCATGTTGTGCCTTTCATGACGTTGGGACCTCACAGGCAGTCAAAAACCCACAAACACCACATTTATTTTAGTGATAGTTGATTGAGGAATAAATATGGTCCTCGCTTCTCTTCACATGCCTTGGGATTAATTTCATCTATCTGAGAAGTAGGTAGTGTCTTGGTTTAACTTCTCATCCTAAAGGCAGCATCTCTGACAGCACAGCTGCTTCTCACTACTGTACAGGGACATCAGTATAGAATGTGTGCACAATTCTCTGTAATGAGACTTGAACCCACAAGCTTCTGACTCAGAATATCAACTGATCCCTACTGAGTCAGAGCTAACACCTGCACTCCATGATTAATCAAAAACATACAGTGATAGTTTTCGTGTGTTTTGGTAAATCTCACCTGTTCTACATTTGTTTCTTTCTGTTGTTTTTGATTGAATCCACAGATGATATTTTTATGAGCAGTTTTGTTTTTAACTGTATGCACATAATCCCTCCACCACTCCGCACCCCCCCCCCTGCCATTTCCGGTCCAATGTAGCAGCCCCTCAGCTACCTCACATTGCTAAAGTGTTTAAGGGGCCAGATGACATCGATAAAGTCAGGCATAAACTAATGCGTATGCAGAGAAGTCTGAAAATGCATGGAGGAGGAACAAGTTCAGATATGGTCAGAGGCCCGAAGTTTCTGTTGCCACAGTTGGATCCAGATATCAGCCATTAATGTCAAGGAGCAATCAATTCCCGGGGATGAAGGAAACCCAACCAAGTAAGAAAAGGCAGTCGATACCACCTTCATCAGCTCACCATTACAGTGCCAAACAAGGTTTAGTGACCTCACAACATGGGTGCAGAGATAAGCACCTGGAAACAAACAAGCATTTACATGACCCTTTTCATGATCTCTGGCTGTTCTGAAGTCTCTTATTACCAATGCATTTGTTTTTGAAGGGCTATCATTGCTGTGATATAGGAAATTGACAGCAATGTGATAATGCCTGCATAATCCATTGCAGCAATGTTGATTGAGGGATAAACATTAGCCAGGATGCTGTGGATACATCCTCTCCTGGTCTTAGAAGCAGTGTTCAGGGATCTTTTGTATCAGTCCCAGCTGTGGGAGGATGGTTGGAAGTTTGGTTTAAAATCCAGCTGAAAAATAGCACTTCTAAAAGTGCAAAGCTGGAATGTCAGCCTTGATTTTGTGCTTGTTTCTGGAGTGAAAATAAATTCAGCAGCTTCTCACTCAGAGCCAAAAGTGCTACCCACTCAACTGCAGCTACCACCCAAACATTTATTGAAATTTTGTTAGAGACCTACCTCCATGCTTACTTGTTAACTCACAAATTGACAACATCCATTAGCATTCACAAATTATGCTTTTCTATCACAGTTATGTCAATGCTTCATCTCAATGCCTGGGATGAAAGGTACCAAGCAATATTCCCTTGCTCCTTCTGTCCCAATGTATTGACTTCCGGTTCCAGAAGCCACTGGCGTGAGCAGACTGTGACTGTCAGGAAGAAAAATTACAGGGAACGTAGGTACCGAGTACTTTTCTAACTCCGAGTCTTCTATGTTTGTCATTCTCCGGGGGTTGGGACCAGCATGACATAAATTTTTTTGCCCCCTCTACTTCTTGCTGCTTCCAAAGTGAGCTACACCTGGCATCAGAAATATAATTCTGTCTGCTGTTATAAGTGGGCAGTCGACCACTTGCTGATTCTGAGCTTCCATGAATAAGGCCTCTTGAAAAGGCCTGTCCTTTTAATTGATTAAACTTCTCCAAAGAATGCTAGTCTCCTGACAATGCCACATTTGTAGTGACATTGATTCCCGGGCGTGAGAAAGTGGATGAATGAAATAAAAGTACGACAAGCAAGAGTTTCACCCATTCACTGGCATTTCGAAGATCTGAGTAGGCTTTGACAGATGAATGACATTTTCAGGGTTTCTAATGTATGAACAGAGAATGGTGCAAGAACAATTTGAGGGACTGTAATTCACGAGCCATTCATCTCCAGTGCTTGATAATAACTTACCTGTTATAAATGCTGTGTTACCCAACCTTCAGTCAGCTGTTCCTTTGAGTTGGAATTGATGCACAGGAAACAACCATGGAATTGTGGAACAGTCAAAGCTTAGAGTGAGGCCATCATGTCTATGTTAGCTATTTGCAAGAGCAACTTTGTAAATCCCCTCTTAGACCTTTTACTTGTAACTCTTTAATTCTTTCCTATTCAGATAATTATCAGCCATTGTATTGACCTCCATCACATTCTTGAGGCACCTCTTTCGAGATGTTAACCACTAATTCTGCAGCAAGGTTCTTCCTCGTTTTGCTATTCCTCAGTTGCCAATCTTTTTATATCAATGTTCTTAGGTTGTTGGGCCTTCTGCCAATGAGAACAGTTTCTCACTTAATTACTTAGACCAGACCCATCACCATTGCTGTCTGTGGGAGATTGCAGTGTACAAGTTGGCAGCAGTGAGACCCATAATACTATGATGATAACATTTCAAAAGTACTTCATTGGCAAAAGCACTTTGGAAGCTGTTTTGTAGTTGTAAAAGGCAATATTATAAATACATTTTTTTAAAAAATCAAACAGTTCTGTAATTTGTTCGGATTTGAATTTGAGACCTGTTGTAAGCCTCCACTGTTCCAGTGCAATGCCAAGGAAGTTTGTTTTCTGCAAGTTGGCTGCAACATTCCCTACATTACAGCATTGACTCCATTTCAAAAAGCACTTTGCTGGGGCTGTAAGACATTTCCACAGAATCACAGAATTCTTACTATGCAGAAGGAAGCCATGCAGCCCCATTGTGCCGACATTTAGAAAATCCTGGGGTTATGCAAGTGAAGTTTTTTTTTGTCCCAACATGTTCAGAGTAATAACAGTATTGTTCTTGCCTTGCTTTTGGATGGAACAGAAGGAGTTGTATTTTCAGCCTGATACCAGAATATACCTAACTGAGGAGCAGTGACGAGCAGGGGCAATAATAGGTTTTTCCTGTTGATTTCAAGAATTCAAAATCTTGCATATTAGCTTTCCATCAGGTGAACTAACTAGGTCGATACCAACTTATTATTATGGTAATCAGAGATGAATTTCATATTCAAATATATTCAACCATCATAAAAATGACCTAACATACTGGTTAAGTTGTGGATTCTATTTTGTGCACAATAAAGTACTCTGATTGCATTTTGTATTCAGAAAATACAATGTGAGCTGAGTTAATAAGTACCATGTGACTTAGCACAGGAATTCTTTGAGGGAAAATTTATATTTCACTCATGCTTAAGCATTTCTGTGAATGTTCTACACACAGTGGGGCGGATCTTGGTTTTGTGCATCCGTGTGCAATAGGCCTGAGTGATTCCACTCATGACTTTTCTCCTGAGTTTTATTTCCATGTTTTGTTTCCATTGAAGTCAAGGTCAGTTCTGTGGGTAATCATGGCAGTCATTCTTTTTGCACGGTTTCCAGACAAATTCCAATCAGATGAAGTTAACTTTACTTATGAAGGTGAGAAGGGAACTCAGGTGGGAAGTTGGGCAGGCTCCCTGCTGGTGGACCAATTAATGGCCATTTAAGCTCTTTTGGACAAGCGGAGGATGCATCTTGCTCAAGCCCCAGGCCAATTGGATCCTTCCTCCGCCCCCTCCAATGTTATTGTCCCTCCTGGGCTTTCATACCCTCCTTGCCCTGTTTATGCTTGCCCCCATTTCCCCTCACGAGGGCCTGTCAAGCTGGCTCCTCCAGTCTGGGCCCCATTGGCATTTCTTTCTTGCATACTGTTGCAGGGGCTGCTACTCACCATTTGCAGCTCCTGAAGGCAGATCTTCCTCCCTGATGGGGGCAGAAAGATCTGTCACAAGCAAATGACTGGCCCAATAGCCTATTAAATGGTTAATGCTTACCTTTTGAGTTGGGGGAAATGGTACAGGTTGTTAGGGAGAACCTTTAGCCTGGGAGGTTGGGACCCCAGTGACAGTGAAAAATTTTCCTTTTTACAGTGAAACATAGGACACAATGTTGTTGAGTCATCAAAAAGCTGGCAAGGGAGCTGCATTGTCTTTTCTTGCGAAGGCCCTCCATAAACACAGGCCAATGAGGCAATGGCCAAGCTAGCAATGGGTTTACTCCCGAGTCAAGACACCAGAGGCAGAATTCTCATCTATCAAGACCTGCTGGCCAATCAGAGGCCAGCAGCTCTCATGCCCAGAAGTACCTCTGGGGAGGCAATGGTGACTATATGAAAAACACTATCAAAATCCAAGGAACCATCGAGTAACCTAGATCACAGTTAGGTCAGAGATAGCAGGAACTGCAGATTCTGGAGAATCTGAGATAACAAGGTGCAGAGCTGGATGAACACAGCAGGCCAA